>NW_022589705.1:42679465-43131616 GCF_004348235.1 Phoca vitulina | reverse complement strand
TCCTTCCTTCCTTCCTTCCTTCCTTCCTTCCTTCCTTCCTTCCTTCCTTCACAAACCATTTCTTGTGCATCGTCTATTTCATAGGCTCTCTTCTAAGCACTGGGGTTATGATGATAAATGAAGAATGCCCTCCAAGTCTTAGCAATGTAATGTATCTAGATGATCAAAAAATACTACTTAAACATCCCAAATCTAAAAATTATTATCTTCATCAAAGGTATTCACAGCAATAGTAAATAAAAATGAATAGAAATTTATTAACTATTCTCCCAGTTTATATGGTAACATCCTTGTTATCTATGGCATATAATTTTCTGCCAACAGTAAGCTGATATGTCTAATTTGGTACTGAGAAGTTGTATGTGTGTGTGAGTGTGTGTGTGCGCGCATGAGCATGTGCATGCTCCAACACTTTAAAGAGACTCCAGTGTGGCTTGGGTCACAGATACAGAAATGTAACATATGACTTCTCAAAGTCTTTTACTCTGTGATCCTAAAACATTTGTAGTTTAGGAAAAATTACACTGAGCAAGTCAAGGAAAAATAATATATAAAATGAAGAAAAGTATGGCTGTGTACAGAGGAAAATGAAAACCATCTCAGACAAATGGTACTTACGTATAAAAAGACTTTCTGAAAGGTTTTACTGTCAGTGAACTGAGATAGTTGATCCAAATAAAGTTGATTATGAGCCATGAGCTGTTTTATGTTAGAGGAAATAATATATTTGCATTTATTCAAGCTAGCAATCTGTACTATTTATAGTTACTAAAACTCTGACTTGACTGGCAATGGCAGACAGAGGAGCAGCTTTTGGGGTAGGAAGAGGGTTCCTACACTGAGGTTGAGCTTTCCTTTGTGTTCTAGGACCTAATGGCAGCTCTCCTGTTCATTTTAAACTTTCAAAAATCATGTCCATTGATATTGTAATGATAATTTTTAAATCACAGCTTTTGTTCTACATGAGACTAGAATTAACAGCATGCGCTTTCCCTCCACAATGTCTAGTATACGTTTGAGCCACTCACCTTATAGTTAATTTCACAATTTTCCAGTCAGGTAATCTAATCACTACCATGGATAGAACTGAGGCAGTATTAAAACCATATCAAAAATACAGTATTGAAACACATTAAAAGCTTTTTAATGAGTTTACTGAAATAGGAATATCAATCTAGACCTGTCAAAGTTGTTAACCCTTATTTATTAAGGTACGGATTTCTCAAATTTGCTTTTCTATAAAAGGGACATTCCTAGGCCTCAATGTCAAGAAAAACTTCCGCTGATATTCTGGGGGTTTTTAACAACAAATACAATAGCAAAAACTTCTGCTGAAGGCTTTGTGAAACAGCCTTATAGGAACTTCAGGAATGAAAGGAAGGAGTCAGCACAAAAGGTGGATAATATTCATCCTTAAATCTTCCAGAGATTTACCATCTCTGTGAAGAAATACTAAAGGCAAATCTCATTTTAATGATTACTATCTCCTAGGCTTTATGCCATATGTTATTTATTTTTATAGCAAACTCAAAGGGAATATTACTATTTATTAATGAAGGAATTAAAGCTCAAAACTTGAAGTTTCCTCATCACAGATAATAAAGCTATTTTTCCCTCTGACAGAGTATTTCTTCTGTATAAGTGGTTCCTTCCAGCCATTCAAGTCTGAAGGTCAATTTTCACTTCCTTGGAGAGGCCTTCCTTGACAACCTAAATTAACAGTAGCTGCACAATATCAGCCCCAAGTCAGTGACTATCTCACTACTTTATTTGATTTTCTTTATGTAGTACTTATAATTTGAAATTACCTCATCCATTCATTCATTCACTGGTGTATGGTCTTTCTCCCTTCCACTAGAATGTAAGCCTGTGAAGCAAAAACTTTTCAATTTGTTTATTGTTGTTTTTTTAGCTTTTTAAAAAAAGTATCTGACACTTAGTTGCTAAATTAATATTTGTTGAATAAGTATATGCATGCATAAATGAATGAATGAATGAATTGCCTACAGAAACTCTAAATCTGAGGATTCCAATCAGTGTCTCTGTTCCTTGCAGATATAAAGGAAACAATTCCCTAATCCAATGTGTTATTGGTAAAATATGTCATCAACATCCTCCTCCTCCTGTTTTTCTATTTATCACTTTCCCTTTCCATTTAAGTCAGCCAGCGATCTTTGATGAATTGGATCACATTTATAGGTTATAAAAGACTTAACCTATTACTCTTTCATGGAATTTTGCTAGTTTCCCACTATCAGTCAGCACCCCTCTTATGTCCTTCATTTGCTTCTTACTCAAGTTGGATTTCAAAATGCATCAGTAAGATCAATTCCTTTCAAACACCCTTAATTAACTCACTTCAGTTCTTTGATTTTTTTTCAATTATTCTTTATTGCACTCATCTAGGAAACTCAGAAAACCCAGTAAAAGCAAAATATTTGCCTAGCTACTTGCTGTACAGTCTGAATTCAAATTCATGACCACAAAACTCAAATGAGACCTTAATATTTGCAATCCAAATCACTTCTTTAGAATGCTTGTTTTCCTACATTCAACAATTTTATACCTTCTCTTTCCTTAAATCTTGTATATAATTCCCCTCCCTTTCTACCTCCCTCCTCCATTTCATTCCCTTAGTGGAATACTTGTTTAAATACTTAAGTAGGAGATCTCTCCTTTTCTCACCCCCAAATCTATCAATTAATCTGCATCTGTATCCATACTCTCTGCCTTCTTGACTATTATTCTTGACTCTATCAAAAGAATAAATCATCCCCTGATAAAATATTTCTGACTATCAAAGGCCAGCTCTTTGAATAGTGCCTATATTACATTCATTACAGCTTCACAGAAGTTTTCCTCTTCAAATTATCCCTTGTTTACCAACAGCATCATTTCTTATTTTCTAGAGGGTCATCTTTTATTATTTCCTTTTTTAAAAAAATGACTAAAGTCGTCTTGATCCCCTCCATCTATACTGTATCCCTTTATTTGCCTTCATGGCAAACAACTTGCCAAGTTGGTCTATAACTTCATTCTCTCATTAACCCACTCCAATTAGGTTTTTGCTTCCATCACTCTAGCAGAGATTCCATATCTGAAGGTTATCAATGGCCTCTGGTAGACATGGAGTGTGCTGCCCCCACTCCTCTTCAAGAAAGGACTTGTTGTGTAGTTGCCAAAGAGTGTGGTGAGCAGACTGCCTCTACCTGTCAGCTTCTTCATGGTTGGCATTAGCTGCAGAGATGTGCCTCTTCTGAACAGCCAACATTCAATGGCTGAGCAAGGTGGGAATATAGAGCCCCAGCCATTTTGCTGACACAGGATAATTCTGATGGTCATTTTTTGCTCTAGAACTTCCCCACCAGGATGGCCAAAGCTTTGTTAGGCATTTATTGCAGTGTGACATCTATCTCTGCCAAGTCCTGTGTCCTTCCTCCTTCCTTTCATAGGTGTTGTTCCCTAATAAACGTCTTTTACCCCAAATTCAGTATCTGCTTCCAGAGAATCTAACCTGTGACAGTCAGTACCAGGAGCAATTTGAGAAGGCTGGTTGTAAGATGGGGTTTGCCTTTGGAAAGTGGATCACATGCCACCTGGCAGGCAATGACAATGCATCACTAGTAAGAGGGAACACAGATGGAACTTGGCACAAAGTGCCCAGCCAACTGAAATTTTCACCTGTGGTAATTTGGTAGAGCATGAGGATATATTGATACAAGGGCATACATTAGCAGCTGATGTCACTGCTGCTACTGAAATGTACGGAGAAAATAATAGATGGAAGAATAACAGGATTAGGTGGCTACTGCTAAGTACCACAGGTACTCAACAGCTGTGCTTCCCAGTACGGTAGCCACTTGCATGTGTGGCTCTTGTGCAACTGAAATGTGGCTAGTTCAAACTGAGATAACTGCATTTTAAATTTTAAATTTAAATTTTAAAGATTTATTACAAAAAATCTCATTACTTTTTAATGCTGATTAATGTTGAAAAAGTTGTCAGTATCTGCTCTAGTAAGAGGTTGGAGAAAGCGGAGGGCCCAGTTCTGGATTTGATAGTCAGATTGTACAAACATGAAAGAAGTCTGTAATAGAAATAGACTGTAATATGGCCTACCTACCCTACTGAAAGCTTGCACCTGATGCCAGCCCTACTGGAAGATAGTGCAAAGGCCTCTCCCATCCAAAGCAATATGTACCCAGCTTAAGACCTGCCCTCCCACCCCTCCTGGCACTAGACCTAAAATATGATAGCACAGTATAACCCACGTGGGATGAACTGGTCTGATCCCTAAAGGAGCTGCCAGACCTAGTTAGTACCAACAGGTACTAAATGGGTTTGGGTGAGTGTATATAGGACTAGATTTTAAGGATGTTTATTCAAGGGGACTGGAAAATATAATTGGATAGGGATGGATTTATCGACTTGAATGTGTCATCCCAAGGTACTAGATTTAACTAGCAAAGATCCATCCCAGAAAATGTTGTAAACTCCCTCCTAGGAAGACTCCTAGAACCATGGAAAAAGTAATGGAACACACTGAGCAAAGTTGAAATGTCAGAATTGCCATGGCAATCTCTGGAGGAAGGGTTTAGAAGACTTGAGGAAATGCTGGAATGGATATTCAATGTATGGCTGAAAGACCCAGTAGATGATTACGCTCTTCATGAAGGCTAGAGGACACTACTATTTACTAAGGCTTTGAGAAATGTGATAAAAGGATGACATCAGCTTCAGTAAAAATTCAGTGGTAGTCCTCTGAATAGGGCTGGAAGGAGTAGAGGCTATTACAGATCTTTTCCCACTAATATCAGTATGGATAATAGGGTCCCCAAACAATTGAAACTGAGTGTCAGGTCAGTGCTTAACCAACTGCAACTACCAGAATCCAAGGGGGTTGCTTTTTTTGTTTGTTTGTTTGTTTGTTTTTGTATTGAATGCAGCAGCAGACTGACATTCAAGGAAGAATGACCCAAAGATGAATATAAAGATTGTAATAAAACATGGCATCCTTAAGTACAAAATAAATAAGCTGCCAACAACAGGAATACTACTCAACTTGTACTAGCAAAAGAACTCAAGTTTAGATTCCCAGGATGATGAGAGTAGCCATGTGGATAAAAATTCATGATCCTTCCTAGTTTCCAGACCTCAGCCAGTTTCCAGAGGGAGGACCCATTCACTGAAGGTATGGTAGGGTGTTCAGGTGGAAGGACCTCACAACTGTATGACAAGTGTACATGGGCATGATTCCTCTAATCCTTCCTCAAAGGGACTATGAGTATTTACTTGGGAAAGGAAAATACCCAGATATATTGACAACTGTTGGATACAGGGTCTGAGTTGACAGTGATATCCAGAAACCATCATCATGGTCTCCTTGTTAGAGTGAAGACATAGGGGACATAATGATAAATGAATAAATGGAGTTGTGATCAATGTCTACCTATGGTATATCCACCAGTGATCATTTCTCTTGTCCTTAAATGTGTAATCAAGAATGACCCTTAGAAGCTGGTGAAAAACTGCTATTGGATGTTTGGTCACTGGGTAATAGCTATGACACTGGGTAAGAGCAAGTGAAAGCCCCTAAGCCTGATCCCTGCACACCCAGAAAATAGGGAATAAAAAACATTGTTGAATCCTAAGAGTGGGAGAAGGGTTTGGAGATAAAAGGGCCATCTTTATGGATCTAAAGGCTACATTTGTTCTCATAACATCATCATTTAATTCACTAGTCTGAAACCTAGAGAAACAAGATAAATCCTGGAAGATAACTACAGGCATAGCCCAGTAATAGTCCCTTTGCAGCTGCCATGCCAGATGTGGTATATTTGCTAGAGCAGATTAATATGGCCTCAGGAACTTGGTATGAAGCCATTTTTCTGGAACATGTATTCTTTTCTATCTCAGTCAGAAAAGACAATTAGAAACAGTTCACATTCACATGGATTGAACAACAATATTAATTTATGGTTTTGCCCCAGGGCTATGTTAACTCATCTGCCCTCTGTCATAATATAGTCTGAAGAGACCTGAACCATCTGGACTACCCATAGTACTTCACATTAACCATTACATCAATGACATTATATTGATCATGCCAGATGAGCTAGAGGTAGCTGGCATTCTGGAGGCCTTCATAGAACACATGTATTCCAGTGAGAAAAAACCTGACAAGATGAAAGGTCTTGCCATGCCCAAAACAATTTGAAGGATCCTAAATAAAGGACAAATTATTTCATCTTGCACTTTCTAATGCAAAGAAAAAAACACAATGTCCTAGTGGGTCATTTCAGGTTCTAAAATGGAACATATTTATTCCATACCTAGAAATGTACTGGCTGACACACAAGGCTGACATGCATTTGAGTAAAACCCAGTGAAGAAAAGGGCTTTGCAGCAGGCCCGGGCTAAGGTTCAAAAACCCCACCACTTGGGTCATAAACCTGGTAGACCCTATGGTCTTGGAGCTATCACTGGTGGGAAAAGATACCACATAGAAATTGTGGCAAGCCCCAGTGGGAGAATCACAACATGGGACCCTACAATTCTGAGGGAATGTCATGCCATCTGCAGTGGAACAAAAATATGCTCTTTGAAGAATATCTCTTGGCATGCTACTGGGTTCTGGTAGAGATAGAGCACCGAATCATGAGACACCACATGATGACTGTCAGAAATTACATGATCATGAGTTTGGTCCTTTCAGATCTACCAAGTCCTAAGGTTTGTTGCTGCACCCCTCCCTGCAACCATCGTAAGATGGAAGTGGTACATTTGGTATGGGATATGAGCAGGATAGGAAGACACAAGCAAGATACATGAGCAGATAGGTCAGAACCTCATCTCCCAGCATGTTACTATTATAACAGTACCCCTATCTTTGGCCCATATCTAGTCCACATGGGGATGGGTATGACCAATTGATACTGGGGGAAATAGTCCCAGTTTGGTTTACTTTGTATATGAGTCAAAAATACACAGTGACTGCACTATAGACTTAGGGTACTCAGGATACCCTTAAAAGACTGTGGTGAGGGAAATTCCCTCAATGAGTGACAGCTTCAGGCAGTGAAACTGACCATCTACTTTCTGTGGAAAGAGACATGGCTCAAAAAACATTTAAGAGGTAACCTATGCAAATCGCCTGCAAGTTAAAGTTTGAAAAACTTTGTACCTTATAGGCAGGGAGTAATGAGGGAGAAGCAAGAGGATGGCCCTATGGGAGTAGGCAAAAAGTGGCAAGATCTTTGTATCACATGTTAATAACCACTAGAGAAAATCCATAATGGAAGAGGCATTAAAAAACAAGTAGATAAAATGATCTGGCCAAGTAGATAAAATGACTCCTGTCGTTGGCCACGTATGTGCTGTCACAATGGACACATAAAGTAGCCATGATGGAAAATATGACACATGGGTCCAACAGCATCAGCTCCTACTTATCAAGGTTGATCTAGCTAGTGTTGTTGCTAAGGGTCCAACTGCCCATAACAGAAACAAGTGCTGAGCAGTGGATATGACATTATTTCTTGAGGAGACTAGCCACTTAATGGCAAGCTGACTACATAATTTCCCTTGCATCTTGGAAAGACAAGTGTTTTGTTTTCATAGGAAAGGCATCTATTCTCCATTTGGCTTTCTTTTCCTGCCATTAGGGCTTTAGTCAGCCCCACTATTCAAAGACTCACAGGGCACTTGAACCACTAGCATGGAATCCCACTGACCAGAGTTCCCCTTTTACAGTAAAGGAGGTGAATGTACCCATAACTGTGTGATCCACTAATTGTATCACACACTTCACCTAGACTGCTGACCTTATGATGTGTCACAACAGCCTGCTGAAGGCATGGCTTAAATATGCAGGTACTATTCTGAAAAGAGGGGGTACCATTCTCCAGGACCCAGAATATGCACTGAATCAAAGACCTTTATATGGTGCTGTGTCCCTGACTAGAAGAATACACAGGTCCAAGAATCAAGGAGGTAGAATAACTTGATCTTAATCTAACTTTATATAGACATGAAAGCTCCCCTAGACCACTGGAATGCATGCTTCAGGATCAGGCTCAAATATCCCATATCTAAAGTGTAATGGAGGTGTTTCCTTCCAGAGTCCAGATTTCTGCATCATTTCTTGCCCCAGGATTAAGCTCGTCTTTATAGGATGATGGACAGTGAACAGATTCATTTTCTTCTGATGAAAACCAAATCCCCACTTAATAGGGTGCAATCTTGCCTTGAAATCTAAACAAGATGATCACAAATTATTCTTGAATTGACTATAGTTTATCCCACCATCTCCACGGTAACCTTGTTTACCCTTTCACTCATTCTGGGTAGAATTGTGATATAGGATAGAGGTTGGGAAGTAAATAAACATTAAATGTTTAAGGAACGTTTATTTTTCTCTATAAAGACGACAACAGACTTTGCATTTCCAGGGTGATCCTTGTTGCCAAACTTATAGGAAATGAACTTGAGGCCTTTGATATATTTTGTCTTCCATTCTCTGAACACTTCTTTTTCTACTTTCCAGTCTCAGACCCGAGCCTGTATCTAAGGACAGGTTTCCTAAATTTCAAGAAACTTACAGCCTCACACTCGAATTTCCAGTCAGTGTTTTGTTTCTTCTTCCATATTTCCAGAATTTTTATTTCCTTAGGAAAAGGCTGTACAGATAAAGTGTTGAGAAAACAGTAGCAATGATAGCAGATTTACCACCTGCCCACTTACTGCCTGCAGATTTATGGCCAACGCAGCCTATTTTGCCATCTGGGTCAAAGTCATATTTTCACTGGAAATATTTTGGTAAGTTATTGCTGGCATTTTTTACATGCAGGTGGTGATCACACAGGTTTTATGGCACTTTCATAACTACACGTCTGACTGAAGTGCACAGAAACTGATCTTTTGTGAATGTCTACAGAAGCGATTCGATGAAATGGAATGCACTCTATTCATTACATTTACCAGTGTAGGGGGGACTCCTTTAACATAAAATGTAATGCCCAGAAAGGTGCCAAGTCATCTTCCCTGGTTGTTTCTGGAGGTATACGTTGTGGCACTCAAGAAAAAACAACTGGTTACTCTTGGACATCAAGGCTAGTGTCATCTGCATAAAGGCAGCTTCAGAGTTGGTGATGGGTATCTGTCCAGAAAAGCACCCAAACTAGTTAATTTTATGCTTTAGCCTTTGCAATTTTCTCATCACAACACTTTTATTATTGAAAAAAATGTTGCTGTCTGTTTGGTGTATTTTTTGGTAGTTATATAGATATATTGTAAAGGAGAGATTTATGATTATATAAGAGCTATTGGAAAAAAGCATAAAGATGGAAATAAAAAGAGCTGGATTCTAATGTAAGTTCTATAACTCAAGAGCCATACAATATTACCAATCCTCCCTGAGCCTCAGTTTTCTCTTCTGTCGATGGAGGAAGGGGGTGATACTAGAAAGTACATATGTATTTTTTTTTAAGGGTTTTATTTATTTGACAGAGAGACACAGCGAGAGAGGGAACACAAGCAGGGGTAGTGGGAGAGGGAGAAGCAGGCTTCCCTCGGAGCAGGGAGCCTGATGCGGGGCTCGATCCCAGGACTCTGGGATCATGACCTGAGCCGAAGGCAGACGCTTAATGACTGAGCCACCCAGATGCCCCAGTACATCTGTATTTTTTAATTGAAGTAAGCAATAATTTATATGCACAGATATTAAGTGTTCAAAACAATGAATTTTTACATCCATGTAACCCATCATCCAAAACAAGATATAGAATATTTCCATCACCCCAGAATATTTGATCATGCCCCTTTCCAATCTATCCCTAGCCCCCTCCACATACAAAAGAAGCACTTTCTGACTTCCATTAGAATACATTAGTTTTGCCTATTCTTGAGCTTCATATAAATAGAATTATCTAGCTTCTTTTGCTCACTATGACTATCAGATTTGTCCATGATGCATGCATCACTTGTTTGTTCTCTATTATTTCTGAGTAGTATTCCAGTACATGAATATGCAACAATTTGTTTATTTTCCTGTTTATGGGTACTTGGGTTATTTTCAATTTTTGACTTTTATGAGTTAGGTTGCTATGGACATTCATGTACAAGTCGTTTGTACACACATTGTCATTTCTCTTGGGTCTGTGGCTAGGTGTAGGATTATGCATTACAGGGTAGATGTGCTTAACTTTATAAGAAACTGCCAAGTGGTTCTCCAAAATGGTGGTACTATTTCTTTTCTGTTGTTTTTATGTTGTTTTTTATTTTGGGGGTTTTGTTTGTTTGTTTGTTTGTTTTTTGGTGGTACTATTTCATACTCCCACCAGAAGTTTAGAGACTCCACATCTTCACCAACACTTGGTATTATAGCTTTTTTATTTTATTCATTCTGGTGAGTATAAAATACTATCTCATTGTTTTAACTTTCATTTCTTAGATGACTACTAAGGCTGAGCTTCTTTTCATATTAAAAACTTAGACATGGTTTAAATCTCCTTCAGAAAACAGTCTGATTTATAGTATCCTAGTTTTCCCTTGGTATTTTATAAGGCACCTGTGTAGGTTTTAAAAATGACAGTCGGTTAAGCGTCTGACTCTTGATTTCGGCCCAGGTCATGATCTCAGGGTCCTGGGATCAAGCCCCGCGTCAGGCTCCACGCTCAGCACAGAATCTGCTTGTTCCTCTCCCTCTGTTCCTCCCCTCAACTCACACCTGCTCTCTTTCTCTCTCTCTAAAATAAATAAATAGAATCTTTAAAACACACACACACACACACACACACATGCTTTAACCCCATTTACATACTTTTTAATTTGGAAAATGTGGCATAAGGCCTAGAAATATGATTTCAATTCACAAATGAACCACTGGATTATGCTGCAGGTATCTGACAGGTTTCGTTATACTACTAATCTATGTTAGATCATAAAAAGGCAATGCAGAATAATAGCTGAGAGCACAGACTTTAAAGTAAAGAAGACTAGATACTGGATCCTAGTTCCCACATACTATCTATGTGATTTGGGGCAAGTTACACACTCTCTCTAAATCTCAGTTTCTTCATTTATAAATTGAGGGTAATTCTAATAGTTATCCACTATGGGGAGGATCAAATATGATAATGCATGTAAAATGGGTACCATCCTCCCAAATTCATAATAAACACTCAATACACATTAGAAGAAAGGATAAAATGTGAAAATATTATGAAGAAGGAGCTAAACAAATCATAGCACTTAATGCTAGTATCTTGATATATCCCTTTTACTATTACTGTTTAATTTAATGATAAAGTTGAGATACTCTTCCAAACTTTTTCTTACTTTATTTCACTTTTTTTTTTTTTTTTTTTTTACTGATAGCATTTTTGTAGATTGAAATGTTGTCCAGGTCTTGACATTCTCCATTTTCATCAAGCACATAAGTGATGGGTGGGAGAACGTGTGTTTCTGTCAAGTGGTTAGCTTCCCCAGTGCAAAGTCTCATGGATGCCCTCTGGCTTCCTCCCGCAGTTCCCTGCTTCCAATCTGATATCCTTGTCTAAAACTGTTGGGTCCTTGTTTCTGGATTCTCAGCTCTCTTTTCCCTTCCCTTCATACATACACTAAAAAATACACTATTAAGCACATTCTCTCTTTCCATCTGTCTCAGTTCATTTTTTCGTCTATGTATCTGTATATCTCTACTCCATTGGCGCTCCCATAATGCTATTTTTGATTTTCAGCAAAAGTTTACCTTTCCTACCACAGTAACCATGATTCCACCTACTAAGTATTCCGTTCACTAAATCTACTCTCTCTTTTTTGATGAAAACATTGTTTTTACACATTTGAGATTCTTTTGCTTCTAGTTTTTTGTTTGTTTTGCTTTGTTGTTGTTTACAAATCAGCTATAGCTCCCTGCTTAAATGGGCCTTCCTTTCTGTACCTGAGTAATTTGTAATCCACATGACCTACACTTTCTAACAAGGGGGATAAGTAGATTTTCATTCCCTCAAGATCATAGGTGAGCCTATGAAAATAAAAAAGAACCCCCCACCACCCCTTCCCCGACCCTGCCTCCTTTTCTCTGTGAAGAGTAATGTGTCATGTCTTGGTTTCAACCTCACAAGAGTCCTCTGTTGTGCATCTGTATTCAGAGTACACAACCCAAAAAGGAAAATTCTTTTTGAGTTGTTAAATTTTTCTGCTTATTGATAAGGACAGGGTTAGCTAGTTACCTACATAACTATATTTCTACAATATTAAAATAAAATGCTTCTTTTCATGGAATACTTTTTAATGCATCAGTGAAGCCGAGGGATAATGACAAAGGTAAAAGGAACATCCATTAAACTAAATGGAGATTTGTTTATAAGTAACATTTTATTAATAATGACAGTAAACATTCCTTTAGTGAAGAAAAGTGAAAACAACTAACTTTTATTAATAGGGCTTTTAGCAAGCTACTGCTTTTAAGCTTACACTTTTGCTCACAGCAGTTTCCACTCTTGGCTTTTCTCCTTTGACAGTGGTTTCCGAAAACATGAGACTAATGGTGACATCCAGCTTGGTATGACTGCTCAGTAGATATCCAATAATTGTATAGAAAAGTTTTTTTAAAGTCCTTATTTTTTTGTTTCCTATTTTATTTATTCAGGAAATGGAACAGAGAAGAAAAGGAAAAGTTTCTTACTTGAGAGATAGAAACCATCCCAACTTTAACTTTGATGGGTAAAGTTTGATAGGCTGCTGAAAATTCTCATAAGAATGATTATCTTTCTATTTTTCAAGTAAATTGAAGGGTCTACATCTCTCCCCAACACTTATTTTTTAATATGACCTTGTTCAATCAGTCAAGAGGATGAAAGACCGTAGATAATCATTCTTCAATTTTGGATGCCATAGATTTTCCCCTACAGTTTGTGACTCAGTGTTTTCATGGTAAATGCCAGCAGAAAGGGATGACTAGCACCAGTACTTGCTGAATCCTTTTGTTATATATATATATATATATTTTTTATTTTTTTTTACTGTTCTCAATTTCTCACCCAGAAAACACAGAAATTACACAAGGAAGTGATAGCACAGAACTCTTCTCTAAAACACTTGCTTCCAAAGTTAACTATCTAAAGACAGAAACAAGTAATATGGAATTTTGTTTTTCCAAAACTATGCTTCCTCCTTGGATCAGAATTGTTATATAACTATACCAAGAGATGAGCATATATTAAAACAAAACCAAACAACAAAACAAAAAGCCAGTATAACATCTTTAAGATTTTCTCTTTATCTTAACTGACCCAGACAAAAATACAAAATTCCGTGTCAACTCTAACTATGTAAAAAAGAGAAAAAAGTGTGGAACCAAATGTAGAGTCAGGTCAAAAGTTCAGTAAATAAATACTCCATTTCTAACAGTTTCTATGACAATTTAATTCCTTCCTAACACGTCGGGAATCTCAGAATCATAAAAACAGCAGCAATTGCTTTTAAAGCCAGAGGAGCACTCAAATTATGGAATTATACCATTAATATACTGTGTAATAAGTACTCTAATAAAGATATGGACTAAATATTTTGGGGAAACTGGAAGGGACTAGCTAATTGGTTGTTATTACTCTGTATTAAATTATCTCTCTTACTCTCCGAATAGACTGAATTTCAGAGCAAGATTGTGTGTTTGTGTGCATGTGAAATGTATTTAATTCACATCTCTGCTCTTTATTAGTGCTCAATAAATGATTAAAATATTTCTGTAGCCCTGAATTCTGTTTTTTACGCCTTCATATGGAAAGCAGAGTAGGGCTGGAAGACAAAGAAAAGGGACATAATAAAGAAAAAAAAGAGCAGTTGTATTTTGAGTCCTAAAGGGCACAATTCAGAAACACACCATGTTGTTGTTACATAGACTTTTGACCTTTTCTTTTTCTCTCACTACAAAAGATAGATTTTCTCTCCTTTCTTTCTTTCCTTTATTATTATTTTTTTTTTTTTGCAGCTGTTCACCTATACAATCCACACAGCTCCCCACAATTCCACTCTGTCTTTTCACTCTTCTAATGAGTATGTGGGTCATGTCTGTGGGATACAAGTCCACATTGCTTCCTATTTCCCAGTAACCTATGCCTATTGCCATCAGAGACCAAATTCTCGAGTTTCTAACTTTCTAGCAAAGTACACCTGCTGTCCTGGACTCCACAGGAGCTGCTGTTTGTTCTGATTCTGTGTCATTATTTATTGCCTGAGTGTGAGCTGTGCTCCTTCAAGGAAAAAAGGTTTGGCTTATGTTTTCCTCCCAATCAATGCACAAGGAATACTCCTGACGGTTGAGCAATGAGATGAGTCCAGGGCCTGTGTATAGGTTTCAGGGCAGGTTCCATTCTCTGAAAGGGAGGAGGGAAATGATCACATTTGGAAATTGTATAACATACTTATGGGTTAGCCCTCTTCTCTCATCTCACAGTCTAATGCTATCACCTGAAGTCTGAATCCAAATTAAGTTGGAAACAAGCTTTCAGTGTACTTGGTGATTTTTTTTTTTTTTTTAATGATTCCCGAGTTTGGAGGATATGGGAGTTTGTCTGGATTTGGCTATTATGTAAAATCAAACTGAAATCAATTAGAATTAAATCCCTCCATTTTTTTTTTGTCATGGTATAAGTTCCTTTCAGTTTCTTTTCTATGAAAAATTAAACAAAAATTATTTCTTCTGAGGTTGAACAGATATTGAATCCAGCATATCTCTGCCATCACCAACCAGCAAGTAAGACTCTGTTACATTTCCAGCAATACTCCAAATCTCAATGCAATAAGCTCCTATCAACTTGATGAGGCAGACAGCTAGGCTTTTTCAGAGATACCACACTCCAATTATTTCTGGCAGGGGGCTCTGTTATATAACCAGAGCTGTTGCCTGCCACTCTGCAATACCTCAGCTCTGGATTCTAAGGTTCCAAACATCTTGTGACTCTTGACCTCTGTGATTTGACCCTTAATTAGGAGCTCACTTCCACCAAAATAGTAACCACCAAAGTGTTTGGGACCAAATGTTTGTGTCCCCCAAAATGTACCTGTTCAAATCATAGCCCCCAATGTGATGATTTTAGGGAGTAGAGCCATTTGGAGATAATTAGGTCATGAAAATATAGCCCTCATGAATGAGATTGGTGCCCTTCTAAGAAGAAACAGGAGAGGGCTTGGTTCCTCTCTTTATCTCTTTGCTCTTTGCCACATGGGGATACAAGAAAGACAGCCATCTACACACCAGAAATAGAGCTCTCACCAGAATCCAACCATGCTGACACTCTGATCTGAGACGTCCAGCTTCCAGAACTGCGAGAAATAAAGTTCTGCTGTTCATAAGCCACCTACCCTATGTCAGTTATAGTCACCTGAACTAAGACACAAAGATTTCCTCCCTTTCTAGCCAGCAGGGAAAAACCTCTGTTCCCTTTAACATGTTTTTTTTTTCCAAGAAGAGGGACCTCACAGTCCAGTTTGGGGCCCACAGTGAAATGTCTAGTTCTTTTCTTGATATTGCAGCACAATCCTTCCTAAGTTAGTAGGGCTAGAGAAATGACACGGTCTTTCATTACCCAGAATAACCACTCTCCCCAAGTAGTTCCTCATGCAGCCTACCAAACACAACCAGAGCTCTTTACTCAATAGTGATTTTCTTTCAGGAAACTTATGTATCTTTCCCTCTAGCCTAATCTTTCTTAAAGATATCAACCCATCAAAAAAGGCTTATACAAATCAACTCTAAATTTAAGCTAAACTCAAATTTGCTTCCACAGGACTGTGGGCCTCCTACAGATCAGGGAAAATGACTGAACATCTATTTCAGGGTCTGCAAATATTTCAAGACACACAAAGGACCTGTGAAGGTATAGTGGGGTGTTATCTGAGTTTTATTTATGACTCATGTATTTATTATTTCACTTATTCAAATAACATTTACTGAATATTTATTGGGTGTCAGACATTGCTCTAAGATCAAGAGTGGAAAAACTATTTCTGCAAAGGGGCTGATAATAAATATTTTTTGGCTTTGAGGGCCATATACTGCCTGTTGCAACTATTTCATTCTGCTTATTATAGCACTAAAACAGCCATGGATAGTATGTAAACCAACAGGAGAGAAAACACAAAGGGAGATGGGAAATGTTTATATGGGAAGGTTCGAAATATCATTCCATTAGGATAGTTCTCTACTTTATTCCATATAGATATATCCATCTTGGGTCACTAAGTTTAGCTCTTAGTTGTTTAATTCAGTTTTCACTCAGCAAATATTCGCTTCATATTTACTATGTGCAGAATACCACATGCTATGGGAAAACATAATTCTATAAGCCAAATTGTCTGCCTTTAAGAAGATCACACGATCGTTGCAGGGACTATTTGTGTACCTTAATTATCTGGATCTAAGAGTTCTGAAGACATTTCAACCTGTTAAAGTAGAAAACATTTCCATATATACATATATACATATGTGTGCATATATATAAAATAGGCATATATGTATGTGTATATATATATATTTGATAGGTGTGTATACACACACACTTATATATATTTTTTTTTCCTATAAACAGAAAATCAGTATTCTGTCATTTAAAACAGTTTAGCTCAGCCTTATTGCTGTGATCAACACTGGAAATTGTGTGTTCTAGAAGCCTAAGCTTTCAAATCACCAGGTTCTCAGTTATCAGCACTGTGCTAGACACTATCAAAGGATTTACAGGTTCATAAGATGGACGCTTTTAGGGGGAAAAAACCAGATTAAAAAAAAATAAAAAATTGCTTGAGTCCATGCAAGCTCCTTTATCCTGGGGCCATGGATATTAGTTACTACATCTCTCATCTTTAGGTACCTGGCATATTGTTAAACTTCTATTCTGGTTTGGAGTTAAGCATTTCAAGAAGGGAGAGATTAAACACCTTGAGAAATTTTCACTGAGAACCTACCATGAGTCAAACACTTCTGGGCACACAGGGTTACAAGGTGGAACATGAAAGTTTGTGTTCTGTCATCAGAGGGCTCATAATTGAGTATGAGACATAATCCTGTGAGTGGACAACTACAACACATTGTGATAGGTACAGCAGCAGAGTATTAGTATTAGCTACGGAAACAGAGGATGTGAGGATGGGCTGAAGTGGTTAGGGGAGATGTGTTGGTCTCTGAGGACGTTATAAGACAGACGATGCCAACAAAATCTGGGGTTGGGAGAAAAACATAAGAAAAGCTATGCAGCAGGGATAAGCATGGTATTTCTAAGTGTGGTGTCCATGGGGCACGCTGGGACAAGTCCGAGCCCTGGTTTGAAGGGAGTGAGACGTGCCCTTTAGGGATGTGTTTTAAAAAATGGTAAGAGGGAACAAATCCAGAGTATCAAACAGGGAGTAACAGAGGGAAAGTAGGGCTTTAGGGATGCTGGACTGGTATAAATACCCAAGATGGATTAGAGATAGTAGAGACTAGAATGAGAAAATCAACTGAGTGCCCCTGCAGTAATGACAAGTCTAGATTAGTGTGGGGGTAATGGGAAAGGAGGGGAGGGCAGGCACTGGAAGACAGATCAGAGGAGGAAATGGCAGGATGCAATGACAGCCTGAATACTAGGTTTGAATGAGAGGAAAGAGTAAAAGATAGTCTGGAAAAATGGTGATACCAGGGACAGAGTCAACATCGCACTAGGAACTGACAACCAGGCGATCAAAGTGACACACCGCTTGTGCCATATATCTGAAAGCTCTTCATCAGAGATACAAAGCTGAAAGGAAAGTTGTCTCTGGATTTTTCTTGCTCAGGAGTATATGGGTAAATGATGAACTTTACAAAAAGAAGTCCTCTAAGGCACTAGCTGATGTGACCTCATGTGTCAAACCAAATTAAAGGCCCACAGGGTGAGGGTCAGCTCTGATGTCTATACAATTTGGAACTGCAAATAGACATCACATTCTCCTTGTGAAGTTTCATTCAGGTCACCTATAAACCATAATAAAACATCAAATAACAATACTTGGTAGGTTTTCAATAAAGATTTGTTGAACTGGACTGAGGATAAGGGGGTTAACAAGCCAGTGGGGATTAGGTCTAACTCTTTAACACTGCACACCACACAAGGAAGGCGGAGAAAAGAACAGTTTTAATAAATTACAAAGCCAACGCCCAGTTAGGCAGAATGGGATGGCTTCTTCTAAAACTCAGGGGTTAAGTGCATTGCAATTACTACATGGAGAATTTCAATCAAGGAAGCCCATCACATCTGAAAATTTGTTTCTTTCTGTACTTAAGTGGTCAGCTTTGACTGAGTGATCTTGACTATAAACAATAT
Organism: Phoca vitulina; assembly: GCF_004348235.1. Classification (NCBI taxonomy): domain Eukaryota; kingdom Metazoa; phylum Chordata; class Mammalia; order Carnivora; family Phocidae; genus Phoca; species Phoca vitulina. The sequence continues at coordinate 43,113,278 of NW_022589705.1, read as the reverse complement.
GTTTAGAACATACAGTGTTATTAAATAAGTGAGTATCTATATATCTGTAAAGTCAAAGTGGAAAGAACCAGTTTTCCTTTCGGCATCCTGAAAAACAGATCCGGAGATGTGATACAAAGGGAATATATTTTTATTATTTCAACCAATAAGGAGAAATTATGTATTTTCCTCAACATCAGTTACTATCTTTGAGATCATCAGAAAATAGACACTTTATTGTTTACTATGTATTTATTCACAGTAATATAAATTTAAGTCAAGCACAGTGGAACTCCTTTCTGTAACCTGAGGGAAGTATTCCCTGCACCTGTCAGTAAAAAGGTATTGGAGCTTTTTTTTGTAATGAGAAAATAAAATAGATCTTGTAAAATTCTGAGTCAGACCTTATTGTTTTCTAAAGGCAAATACCATTAACTCCTCTCAATGGTTCCTTCTCAGGAGTTAGAAAGAGAAAATTATACACTGTGAGAGAAAAGAAAATTTATTTCTCCATGGTTGGTCAAGCCTAGAATTCTCCACAGAGAGAGTCTTTCTGGAAGAAACCAGTGTTTTTATGAGCTGGAGGCAATGGAGAAGAAAGCAAAGCTGCATACAAAACAAACAGCAAATGCCATTTTGCGTTGGTGGCTCTAGCACGTCGGTACTTGATGTGATTCCCTATTCTGTCGCCGGCAATATAGAAAGCTAGGTCGATCTTTTAGTGTTTGACTTGGGCAGTTGCACCAGATTTATCCTGTATTCTCTGCAGAGCACACTGAAGAAATTTGGTTCCCAGCCCCATTCTTAATATGCTTAATTATTTTGACAAATTGTTTTAGAACTTTATGTGCCTTTCCCTTCAGATACGTAACACTCTAACTGCAGTATAAGTATAGCATTGAACGAGGACATTTCCAATTGTTCTGCATCTTCACGAATAACTTGCCTTGTTCTTCTTAAATTATTCAGCTTAGAGTTGTTTCTGAAATCATAGATTCTTTTTAAATTAATTGCATAATAGTGCCAAGCACAGGGCCTAACATACGGCAGGCACTTAATAAATGTTTACTGAATAAACAAATGAATTTTGCTTCATCTTGGATTTTGGCCGTTCCCATATAATGTTAACCACATAAACTGGCTTGTGTTGGAATGAGAAGCTACCTCCCTGGATACTGGAATTTGCTTCATAAAACTTGTCTTGATTCAAGATTTGAGATTTGGATTAGAAGTGAGGAGAATTTTGTACCTAGATCTTCATTAACTGGCAATTACTTAACTTGTTCCCTTCTGAGCAAGACAAGACCTAGGCATATGTCATACAAACTTGAGAGTAAATACTGGCCCCCACCATTACTATGTTACCATAACAGAGCTTTGTTATCTCTGAAATGTTAAAAATACCTAGGAAATTGTGTTGTTTTAAAATTTTAGAAGACAACATATATGTAACACTTTTCCATTGATGCTTAAGAAAACATGCACACTTAGCAGCTTCTTTTTGCTCACAAGTTTGTAGAACAGCCAGGAAGCTCTGCTGATTTGGGCCAGGCTTGGCTGGTTTTAGCAAGACTTTCTCCTGGTTTTTGGCTGGTAGTTGGCTAAATGCCAGCTAGGGCAATGAGGGTAACTGAGCCATGCATTTCCATCAACCTTTTCTTGGGGTAGGCAGAGGTTCAAGACAGAGAACAAATAAATGCCCTTGGTCTTCCTGAAACCCAAACTCAGAACTATCATAATGTTGCCTCTGCCATATTCTATTGGTCAAAACAAGTCACAAGGGCTGCCAAGATTCAAGGATTGGGAAAAAGATTCTCTCTCTCTCTCTTTTTTTAATTTAATTTGATTATGTTATGTTAGTTACCATACAATACATCATTAATTTTTGATGTAGTGATCCACGATTCATTGTTTTCATATAACACCCAGTGCTCCATGCAGTACGTGCCCTCCTTAATACCCATCACCAGGTTAACCCATCCTTCCAACCCCTCCCCTCTAAAACCCTCAGTTTGTTTCTCGGAGTCCATAGTCTCTCATGGTTCGTCTCCCCCTCCGATTTCTCCCCCTTCATTTTTCCCTTCCTTTTCTTAATGTCCTCCATGCTATTCCTTATGTTCCACAAATAAGTGAAACCATATGATAATTGACTTTCTCTGCTGACTTATTTCACTTAGCATAGTATCCTCCAGTCCCATCCATGTTGATGTAAAAGTTGGGTATTCATCCTTTCTGATGGCTGAGTAATATTCCATTGTATATATGGACCACATCTTCTTTATCCATTCATCTGCTGAAGGGCATCTCGGCTCTTTCCACAGTTTGGCTATTGTGGATATTGCTGCTATGAACACTGGGGTGCATATGGCCCTTCTTTTCACTACATCTGTGTCTTTGGGGTCCAGTTGTGCAATTGCTGAGTCATAAGGTAGCTCTATTTTTAATTTTTTGAGGAACCTCCAACTGTTTTCCAAAGTGGCTGTACCAACTGCATTCCCACCAACAGTGTAAGAGGGTTCCCCTTTCTCCACAACCTCTCCAACATTTGTCATTTCTTGCCTTGTCAATTTTTGCCATTTTAACTCTTAATGGGAAGAACAACAAAGTCACATTACAAATGGGCAAGGAGAGAGGGAATAGTAGAGACTTGCGGCCATTTTTGCAATCTATCACAACATAAAAAAAAAATAGTTGCCAGAGTACATGCATATATGTGTTTAATAAATAGCATTTGTTGTTATTATTAACCAACAACCTATGCTTCCTTGTTAGCCTTTTTCTTTCACTCTCACTTCACTCCTTTTATGTGTGAAATTCCATGGCTCTAACAAAAGAGGATGATTGATTAAGGATACCACTCTGTTTATCCCCTCTGTCAGTCCCCTAGCCTAACCACTTCAAGAAGTAAGGGGAAACCAATATCCACAAGGATGGCTCCTGTAATTTTCTTTAATCCTCCAGTTTCTAAATCTTCCAATTCACTGTTGAAGCCAAGAGAGGCATAACAACAGTCTCTAGTAGGATACTTTGTTTTCAGTCATGACTGCCGATTTATAACTATGTGGCCTTGTGCCTTTTTCTTGTTTTCTTATCTCTAAGATGGAGTTACTGAGTTACTGAGAAGGTTAAATGAGATTCTATCTATCTATCTATCTATCTATCTATCTATCTATCATCTATTTATCATCTATTTATCTCTGTGCCTAGTATATAGTGAGCCTATTGGTGTGTATTTGTGTTTGTATTTATGTGTGTATGTTTTACATTTAATTAATTTATTTATTTCAGTGAGGTATAAAATCATAAACCTCTGACCTCTTGGATAATTTAGCAGACGATAGAGGAAAGAGTGTTGGGTGGCTGACTAGGCTCACTCATTTTCTCACACTGACCACACCTCCTTATCTCTATGTTCCATATGTTATTGACCTTTGAATTAAACCCAAATAGACAAAATCTGTGCATGTTAAATCTACATGTGCTATTTTGAAGGAAATCCTAGGCATGCAATGACAGTTTATTTTCCTTCATCCTATACCATAAGTTATTTTATTTTTATTGTTTACAAAGTTTTATTTTCTATTTTCTTATAAAACTCTTTATGAAGTCATAGAAAAGGATTAACTCTATACAATTATATGGCAGTTATATATATCTACATAGATAACATAAAGGACTCAGATAAATTAATCTTCCTCAAGAGTAGTGAAATACAATATTAACAAAAATTATTTTAAGTCAATACACTTGGCACAGGCACAGTTTGGGAAAATAATGCAAGATGATGAAACATTATTTCTTCTGGTGTATATCAAGACTACCTAAGAAAAAACTGAGATTACAGAAATCCAGTTTAAAAAAGAAAGAAAATTCCTTTTTGAAAAAGCACATTCTAAATAATATTATACCTATATTTTGGTCAACATTTTAATACACATTAATATACAACATTTTAATTTATAGTACCCCTTGCTGTTTTTTTTTTTAAAGATTTTTTTATTTATATATTTGAGAGAGAGAGAAAGTACAAGCAAGGGGGCAGCAGAGGGAGAGGGAGAGGGAGAAGCAGGTTCCCCACTAAGTAGGGAGCCCAACATGGGGCTCCATCCCAGGACCCTGGGTTCATGACCTGAGCCAAAGGCAGATGCTTAACCAACTGAGCCACCCGGATGCTCCCTCCACTTGCTGTTTTTAAACAAAGAAAAAACAAAATCTAACCAGTGCCTGATTCCTTCTCTGCCATACATTATTACCCCACACCACACTTCTGAGAAACGGAAGTGGCAAAATCAGTCCTGATGATTAAATCCCCTGCAGAGATACACAGCTATATTTAGACACATTTCTAAGAAAGAAAGGAAAGAAGAAAGGAAGAAAGAGAGAGGGGAAGGAGAGGGTAAGGAGGGAGAAAAACCAGAAACCCATGTTGTACCTCATTGTATTCGGCAAAACTTGAATTCTGCCAAATTTATCCGTGTATTAGTATGTTCAATAAAGAGCTGACTGATTCAGTAACCTTTATGGTCAAGCAGTCTCTTCCTCTAGTTTTCCATCCTTCCCCAGTACTACTGCTGACCTAGTAACAAGCCACTCTATGGTTAGCAATTCCACAGAGCCTCTGTGACACAGCTCTGCAATTGCTCATGAGGAGTCTCTGGTACAAACAGTTGAAATAACAGCAACTATCATTTACAGAGGAACTTTTACATATGTCTGATGCTACTCTTGGCATGTTACTTATATCATCCTTATTCCTAACAGTAGTCTAGCAAAGTGGATACTCTTCCAGTTTTATATATAGGAGAGATTCAAAGTCAGCCAGTCAGTAAGAGTAGGACCTATTATTCACATACAAGTTTCTCTAATTCCAGACCATATGCTTTTATTGTAAAAATACTTGAACACTGACATTATATTTCTCTTCAGCTTCTTGAAATACATCATTCTTTATCTTTCCCAGAACATTCACTCATTTTTGTTGTCTTCTTGTTTAAACTCTCCACAGTCTCTCTATCTTTTAATAATGGATCCCTGATTGAACACAGCACTCTACTTACCCTATATTAAATAAAGAGTAGATAACCTTATGTTTCCTACATGAAATGTTCTTTTAATATTCCTGAATATACAACTGCAATTCCCCCCGCCCCTGCCATTGGAACAACTTTAATTAACATCCATTTAAAACAGTCAAGCAAGGTCCATGAAATAGATATTGAGTTATTGTTAATCACTCACAATTGGGTACTCATCTAATTAGAGAAATACTAAAATATATAATCCAGTTTCCTCAATTCTTTTCTGGATAAATCAATAGAAAGCACATTTTAAATGTAAAATGAGTTTGGATTTTCCTTCATGTTCTAAATATATTAATGTCAGAAAAGACCATTAAATAAGACCGACAGGATTTATTTTTCTAAAAGTCCTATAATCCCTGGACATTATCTCATTTGTTCACATTTTTTGAAGTACATTTATGAAAAAAATATGATCTTATTTTTCCAGTTTCTATGGTCTCATTCCTTTTTTTTAATCCAAAATAGTATATATTTAAAATATGTATTTTGAAAAAGTTATCTGGTTAATCTGGTTAAAAATTTAATCATAAGTATATACTCGAGAAAAATATTCACTTTACAAGAAAATTAACTTGGATAATACAAACAATCTGGAGGTTAGACACCAAAGGAAAAAACTGTAATATTTTACCACACAGGTAAAATGCATCACAAATCATTTTTAACATTGAATCATATAAGTAAACACATGATTTTGTATGCTTTGGGAGCTATGTGCCTTTTTGGGAATTAGTTATAACACTATAAATGAACCTTTTATATAGAAAAAAATTATATATATATATATATGTATATATATACATATATACATATATATATATACATATATATGTAAAACCATTAGGAGAAAAATCATCATTCTTGCCAAGTAAAAAAACTTAGTTTTGGTCAAGGTAAGATCATTGATATGTTAAGATACTGAGAATCCCATTGGGAACTATTTAGGTCTTAATAAAAGGTTGTATCTAGCTTACTGATGACCTAAACGGTAAATATAAAAGCATATTATGAGTCTTTGGCAGTGAGTGAGAAGTATTTTGTTTCATTCAGAGTAGACTTGAACACTACTCTGTTAAACATCTTCATAAACGATCTGCAGTCTGTTGTTAATGACATTAATTAAATTCTCAGATAAGGGAGACTATGAAGCAATGAAACATCATATAATAATATGAAAAGCCTAAAAAAACAGCCTGAAATTAATCAAATGAGATTTAATCTTCAATTGCAAAATCCAGTATTTGATTAAAAAATAGATCCAATAAAAGTTGAAGTAAAATTAAAAATTGGTTTCAATAAAGAGGTATTTCCATAGTTAATTTAAAGTTGATTTGATATACTGTAATGGGCTTTGGGAAAATGCAAATATTTTAAAAATAGAAATGAATATGAAGTCCTCATAGTAATCATCACCTAAAAAAGTCTAGTGGCTGACTGACTGCAACAGAAAAGTTGAAATGTTATGGATGTTTGTGCTTAACAGAACCTTTATGACTCTCAGACATCTATCCAATAGAAGGAACTAAGAATCCCACAAAAAATCCTTGGAGAAAAAGACTGAAAAAGAAGTACAGTTGGATGAAAAGACATCAGATTTGTTGGCAATTTTCTACAAACTTTTCAAAGGAACCGAACTTTTCTAAAAAAGTAATAAAAATCAAAATCATGGAAAACAAACTCAAGATCGACAAAAAGATATGGCTTAGAAAATATGCTGTTTCTTCATTAGCAGAACTGGGTGTATCATTTGCAAATATTCCAGAGGATTTGATTTTAAACAAGGCATTTAATCGCCTCTTCATAAGAGAAACTTCACCCTTGTTTCTGCAAAGATTAGAGCTTGCTTTTGGAGAAAATATGTTTCATGAAAGGTTCTCCGAAGAGCTGCTTTTGCAGTAGTCTTAGAGCCTTCACATTGTTATTCTTTGAAGATGTTGAATCTTGAGTTACATAATTACAGCTTTACAAAGTAAGTCCTCTATTTTGAGGTTCTTAGTGGCGGTTTCTTCTTACTACTACAGAATAATGGCAGCAGAACATAGCTGCAGGTGATGATGTAAAATAGATACCAAACAAGAATGTAATAAGGCTTTTCCATTTTTAGCAAATGTGATTATATGCATTATCTCCAGAGCGGATTTCTCTTTTTATGTAAATATAATTCCTGGAAGAGCTTGTTTTATGGAAGGACTATAGAAGTGGGTTCAGTTTGAGTTTCTCTATCATACCTGATTTAAGTGAATTAGGAAACATTGTACATCAACATCTGTAGGATTATGCACGGGGAGTAAAATATAGTTCAAATGCTGAAAACATGTTTAAAGTTTTGCTACCATAATTACTATAAAATGTTCAGAATCACCATGTCATGAGATTATGTTAAAAATCAGTATTTTCTTATATGTTCCAATTCTTCAATTGATCTTCAGAATTTAAAAGAGTAGTGGGGAGGGGGCACCTGGGTGGCTCAGTCGTTAAGCGTCTGCCTTCAGCTCAGGTCATGATCCCAGGGTCCTGGGATCGGCCCACATCCGGCTCCCTGCTCAGCGGGAGGCCTGCTTCTCTCTCTCACACTCCCCTTGCTTGTGTTCCCTCTCTCACTGTCTTTCTCTCTCTGTCAAATAAATAAATAAAATCTTTAAAAATAAATAAATAAAAATAAAATAAAATAAAAGAGTAGTGGGGAGATTTCTAATAATTAGAGTCACTCTGTTATTGGGGTCCATTCAAGAGACCAAGTCCCTTTTCAGTGACATTAAAATGCTTCTGTGTGACTTCAGTATGAAAACTAAAGCTTTAACTATTTTCTTTCTTCACTGTTATATTGAAAAATAAGTGATCTGATATACCTATTTTAATTTTTAATTTAAAAAGTAAAGTGAAGCTCACTTAGAGTAAATAGAGCTCACTCTACTACATAAAGGTTACAATACTTGCAGTAATCACAACCTGAAAAATTCCAGTGGCTGAATGACCACACTGGAACATTTGCAATGCAATAGATAGGTTTGTGTTGCAACAAACTTTTGTGATGGTTCCTTTTATGTGTCAAGTTGACTGAGCCACGGTGGTCAGATATTTGGTCAAAATTGTTCTAGGTGTTTTGATGAGGATATTTTGGGACGAGAATCACATTTAAATTGGTAGACTTAAAGAGGTTTGTTCTCCATAATGTGGATGGGCCCCATCCAATCAGTTGAAGACCCAAATAAAATAAAAGACTGACCTCTGTTAGCAAAAGGGACTTCTGCCAGCAGAAGCCCTTTAGACTTGAACTACAACATAAACTTTTCCCTGGGTCTCCAGCCTGCTGGCTCACCCTTCAGAATTGGGATTTGTCAGCCTCTGTAATTGCATGAGCCAATTCCTTACAAGACATCTCTAGATAGATAGATAGATAGATAGATAGATAGATAGATAGATGATAGATATCCTATTAGTTCTGTTTCTCTGAAGAACCCTCACTAATACACAATGCATGGCCATCAGGTACCCACTCAACAGAAGGAACAAGGAGTTATGCGGGAAATCCGTGGTGAAGAGAAATATATAAAATATAAATGTTTCTTCAGTTTCTGTATAAAAAATGTAAACTTCAAATGTGAATTTAAATTAAACCCTTCATTTTCAGAAGAAATGGGACTCCCTTTGGGAAAAGAGGTATGAACACTTTCCATCATTCCAGGATTCAAGAATTAGCTCTTTATTTTATTTATTTATTTATTTTTTACTTTCTTCTTTTTCTTTTTTTCTTTAAAGAATTAGCTCTTTAAAGAGTATGACCAAAAACAGATTCCGTTTACCAGTTCAGTGTACGCCATGGTGTCAAATCCTAGATTTGAAAGACTGGGATAGAGAAGCACTTAATCTGTGTCCTGCAACAATCATCTTCTCATTTACTCTCTTTTACAGATTGTACATGTTCCCCTACAGACAGTGCACTACCATGTGACTCAGTATAATCGGTTATAGTACCAGTTCTGGGGTCACAATAATAGAAGGTTAGGTAATCCTCAAATCCTCAGGTCCCTCGTTTAAAGAATAGGAATAACAACACCTGTTTCTCACATCCTCCAAAACGCAGCACTTTTCATAGAACATTGTAAGAGTCCATTTCTTGCTTTTAGTCTCCTTAAAGAGCATGAATGGTGTTTTATATACATTTCCACCCACCCTACAGATCACTTGGCTCCGCTTTTTACTTGGTCTGTCAATAACCAAAAATAACAGCAACCAATCATTATGTATTTATGACATACCTGAATGACTTTTTTTAAAAAAATTCTCACAAAACCCTTCAAAGCAGGTACTGTTACCCCCCATTTTTGGATGAGGAAGCCGAGGCTCTGAGCGTAATAGCTTTGGAGATCACACACAGCTAATTTAACAGTAATCAGCATTTAACTTGGGTCTAAATCAAAAGGGCTCATTTTGCTTTGCAACTCACTGTCGCTGCCTATTAGATGATTGGTAATAGGCATTTGTTAGTTCCAAAAATCACATGGGAAGTTGCCATTGATCACAATATTCTGTCCTTTTATTTCCTTTTTATGCTGCTTGATGGTTTGGCTCTGTCACACTTTGGGAGTTGGAAGTCTGGCTGTTATGGCTTGTTAGGCAGCAAAACAGAGTAAAAAGGAAGGTTATGAAAGGGTCTTCCCTGGTGATTTTTTGAAGGGAAAATACACTATCTACTGAGCTTAATTTTTAGATTCATCATGCTTGGACAAGATATAAACTCCTCATGGACAGCATCTACCTTTCAATGTCTTTCCAGGAGGCTGAAGATAAATTGTGTATGTTCTGAAGATTCTTGAAGACCCCCTAGTCTGTGATCTTAACAAAATAAGAAACTATTAAATTTTTCTAAAATTTTTGAAAATTTTTCTCATTATAGCTAATAAAAACTACACTAATATACACACTGGAGAGATGTTCCCATGTACACTATTAAACATGTCTTTCCGCTTTTCACAGGAGAATTTATTGCATGCATTTTAGTCACAGTAGTATTGGAGATTTCATTTAAAAAGAAACCTTGAAAATATTAGTCTAATTCTAAATGTTCTAAATATTATTTCCTCCATTATTAAACACCTTTAAAATTGAAGAGTAGGGGCACATGGGTGGCTCAGTTGTTAAGCGTCTGCCTTCGGCTCAGGTCATGATCCCAGGGTCCTGGGATCGAGCCCCGCATCGGGCTCCCTGCTCCGCGGGAAGCCTGCTTCTCCCTCTCCCACTCCCCCGGCTTGTGTTCCCTCTTTCGCTGTGTCTCTCTCTGTCAAATAAATAAATAAAATCTTAAAAAAAAAAAAAAAATTAAGAGCAAAACATCGGACTTCTAAGATGTGCCTAACAATGTTATCATTAAATGACTGTTGTAATCCTATATCTTAACTTGGGACATTCTGTTATGGAGTCTATAGACTAATTTTTTATAACCAATAGACCTATTATTCTCAAATACAGAATTTTGTTACCAAGTTAAATAGGATATGACCCTATTATCAGTTGTGAGATAGATGATTACAGCACTTCCTCAAATCCATGATAATATTGTTTTTTTTTTTTTTATACTGAACTTCTTTAGGCCATATTTCTGCCTTTTTGATTTTGTAAAATTATTTCACATTTTTAAGGGAAAGTAATCATGGCATTGCCTCAAGTGTCACATCAGGTACATCCAAATGGCAAATGAATGTCATTATAGGACCCATTAGGGAACTCACTTTGATTAAAGAGGACATCCATGCCCAAGGACAGCTGCTGTCATCAGTTTCCAGGCTGAAGCAACATCCTGTTTGCCACGTGGGCGCGGGGAAGGGCTTGTACTATTGCTCAGAAACATAGGCTCTCTAATCTTTGGAGAGAACTAGACTTAGATATGGAAATTCAGCATTACATGAAAAAGCAAACCAATAAAAACAACAAAAAAAGGCTTGCAATCTGTTTAAAGAAATCTATAATAAGCCCTTTTCTCATTAAGCCATTAGAGAACAGAAATTGGGACTATTGACGAGTACTGTGCACTGAAATGGAAGCAAACGGTGATTTTAGTAGGTGCATACTGACCAAGACAAGCCTACGGGCAAGGGTTTGTCAAAGGCCAGTTTTTTAGCTTCTATCTGCTCTTAGTGTTAAAAGGGCTTTCTCTCGGAACAAAATAAAATCTGAAACTAAAATCACATCCTATTATTAGTAGAGGTAGTCAATAACAATCAGGACTAGAGAAACAATTGTAATAATTCTAAAGGCTGAAAGAGAAGAAAGTAGTCTTATTAGTGAGACCCACAGCCAACTCCAAAGCAAAGACTTTTAAATATAAATTTTAGTCCAGTGTTTGAAAAACTTGAAATTGGCCTATTTTTACACCTCACTGTTTTTCTAATTGAAAAGCCAAGCAAGGCACATGAGATGCATTATCTATTACGAACAGAATCACTCCATTAATTCAATATTCTAGTGAAACCTTAACGTGTCTAATTGACAGGAAATGTAAAGTTTAAAATTTGTGGACGTGATACCCAGCACTTACTGCACTGGGGATATTTAATAACTCTCTCTCAACATTTGCTTCAGTTTTTCCAGAAAGCCAGGCTATCATTCTTTAATTGAACTGGGGAGGGAGGGAAGAGAGTATGTCAGACTGCTCCCATTGATGAGTGTCACATCCAATTGCCACCCTTACCAAAGGGAATGAAACTAGGTTAAGGGGACAGGTTCTGTATTTTTAAAAATTACCTGCCATGTATTTTTTTTCCCAAATGTCAGGTGGCGGCCTCTATTAGAGGTATACCATTAATCAAACTAATGAGACCTATGGATGTAACCATCCCTTAACGAAGACATACGCCTCTATGGGGAAAGGAGTAGAAAGGAAGAATTTTATGAAGTAAGCCTTTCCTCATAAAAACTTGGGTTTGAGTCACACCACAGTGTGCAAATCAGGGCCTTCTGATCCTTACAACACTTTAATATTCTCTGAAGGAGAGAATTGTATTAATGAATCAACATCAGTTTTACTTATGGTTAAGCCAAAAAAAGGGGAAGAAAACGAAAAAAAAATCACACTTGCTTTGCAACAATATGGCATTTCAAAACCATCCTTAACTATTTAAATCTTATTGGTGATCATTCAGGTTTTGAAGAAGCTGCTAAAAAGAGACTGCTGACATGTTTTCTGGAGTATGTTTTCTGGGACAGGAAAAGTGAGCAGAGAGTAAAGCTAGCCGACGGCCACGTTCTACCTTCATGTCTGCCTCACTCATCTTTGGATGTCATTGCATCCCACAACCCCGAGAAACAGTTCTACACGAATTATTCTCTAGCTTTCTACTCTTTTCTTCAACACCCCGTACACTCAAACATCTCATTCAACATTTTCTTCTTAGTCTGTACCCTACTCTCAAAAATGAATACCTCTTCCTTCTTCTTCCCATATTTACCACTCTTCTTTACTAGTATTGCCAGGCAAAACCCCTGATCCCTCACTACGGACATTTGACCCAAGTCTGCTTCAGATCCCAAATCAGTAACACCAAGGTTAAGAACATTTACTGCAATGGTGAATGAGGCCTCGTTATGTCTCCTTTGGTATGTTGAGTTTGACTATGAACTGTTACTGAGAATTTCCTAATTGTAGTACAAAATAAACTACTACAAAGTCTTATTTAGGAACATTCTCTGCCATACAAATCAGAATTCCTGCTAAGTGAATCTGTATATAATTAGTATCTATATGTTATTTATTTATCATACTTATTTTGGAGCAGAATGATGGGGGATTATTTCTAGATGCTCACGCTTTTGATTTTATAGTGATTTTTTTTCATGTTATTATGGCAAAGAGAGCAGTGAAGTGGGAAAAATTTGGCATCAGGTCATGCATTCAGATGCTCTAATTAAACTATAGGGCATCTAGAGAATGTTATCTAGTTTACTATCTCTGAGTACCACAGTTATCTATAAAGATCCCAACCCTGTTCTTAGGAAATTTCCTTACTAAAGTATACTTAAAAAATAAGCCAATCTTAGAGCACTCAAAGGCTGAGATTTCCCTGAGGGCTAAGGATATAGTTTAAGTCACTTCTGATTCAGAGTTTAGGAGAGGGTAGTCTCTCGGACTATGTGACAGGCTCTGTCCTTAGCCTGACCATCCCTGGTGACTTCAAGATGAGTGTTTGTTTCCTTTAGACCTTTGAAAGTGCTGAGTTGGCCTGTTTGAGTAGAAAAAGGAGTTTTCCTAACACATAGTTTTGGCTATCTACATGATAGCAAAGGAACATTTTGGCAGGAAACTACACAACACAGCATGATACCCTGGTTTGAACAAAATGTTTTTATGCACTGTGTTACCAGGGGAATTGGTTTGCATATTGACATTACTGCCCACACATAAGCCCTAGTTTATTTCCTTACTAAATGAATTTCTTTCCTCCTAATATTTTACAAATACATCTTATTTTCTAAGTAATTTAATACATGGTTTTGACTACTTATACCGAACCAAGATTTTCAAGCATTGCCAGCAGGAGGTTTGCTGAGAAATACAGATGAATTTTCTCTTAAACAGCATTGTATTTTTAATTATTGTTTTTACTACATTTAGACATAGCACACTTCTTGTATCAAGAAATGGATAAAACTCCTTAATTCACATATTTCTAACTTCATTCAATTTTATCAATCTCCAACTATGAGCAAGGGGCTGTGTAGGATTTTAACATGTCGATCATGTTTTGTGAAAGAGGTTAAGATCTGTATGCACATTTTTAACCCAAAGTAGATGAGAGAAATACAGGTGAAGTAATATGGTAACTCAGTGGAGAAAGAGATTACTTCTGGTGAAGAGGAACAAGGAAATCATTATAGGAAAAGTGGCATCTGAGTTGGCTTTAAAAATAAGCTTTCTTATTTGTTTATTCATTTTTCTATTAATTTAGTGTAGCATAAAGTTTAATAAGAAAGGAGACTCTAGGTTTAAACTGTGCAGATTCATATTCTGGCTCTTCCTAGTAGCAGTTTTGTGAATTTAGACAAGTCATGTAATTCACTTCCCTCACTTGTAAAATGAGGATGAAATTAGTTCCTTTTTCACCGGTTTCTTGGGAGGACACGTATTCTTACTATGCATGGATCTGGGAAACAGCAAAGTATGAAGGGCATAGACTTTGGAATCAGACAATGTTTTATTTGAATCAAAAACTACCAATTACTAACTTTGTAGCTAATGTTAAACACTTCAACCTCTCTGTAACATAACTTTCTCATCTTTTAAACGGGCATAATAATCCCTATTGCATTAAGTTGTTTTAGGGAGTAAATACCAAGCATAGTACCCATAAAACAAGTATAATATCAATGTTAGATAATAACTACAGATACAGATATAGAATATTTTGTTTGGTCCACACAGTGTCTTAAAAAAAATCAAAATTTTACATATATTTTTCTTCCAAAAATCTTCAAAAAATAACCCTGTATTCCAGTACAAAAACAATCAACTAGAACTAAGTCCTTATCTGGAGCCTATTTATGCCAGAGTCTCTACCACTCCCTATTGCCTTAATTCTACCCACTTCACTCATTTTGTTCCCTACCTAGTCTTTTTAGGCACTTGATTTTGTGACTTTTATGGACAATAAGCCAATATGGATTTTATTTTAACAGAGGGTGGTTTGTATAGTTATTTTCAGGAGTATTATGTCTCTTCAATTTGCAGATTTGATTAGGGGAAGAACAAGATTGAAGATGAGTAAAGAGAAGGTTTTCAATAGTATAGACAAGAAGCAAATCAATGTTAAGATACAGAAATGGCCTGAAAAGAGTTGGTGTGGAAGTTATTCCAAAGGTATAATCAAGAAGACTTTGATAAGTAATTGGGGGAAAAGAAGGGGGAAAAAAAGTTTAGTGTTACTAAAGGATGGGTGGTGCACTTAATCAAAATGGAATGAGTAAGAGTATGACTAGAGATGACAGAGATTTCAATTTAGGGCATACTCCTGAATTTCCAATGTAAATTTAAACCTAAGAAAGTTTAAGGAAATTTCCAATTCTCATGACTCATGGTAAAAATCTATGCTGATCCTTAGAAATATTTGCAGATCCTAATCAATGACAAAATGTGAACCTTCAGGGCAAGAATGATTTCTATTTGTGTAATCTCAGAGTTTGGCAAAGAATATGCCCTCAGTAAATATTTACTGAGTAAAATTATAGAAAATACATATACGTTTTAGCAATCTTCAGAATTCTGGCATATTTTCACAGGTATATTAATAAGTTTTCTACAATTAAAAGATAATACTTTGCCATTTTAAAATCTACAGCATAACAAAGTCTCAGATACAACCGTGTTCTTGTTAATTATTCCATATAAAATAATGACATATAGGAATTTAATATGACTTTGCTGAGTGAGAATTATAAGAATTCCAAGTTATGTTTAGAAGTCCATTAAAAGATACATGTTGGTGTGAAATTTTTCATAGAGACAACCGTGTCATTTATAGTGGAGTACAATTCCACCAAATTGTGCCTTTGTCTTGAGAATGAGCTACATAGCACACTAGGGATTATATTTATTCAAAGTAGTTGAAAAGAGACTGGAATGAGGAATTCCTATCAGAGAAGACTGAGGGTTTACTGGACGTATCTTGATTCTCTTTGGTTCATTCCTCTGTGCCTCTGAATTTACAGGCTGTCTGTTCATAACAGCTAGATCCAAAAAAGGATCAAGAATGAGAGGAAGAAAGGCGACAGGGGAAGAAAGAAAGAAGTCTTCTGTTATCACGAACCAAAATGTCTGTGTAAAAAGTACCAAAAGTTGTCTGTGCTGTCATTGAGAGAAAATTGCATTTATGAAGTTGTACCCATTTTGGTTGTCAGCATTGCTATATGTCTGTTTTAATATGAATGTGTTTATTTCACAGCAAAATGGAGCAGTCATGAAATATGCAAAATGAATTACTAAACTTGAGATCAGACTTGTGGTTTTCAGCCCTCATTGCAAAGGGCAGAGTGATTCCCAGCTGATGTTGTTGATTCTGTATTCTGGTCTGCTGAGGATCTAATTTTTACTGTGAATGCTTTCTCTGAAAACTGAATCTAATCTAATATCATATCTCTTTGCCTTTACATATTTTGTTCATTTTCCTTTGCCCTATTCCTTGTCAACCTGAAAAACTCCTATTCACCCATTAAAACCCATCTCAAGCCCTACAACCTCTTTGAAACTTTCATTAAGTCTTCCTTCAAAATGTATTTGGTACCTTTCATACACCTCTATTTCTACACTTAGCATGCTGCCTAGAAATTACTTCCGCTGTGAGCTCTAGAAATATTTGCTCTGTAAGCTCTCATAGCTCAGGCCCAAGTTATATTAATCTCTATATTCCCAGAATCTAGAAGAGTGCCTAGATTCCAGTAGGTTCTAAGTAAATGCATGTTGAATAAATGAGTGAATGAATAAAAGCATATTAATATTAATAAATGAATAAAAATGTTTCTGTACCCCCACCATCTAAAGCAGCACCTGATATTTAGAAAATATTGAATAAAAATAGATTAATCTTAATACCATAAATCAATTGGTCAGTCAGGAGGTAATGAGAATTATAATGAGAATTAAAACAAGAATTGTAAAAGCCTCTGTCCTTTGGAATCAAGATGCAAGAATTGTGAGATCATAACAGCACAACATCAGCTGGACTATGTCGTTGACTTTACCCTTTACTTGACCCACGAGTTTTGGTGTTTGAGTTTAAGCTCTTCCACACTTTGTATTGTTAAATACTCCCAAGTGAATATCAAGTTTAGGGAGGTAGAGGTTCTCTAAATCACTTTCATTGCCCAAAGTCCGTTTCGACTCAGTTGTGTATTTCCCCATATGCAGTCTGTCAGGTCAAACTGCAACCCGTTTCATTTTCTTTCAATAAACTCAAATCCCTGACCTGCCAAGTTCCTTGTAAGGAAATATGGCAATTAGAAGGCAAAACAACTTTTATTCGATCGATATGTATTTGCTGACAAATAATGTTTGTATAATCTCTGGTTTTCCCTGATGGACCTTGAAGAAACTTCATTTTTTTTTCCACTAGTGAGGTTATTTGGAAGACCCTTAATAATATTTTTTTTCTCTCAAAATGGAATAAATAGATCTGGAGGCTCCCTCAGTCCTAGGAGAAAAGCAATTGATTTATGAAGCGGAAACAGCCAACCCAACTCTGGAGGAAGCTGCCATAGGCATTTAACCTCTAGAAGAAAAATAAAAAATCCTTTATAAAATATGTACATTGGCATTTAGAAGATACTAAAAATTAACTGAAAAGATGTTTAATACTGAGACCCAGGCTGTATTAAGAATAATAAGCTTATTATTTTGATTATGCTTAATTATCCTTATGGCACCATAACCACAATTTTGAATTATACACTTCTTACAGAGTCTTAAAATTAATAATGCTGTCTTAAATTTGCATTACCCTTTTCTTTAAGGTACTCAAAACATTTTAGAAGACATAGGTAATATTTATACTATCATAAAGTCATTGTTTCAATAAATAATTAAGGTGACAAGGTGAAATTAATTCTATTAAAACTGGTTGAATTTACAGAAATATCTTCTGAGTACTTCATGTTGGAAATTTCACACCTAAAGATACGGACCATATGAACTATGGACCATGATTCCAATAAGCAAATATCATTGCATTCTAGTCTCCAGCTATACCACCAACACTCAAAGATGCCTTATTACAATTTTGTGTCTTGGCATGCTGCATTTGCTCCACATGCTATACTATACTTCTTAGTTTCATCCCAACAAGCCATCTGGCTGAAAGTAAGGATGGGGCCTTAAAAAGGCAGATACTTACAAAGTATCTATGTTCAAAATACTGTAGTCAAATTAGGAATGGGAAATAGGGCTTATTTTCAAGGAGTACTTGGTCTAAGGAAAAGACAGGTGTCTATTCAATTAAGTGTCCTATCACGCACTATATCTATCTATCTATCTATCTATCTATCTATCTATCTAATCTATCATCTATCATCTATCTATCTATCTATCTATCTATCTATCTATCTATCAAATAGACACAGGTTCATAAGAGCCATCCATAATATATTGCAGGGTCACAAGGGCAAAACTCTGCTTGAGGTGGTGATATCAGGGGAAATTGTATGAAAGACAAAGTTCTGTGAGGAAGCACATGATTCCCAATAGAACTGTTGTACCACTTATTCATTTATCCATTTGTTTCAATCATTTCATCTATTTATTCATTCATTTAACAAATATGTGTCCTCTAGAGTGTACCAGATAGAGTAATTAGCAAAATTTCATTCCTTGTTCAAAGGAACTAACAGTCTAATATAAATCATGCTATGGAAGCACAAAGGATGTGCACAGAACATTACTTGGCTTAGACAGGGGAATGTAAAGAAAGGCTTCAGAGATTTCAAACATTTCAAGTAAAGTTTCTTCAATACTGAGATAAACAGAATTTCATACTTGTTACAAATATCTTCCATCTATCCATCCATTTATTCTTTTGTCCATATTAATATTTATCTATTAGTATGCTAATTGTTTTATAAAAATACTCTACAAATCTCCCAAGTCCTAGCTCAAATGTCAGCTCCTCTATGAGAAATTCACAGTCTAAGGGAAACCTTTAATGTAATGTGGATTATTTTATTTTATTAATCTTGGTGTCACTAGGATCTGCAGGCATATGGTTCACATTATCATGAGTTTTTTAAGGCAGGATATATATATATATATTTATAAATATACACAAATAATAATATATATATTATTATATATAAATATATTTATAATTTGTAAAATATAATTATATATTTATATATATTTATATATATAATTTATATATATTATATATAATTATATTTCACAAATTATAAATATATTATAGTTATATGTATGTAATTATACATAAAATGTATATATAATTAGATATATATAATTTGTGCATGGTTTTGTGGTATAATGGGTAATAGAAGGAGCAAGAGCTCTGGAGTCAGAAGAGCCAGATTTCCATTATCATTCCTGTATCAACCTTAGGCAAGTATCTCAGACTTAGTTTCCTTATTGGGAAAAACAGAAAGAGCAAATGAGATAGTACAGGAATGACTTGTAACAGGAAATTATAGTGCAAAAGGCAGTGGCTAGTTATTCTTTCCCTCTAATTTCTAGGTGATGATAAATAGTCTAATATCTCATTTGAATACAATAGAGAATTCATTGATGTCAAAGAGAACATGGATATTGAAAATGTCCTATGTTAGAACTCAAAAGAACAGGGTTGGGGCCCCTGGGTGGCTCAGTCGGTTAAGTGTCTGCCTTCAGCTCAGGTCATGATCCCAGAATCCTAGGATCGAGCCCCACATCGGCTTCTCTGCTCAGCAGGGAGCCTGCTCTCCCTCTCCCTCTGCCTGCCTCTCTTGCTCTCTCTCTCTCTTTTTGTCAAATAAATAAATAAAATCTTTAAAAAAAAAAAGAACAGGTTGTAATCCTGGTTTCAAAATTCTTTGTCACTTAATTTCCCTGAGTAAGTTTTCTCCGCTGAAAAAGATTCTGACCCACAAACTTCCTTGGTTTTATGAGAGAATGTATATGAAAATGCTTTGTAAGTTATAAAGATCTATAAAATGTATGATGCTATTACGTATCTCTTGACTATGATTAAGTTCATTCTGTCCAACTTGGTTTCAACAAAATACACATTTTCCTTTTATCTCAAATATTCTATAAATTCTGTGCTGCCCTGTAATGTGTAAGGAATTTAATTAATGGGATGATTTTTTTTTTTAAGAACCAAATGCTAATTTGTTTACTGCAGCTAAAGCAGTACTTGGAGGAGAATTTATATACTTCAATGGTCATATCAAAAAGAAAAGTCTAAAATTTAATGAGCTATCACTGAAATAAGAAATTAGAAAAGAATAAATCCAATAAACTAAAATGGCAGAAAAGAAAAAAATAAGAACAAAGAAGAGATAATTAACAAGAGCAAAAGTGTGTTTTTGTTTTTGTTTTTTGTTTCCTTTCTTCCTTCTCTCTGTTGTTTTATTTTTTTTTAAGTTTTTATTTAAATTCCAGTTAGTTCACATACAGTGTAATATTAGTTTAGGTGTACAACATAGTGATTCAACACTTCCATACAACACCTGGTGCTCACCACAAGGGCCCTCCTTAATCTCCATCACCTACTTCACCCGTGCCCCACCCCCCACCAGCCCTCTGGTAACCATCAGATATTCTCTATAGTAGGAGTCTGTTTCTTGGTTTGCCTCTCTCTCTCTTTTTCCCTTTTTTTTTCCTTTTGCTCATTTATTTTGTTTCTTAAATTCCACATATGAATGAAATCATATGGTATTTGTCTTTCACTGTCTTATTTTGCTTAGCATAATACTCTCTAGCTCCATCCATGTCTTTAAAAATGGCAAGATTTCATTCTTTTTTACTGCTGAATAATATATTCCATTATATATATATATATATCCATTTGTCAGTTGATGGACACTTAGGCTGTTTCCATAATTTGGCTATTGTAGATAATGCTGCTATAAACATTGGGGTGCATGTACCCTTTGAATTAGTATTTTTGTATTCTTTGGTAAATACCTAGTAGTACAATTGCTGGATCATAGAGTAGTTCTATTTTTAACTTTTTGAGGAACCTCCATACTGTCTTCCAGAGTGGCTGTGCCAGTTTGCATTCCCACCAACAGTGCAACAGAGTTCCTCTTTCTCCAAGGAAGCAATCAACAAAACTAAAAGGTAACCTACGGAATGGGAGAAGATACTTATAAATGACATCTGATAAAGGGTTAGTATCCAAAATATATAAAGAACTTATAAAACTCCACACCCTAAAAACAGATAATCCAATTAAAATGGGCAGAGACATGAATAGACATTTTTCCAAGGAAGACATACCGATGGCCAACAGACACATGAAAAGGTGCTTAACATTACTGATCATCAGGGAAATAGAAAAGAAAACTACAATGAGATATCACCTCACACCAGTCAGAATGGTCAAAATCGACAACACAAGAAATAACAGGTGTTGGCGAGGGTGTGGAGAAAGGAGAAAGATGGGATGATTTTTTTAAAAAGGCATTCTGTAGAAACTCTTTCTTCTTTCCTTCCATGAAAAGCTAAATAATCTTGCAGGGCTTTCTTTCTCTCAGAATATTCTCTCTAGGACACTGAATTTGGCAGACTTTGTTTTTCCCCTCTACTCTCAAATGCCAAGTGCTATAATTTGGCTTTCACTTTCTTTTATGTTAATTTCCATTCTTCTAAATGTGTTTTCTCTAGGTTTCTGTCGAAGTGGTGACCATCAATGACTCTGCAGCAGCATAACTCATTTTTGACTAGTTGATCCTTCAAGTCAACAGCCTAGAAAACTACTGTTGAGATGCCTTTCTCACACAACTATCCAAAGCTCACACTGGAATGAATACACTCTTCCTATTTTCCTTCTTGTTTTTCAGTATTCCTTTCTAAAACTCAGGGCTTTATTGCTCAGACTGTGGTTTCCAGCTTTTCTTGCAGGTAAGTTTTAAAAGCCATGATAGCTTTTTTTTTTTTTTTTAAGATTTTTTTTTTTTTTTTTTTTTTATTCACTTGACAGAGAGAGAGAGAACAAGCAGGAGGAGTAGCAGACAGAAGGAGAGGGAGAATCAGGCTTCCTGCGGAGCAGGGAGCCGACGTGGGGCTCGATCCCAGGACCCTGGGATCATGACCTGAGCCAAAGGCAGTCGCTTAACGACTGAGCCACCCAGCTGCCCCAGCCATGATAGCTTTTACATTAGATTGAATGGACTGCCTGCAGAGCAATGCGTTTGTGTAGCCATCTCTGAACTCATCGTGTAAAACCTGAACTTCATGGATTTTAATGGGAAATTATTACAGTGGAACCTTGCTAATTCATCTTAGTGATGGAGAATCCTATTTTAAATTGCTGAATTTCTCACTGATAATTGAAGAAAAGTAAAAGGAAGAGAGTGTAAAGGAACTTAGTTGGTTTTTCACCCCCTTTTCAGACTGCCTGCATGTTCACAAGGGGACATTCAAATCACAGCTTTCTTATGGAAAACAAATGAACAAACAAAAACACCTTTAAGTCCTAATTAGTAAATGTCTTATGACTAGCCTTGCATTTGGATATAAAGCAAAAGTTTTACAACACAAATACATTTGCATGAAAGTAACAGAAAATATTTTATTCTATTTCAAAATGACATTACTCCATTGCCCTAAACTAAGTAAAAGTAGCATTTAATTGGAAATCAGGTCTTGATCATTATCATTGTGATTTTTTTAATCACCTCCACTCCTGTTTTCCAAGCCACCATCTTCTCATGCATGGCTCCTTACTACATTCACTAAAAGTTCAGCCTGCTCTAGCCTTGTTCCCCATTAGTGTGCTCTCAACTCAGTGACATGAGAAAATCTTGTTAAAATATAAGTCAAATAGTCACTTGGTCAAAACCCTCCAAAGGTTTGCAAATCACTCTGAATACAATTGCCTCCAAGGCCCTACATGACTACTTGACACCTTCTACCCCATTACTTGATCTCCTAGCTCTCTCTCCCTTACTCTGCTCCAGCAATCCTGGCCTCTTTGCTGTTTATAGAATGTTCCAAGCTCTTTCCTATCTCAGAGCTTGTGAACTTGTTCTCTCTGCCCAGCATGCTCTTTCCTTAAAAGCTCTACAACTTGCTCTTTCACCTCCTTACAGCTTCACAGAAACATGACCTTCTCAGTGACTTGTCCTCTGGTCACACTATCTAAAAGAACACCTTGTTCCTCTTCCCCTTCCTGCATTTATTTCTATCCATATTACTTACTACTATCTAATCCTGATGTCAGAGACATTTTCTGTAAAAGGACAGATGCAGGCCAGATAGTCTTTGTTGCAACTTCTCAACACTGATATTGTAGCACAAAAGCAGCCATAGACAATAGGAAAATGGAGGAGCAGGCCTGTGTCTTTTTTTTTTTTTTTTTTAAGATTCATTTATTTATTTTAGAGAGAGAGAGAGTGCACAAGCAGGAGGGCAGAGGGAGACCAAGAGAGAGAACCCGAGCAGACTCCCCACCGAGCATGGAGCCCAGTGTAGGGCTTGAGCCCACGACCCTGAGATCACGACCTGAGCTGAAATCAGGAGTTGGATACTCAACCAACTGAGCCACTGAGGTGCCCCAGCATGCCTGTGTTCTAATAAAACTTTATTTACAAAAACAAGAGGTAGAGCAGATTTGGTTCACAAGCCCAAATTTGCTGACAGTGAATATAAATAATGTATTACATGTTTTACTTATTTTATCTATCATCTTCTTGCCACAATTCGGATATAAACTCCATGAAGGTAAAGGTTTGATTCCCAGCTCTATCGCCACCACCTACAATAGTATCTAGAACATAAGCGAAATCCAATAAATTAATTGTTCAATAAAAGCTTTTGATTTATCCATCTAAATATCAAGGTAATAGCTCACTTTCTTGAATGAGTACAGTAGAAGAGGAGGACCTTTCTCTCCATACCACTGCCCCCATGTCTCTTGGATAATAACATAAGGACCATCTGCCATACTTACAATGATTAATAAAGGGAGAAGAACTGCCAACAGTCTATTTCCAGATCCCTACTGCTCTGCAAATTCTTGCAATATGCCTGAACATTCCCTTCCAAATTCTGCCAATCCAGGTCATCCACGACCCTGTTATCCTTAAGGGTGCACCAGGAAGCTTATAGCCCTGTGGTATACGTTCTCATGCATGGCTGAGGTAGAGTGATAGAAATTCTACTCACTCATGAACTATCTAAGAAGCGGAAGCTTGTGAAGGGCAATATACTCTTTCTTTCTTTCCTCCTAGCACTTACTTCTGAGAACATGACTTCACATGTCTCTTAAGAAGTGGGAGGGATCATTGCACAGTGCAGCCATTCTTTTTATTACAATTTCTTTACAATGCCTTATTAAGCAGCCTGCCCAGTAGATCTTGTATGCCACCTGATATTGTCCAGGCATTTTCAGGTCTGTTTTACAACATTTAATGTTTCAGAGCATTATGATTTAAATTTCCTGTGTGGCTGTATTAGAGTAACTCTTTAACTTCAGTGTCTAATTAAAATAATTTTTAAAAGGTCACTATATTAGAATTTAGATCATTACAAAATACAATGGGAGACTTACTTAAAATTTAGTACATACAAAACAAAGAACTTAATTTTCTGGGATGGATAAATATCAAAAGCAAAACAATATGAGACTTCAATTACACTCTTATGAAACTACAGAAGGATAATGTTTAGAGTTGAAAAGTCTTTATAGAGATTTAAGTTATACCTCTGTCTTTTATGTACAGATGGAGAAACTGAGCCCCAGAAAGGATAAATAATCTCCCAAGTTATAAAGCATTTCTGTGCTTGGGAATGAAGAACATATAGGCATGAAAAAATTAGAGATTATTTTTATAAAATAGAGGGTCTGCATAATCAAATTAAAATAGTATAACTGGCCATCCAATGAAACAAAAAGTGAAAATAGGCCATAGAGAGGATAATTACTAGTTTGCAAATTACTAAAAGGTAAGAAGTTACTCTATTTAACTGTGTTGATTTTCATCTAAAATAGGGAAACATGATCACCTGTAAATTGTAGAATGCTTTGTGGGTCCTGTATATTGAGGAGCCACACAGGTTAGTGTTTTGGATGACAGACTCTGGAGCCAGCAGACTGGCTTTGAATAACAGCTTTAACTTCTAATAGCTGCATGATCTTGGGCAAGTTCCTTAATCTCTTTGTGACTCAGTTTCTCCACCTATAAAATGAGGATAATAACAGGACCTACTTTCTAGAGTCACTGTAAGTATTAAGTGTAAAACACTTCGAAGTGTGACTGGCATACAAAAAGCCCTATACACTATTACTACAATCTAAGGAGATGGACTGCATAGCTCCTTGGGAGAGTCTGGAGTGCTTATGTACTACCCCCCGGGACAGTTTTGTCCCCTCCACTGGAGATGCTAGGAGACACTAAAGTGCATATATATATTGCAAATGGCTGAGACTGGAATCAGATTTCCAGGCCCCAAATCCAGTTGTCTGCAGACCCATGCTGTTCCTTCCACACCAAAAGCAGGAGAAATAAAACTGTCTGCATCTGCAGGCTTGCTTTCATTAGCACAATCCAGAAAGTAATGAGAAAGGAGTAACTTTGCTAAGAAAGATGGCTAACCTTTATAAATAAACTGATCATTTGCAAGCATAAAATAAAATTAATTTTGGATTATTACAGGGGAGACATGAGTAAACTGTAGTTATTAAAGCATAATGCAGTCACATTAATTCAAGTTAGTGAGTAATTATCACTGTCCCTTTTTTTTCTTTTTAACCATTTCACAGAGTTGAACTGAATGAACCAGATTTCACGCCACAAAAAGAGAAACCATGTGTTTAGATAATGTATACTCTGCCAGGATATCATTTGAAAATCATACTACCTCTTCTAGGACATTATGTAGGTTTTAATACACACTGAGGTGGCAATCCAAAGAAATAATTTAGTTACTTAAGGTAGAAGACAGAACATATCTTAACATCTTAGATATTTTTTGCACTTTTGTATGTTTTTTCCCCTGAATTGTGTATAGTTCATAATATTGGATTATTTTTTTTCAATATGAATAACAATCAGCTTTTTTGAATACCTACTATATGCAAGTCCTCTTAATCATTAAAAAAAATCACTCCCTTTAATCTTCACAATGCCCCTGCCAAATTAACTATGCAAAAAACAAAAACAAAAACTTGAACAGAAAGAGATCAAGAATACAGCTAGAAAAGAGCAAAAGAGAGAAATCTTGTTGTGCTGACTTTATAACTCACACTCCTAACTGTATTACATAGCCATGCTTAAGTTCCCATTGCATTCTCATTTCTAATATGCCATTATTCACCATATAACAAATTAGCAGGAGGTAACTTCTCCTTCCCTCACTCTCATCCTGGATGTTTCCTACCCAAAACTGTCCTGGCCTAGTGATTTAAAAAAGAAAAAAAAATTCATCATGCTTCCTGAGGTAAATCTTAGCATTGCCTGTAGGTTCCTCTGCTCTGTACTTCCACTAAAGGTTTGGTGGCTCTCGTCTCTATTTTGTATATTTTGCCTTTTATTTTAGGTTATGTTGCACTGAAATCAATCTATTCACATATCTGGATTTCTCAAAAGAGGAGCACAAGTTTATTCATCTTTAGAGACTCAATAGTTGGCACAATGCTGAGCACATAATATACCCTCAAAAATGTATTTGAATAGGAAGGTGATTCAATGAAGAGAACACCAGTTATCACTTTTTTTTTTTTTAATTAGAGTTCCTACACATGGTTATTAAGATCCCAAAGCAGATGGATGCTCCTCCATCAGAAATAGAAAGTGCAAGTCTTCCAGAGTTCCCTCAGGGAGTATAACTTTGACTAGTCTGGCACCCACCCAAAGTGATGAGTATAGTTAATGAACAGGAAGACTGTCCATTATTAATAGGATATTAAAATACCATTTCTTAACATTAACTATGTGCTAATCACTTTATATATGTCATCTTATTCAATCGTCCTACAACATTTTAAGATGGTTTTTTTCCATGATTTTGTAGATGAGAAAACTGAAAGTCTGCAAAGTAAGTAAAATGCCCTAAATCACATGGTAGAGCTCAGATACTACCTCACATCTCTCTGACACGAAGTTTGTTCCTATGACACTAAAGTAGATCCTTTCCCTGGTTTCTCCCTCAGTTATGATGGGCTGCATGAACTGATGGATTGACTACATGCTTGCCAGGAAGCTATAGTAGTAAAAGACCACCTGGTCCACAGGTTTTATGATCTCACCTCTTGGCATTGTTCATGCTTAGCGATTTGCAGTTGAAATTGTGCAGCTTATCCCAATTGGAAGATAAAGGCATGCAGTTCCTGGTCACAGATGCGCCCTGAAAGGGAGGTTTTGTCCCATTCCCCACTTTGTCTCTAGGGCTGTTGAGCCTTGGCCGGAATGCTCTAGCAGTGGCCAGAGTTCAAACTTAACCATAACATGTGTATAATTTACTGGCTTTCACTACAATTTGATTACACCTAAAAATTGGAAGGTCATCAGAGAAAAACAAGAAAATAAATTTCTTGGTGAGGAAATTGTGACTAAAGTAATTTTTCCTGATACATTGATAAATGTTGTAGAGTCGGTGAAAAAGTGGCAGATGACATTTTTTATATCCTTAATTTATTGACACAAGTGCCCTCCAGCCTCCAAAGCACCTTCATCTGACAGAAATTAAACAAAATTTCAAAGAAAAGGGCAACACAAGACAGGAGCTATTTCCAGTGCTGAAATAGAACAGGAACCACACATAAACAGAAAAAATCCCTCCAACAAAGCACACAATAAATAAAACATCAAAAGCACAAACAGAAGAACTCAATTAAAGTAGAAAAGTTTCCAGTCTTCCCCTGAAGGACATAAATATTATTATTTATTATTTATACAGTGCTCTAGGTGCACATGGCTTTATATACCAGGTTGAATATTATAGGAGAAACAAAACCAGTATCCTGTAGGGCTTCCGATTTAGGGATACACTGAGAACAGGACTGTATAGACTATTTCATATGAAGAAAAGCAATATACTGAAAACAGTTCAATGGGTCACTTTTTGGAGAGGACAATTTCTAGTAGTTTTTTTAATGAAGAGAAGTTCAGGTTCAGACCTGATTTGGATGTTTGCATTACTCTAGCAAGTAATAACATGGTAGATTAAAAAAATGGAAAGCAGTAGGAGGATAAAATGGTCAGAACTTCCCAGTGGTAGTTTCTCCATCTTCCTTATTTCAGCTTTAGTTCCCTGGAAGAAGAGATCTGAAATATGTTTCTAGCCATAACCTGGAGGCTCCATATAGAGCATATCCAACAACTGTATAAGCAATTAATCCCACATATAAAAATCCCTTTGGGTTTTCAATATCTTGAGTAGTTTGTTTTTCCTGTACTGAACAAAGACATACACATATTAAATATGTCTTATGAATAATACTATTATATCCTACTGTTCTTCTTTTGTGCTGAAAGTGCTATTTTTTTTTTAAAGTGTTTTTTTTTTAATAAAGATTTTATTTATTTATTTACTTGAGAGAGAGAAAGAGAGAAACAACATGAGAGGGGGGAGGGTCAGAGGGAGAAGCAGACTCCCCGCTGAGCCGGGAGCCCGATGTGGGACTCGATCCCAGGACTCCGGGATCATGACCTGAGCCGAAGGCAGTCGCTTAACCAACTGAGCCACCCAGGCACCCTGAAAGTGCTATTTTTAAAATATTCCACAATTTTCCTAACCCAGGTTGAAATACCTTCATTTTCTTTTTTTTTTTTTTTTTAAGATTTTATTTATTTATTTGTCAGAAAGAGAGAGAGCAAGCATAAGCAGAGGGAGAAGCAGACTCCCCGCTGAGCAGGGAGATGGATGCGGGGCTCGATCCCAGAACCCTGGGATCATGACCTGAGCCGAAGGCAGACGCTTAACGATTGAGCCACCCAGGTGTCCCTGAAACACCTTCATTTTCTATCATATAAGCATACACAGAAAAGGCTGCCAACAGCCTTACTTAAATTCCTTACTTAAAGGGATAGAAG
This sequence comes from Phoca vitulina, assembly GCF_004348235.1. Lineage (NCBI taxonomy): Eukaryota > Metazoa > Chordata > Mammalia > Carnivora > Phocidae > Phoca > Phoca vitulina. Next base: position 43,084,497 of record NW_022589705.1, on the reverse strand, counting down.
ATGTGGAGAAAAAAAAGAAGCAAGTTAAATGCCAATGGTATTCTCTCTTGGGTTAAGAAAAAAATCTACTTGAATAATTAAAAAATCTCTATTAGAATAACATAAAAAAACACACACACGGGAAGAACAGTAAAGTATCTCCTAACTAGACCATTAAGTATTATTAGAAAAAGGAATTTTGGCTTCAGAGGCAATGTTGGAATTGTTTTTGACATGATGTTCCACAACATATCATATTCATCCATTATCATGTCAGTAAGAATAGGCTAATCAAATAATAATGAAGAGCAGACACTTTCCCAACCATTTAATTCTTTTAATATTTCAATATTCAAAAAATGATAAAAGGCCATAGCTATTGTGAATAATGTAAGCTGTACTTTAAATAATGACACAAATATCTGACCCTACCAAGTTTTTCACATTTTAATTAAAATGACTGAGAAATTGTTTCATCAGAATTTTCCTCCAATATTTTGACCCTTTAAATATTGTGCACTAAATGTTTAGTAACTCTCATCATCGTTACTGGTAGTTTATAGATTCATCCCAAGGGCACAGGGTTACTTTTATGTTTAACTTGTGGCTGATTTTATGGTTAATAAATCATGTTTATGAGAGAAAATCTAGTACATTTTAACAGTGATTATATATTTTATAAATAAACATGGTAAGGAGAGATAGTATAATGGGATGCTCTCTGGATACAATGTCAGAGGATAAGTCAAGGCTCTATACCTAGAATTATGAATTTCGTCAATCATTTAACCTTTCTGAAGTGCAGTTTTCATCTCTGAGAAATGGGAATATACCTACTTCCTTTTACTGTTACTATTAAAAAAGACAATGTAAATGCAAGTTATTTGTAAGGCATAAAGATCATACAAATGATAAGTATCAGTGTAATTGTGCTTTGGAAATACTGAAAAGATAGGTCAATCATCCCTATCCTAAAGGGGATTTAAATCTACTGGAATGGAGAGAATGAACCTAAGTTGTTTGGCTATTATGCCATATAAAGAATAATGAAGGAATTGAGATTGTTTAAATTAGAGAAAGGAATACTACAGAGCTGGTTAATAGTGATTTTAAAATATTTGAAAGTTGGTGAAATAGAAAAAGCAGTAGTCTTCTCCTTTGGTGTTCAGAGGACTAATCTGTTAATTAAGACTCTCAGGATCAGAAATGCCATACTATGAAATAGACACTCTAACTTTGTCTCCACAGGAACAGACTGGCAGTGAGTGAGAAATTGCCACGTTAAAAACAGAAAACAACTATCTAATTGGATGTGGACATTTAAGTCCGCTCCCAACTTTGAAAATGCATGATCTGTATTTCCCTGATGATGAGGGATGTTGAGCATCTTTTCATGCGTCTGTTGGCCATCTGTATGTCTTTTTTGGAAAAATGTCTATCCATGTCGTCTGCCCATTTTTTAAAATGGATTATCTGTTTTTTGGTTGTTAAGTTTTAGAAGTTCTTTATATATTTTGGATACTAACCCTTTATCTGATATGTCATTTGCAAATATCTTCTCCTATTCTGTTCCCTTCAAATATGTATATCAAGTAATACCAACACAGAAACATTTGTTCATTTTTTCATAATAGGGTTCCACATTTTAGTGTCAATTAGTTATTTTAAATACAAGTAAATAAAGGAACAGATTGATTTAAAGAAACATTATTTTGGGAGGCCCCTCTCTCTTTAAAAACTAAAACGAAAACAAAAACAAAAACTCTACCCTTTACTTAGAAGATATAGTTTCAAAATCCAAATGAATGTCAACTTCAAATAGCAAAATTCTAAATCAATTAGAGGTGGTCTATTGGAAAATGACAAGGAGCATGAGGGCTTGAACCAAACAGGAGACAGAGTTAATGAAATATTATATGATCAAATTAAAGTAAATGATTCAATTGTCAGAATTCTGTATCGACAATGAAATGAAATGATGATATTGGTTTTTACCAGATTTCTTGTAAAAAGATGATTTTTACTTGAAACTCAGGGTCAAGGACAAAGACACAACTATATCAACACTGAAAAAGATTAATAAGGATGAAATAACCAGAATTATGGGGCAGAGAGGAGAAGAGAACTTGAAAATAATTCAAGTGCTTAGATTGCCTTTGAAAAGTAGTAATGGTGAAGTTCAATCTGAAATTTTCTTAGACTTGGAGAATCCAGACTTGTGTTTATGAGTTTGCCATTGTCAATAAGTAAGTATCAAGTGCAAAGTGCATGCAAACCACAATAGTCCTACAATGAGAAATTGCTAGAGGTAAGTGCCAAAATGACCATAAAAATTCAGTAAGGAGAGAATATTGAGCCTGAGACACTGAAGAAAGAATTAATGGATTTAGTGAATTAACGGTCTTCAAAAAGAAAGAGCTACCATTTTTTTAGCACAACTGTTTGCCAGGCAGGGGAAGATCCAGGACTTTGAGGGGCTTCATACAATTTCAGCACTATCCCCTCTCTGATAAGAAAAAAGAATAAAAAAATTGGAAGAACAAAATTCAGACAAAAATAAATTACAAATTTTTAAAACCTGACAAATATTAGAAATATCCAAATTTCAGAAAAATATATTTTTTTAGTTAATGTATGATCCACCTCTATAATGCTTTTTTTCTACAAAGTGATAAGATATTTTTGCCTCTTACAGGACAGTTACTTTGTTACATTTTCTATAGAGAAAAGAGAAAGATTATTTCCAATTTTCCTTTAGCAACACTGTTCAGGCTTCTCTTTATTAGTTTAAGAAAATATATTTCAGCATAGAAATTCATTAATAGTTTAGTACTGAAAATACTTTAGAATTGTTATCAAATTTGGAAAAAAGCTCTATCAATTTTATCTCAGATATGATCTGTTTGGTATCAAGTCTTTGTTCTTTTAACTGAGGATACCATTAAACAATTTGTAATCAATGTCTTTTTTCAGTGGTATCATATTTAGTGGCTTTTTATTATCTGTGTTAATGTCATTGTTTCATGTCTAATCAGCCAGAAATTTAAATGTTTTTCCAATGCATTTTTTTAATCCACTCCTCATTACCCAGTAGAAACATTCCTGGATGATAGTCTCATGGGAAAAACTAAAAAATAACTATGCCACATAGAAGTAATTGTGAATCACATCAAAATATCCCACTATACCTCAATCAAATGAATCCTCAACTCAAGTTCCTTTTAGGTGGCCTCTCCAATGTCTCCTGACATAGGAGAAAGTGTAGAAAGACACAGTAGACTTCATCAATTGAGGTAAAATCCCTTATCTTCACAAGTTAAGTTTTACATATTTAATTAAGCACATTGCTACAGTCCCTCCCAGGGCTTTGGAAGATTCCAATACAAAAGAGGGCTCTAGGAAATGAACTTTCCTTAGCTTCATGGGCAATCCACTTTTGATGCCAAACAATATTCTAGGCATTTTCCAGTATTATTTTAGCCATATCAAACTGCTCCTAGTTCATTGAAAGCTATATCCTATTTCTGAAACACACTTCTTTCCTCCCACTTTTGCTTCACTTTGCATTTCTACTTCCTTTGCTCCCTACCCTAATAACACCTAACATACACACATGCACACTCTTCTCTCTTAAACACACACACACACACACACACACACACACACACACAGGAAGGTAGCCCTTTTGTCTGGTTCATACTTCCCTAGCTTTTGTATTTTAGCATAGACATTAATATCTCTTAGGAGTATTCCCTCATCTCCAAAATCTTGGCAAGGACCCCTCCTGAATGCTGTCAACACAGTGCAGTTTCCCTACACCATAACAAAACTCTTATTTGCTTATTTGCTTAATCTGAATCCTTCACTAGGTTTTACTTCCATGTCCTGTTTATAGATTAATATTCAGTATCAAGTAGAGTTCCTGGATTAAAATAGTTAATATTTGCTGAATGAGTGAATAGATGAGAGAAAAGAATTCTAGATGAAATTAGGTAGACTTGTTATAAGACAACTGACATAAGTCCTTAAAACCTTGATTATATATATATATAGAGAGAGAGAGAGAGAGAAAGAGAGAGAGAGAGAAATTATAAATATAAATATAGTGAGCCCATAAATTAAATCTCTGTTTTTTAGAAAAAGAAATGAGTAATTGTGAAATGGAGAAGAAAAAGCTTAGAATATAGTTTCATGGTATAAAATAAATCTTACTGGAAAATATAGCAGGCAAAAGTGCTTACCAAAATTCTGGAAGACAGACGGATAGTCCATAAGGGAAATGCAATTAGTCTCACATTTATTTAATGTGATAGATACTGATTGCTAGATAATATTGACAGTGCTATCTATACAAAGCTTGTTATTTTCAGGTAATAGAGTAGCATGGAAAAGTAGAGTAGAGGTTGGAAACTTCACCAGCCAATATTTGTGTAGATAAAAATTAAAACATAGTAAAAAGAATATGGAATATGTAGTCAGGTCAAAAGAATATAACAGCTCTAAAGAATAATTTTGATTTTATTTTACATCCTTTTCACTTAATAATGTAAAAATAGGATTTTTCCAATAATCTCTGATATGTAATAGTAGTCTTCATATATATAATGGATTTCCCAAACTATATGGAAGGTTTTGTGAAGTATTTGTCATAAACTGATCATTCTGAATGCATTAGCACTGTAAAACACAACACCCGCTTTGAGCATTTTCAGACATAGGTATCGATATTGACAAAAACCTGCCATAAAAGGTTACAATTTTGGGGCACCTGGGTGGCTCAGTCTTTAAGCACCTGCCTTCAGCTCAGGTCATGATCCCAGGGTCCTGGGATCGAGCCCCGCATCGGGCTCCCTGCTCTGCAGGAAGCCTGCTTCTCCCTCTCCCACTCCCCCTGCTTGTGTTCCCTCTCTCGCTGTGTTTCTGTCAAATAAATAAATAAAAAATCTTTAAAAAAAAAAAGCTTACAATTTTAAAAGATTAATTTAAATATAATGAATTAAAATAATTCATGCATAATTATATTTGGGTGTTATATAATTAATAGTTAAACATTTAATAGGTTCTTCCCTGGACTTTGGTGTAAAAGCAGATATTAGTTTAAAAAAATCACCAGCAAAGAAAAACATATTAAAATTCAGAAATCGGTTGAAGATTTAAAACACACACACACACATCTGGCCTAAATTAAATTTGATATTGTGCTGTCTTAAAGATTAGGTAATAAGTTTACTATTCATTCTGTTACACTGTGTGAAATTATGTTGGCCTAGAGCTAGGTTGAAAAATCACAGACCTATGAATGTGACTATTATCTGGCTCTGTAAGTGCCTTTTTATTCATTCAAATCTGTGTGCTCAAATTTGAGTTCTTATCACACTCATGAGATGTTTTTTAATGAATGTGCTAACCTGAAGGGGTGAATGTTCCAAACACTGCAGAGGCAACATGTACCCAAAATGCAATAAACTAACAGGTTTTGTATGTGCCTTGCCTATGCAGGATTTTGAAAATTCACCCTGAAGCCTAGAATATTTTGTTTGTAAGAATCTCAGCTTTCATATGAACACCTGGGGATAAGACGGCTGTGAGAAGCAAGTCTAATAGAAGTTAAATTCTATTGCAGGATTGCATTAAGTAGAAGAGCTGTACAGAAGTTCTCTTCTTCTTCGAGCCTTTACTCCATCGCCCATCGCGTGTCAAGAATATCAAGTATTCTACTATTTATCATCAATATTTCAGGGACTCGGGAGTGCAGAGTGTATCTTGTAAAGTATTACTTATGTAGGTTTATGAATGTAGGTGGCATACTGTGCTGACACATGAAAGACATAGCCCTAGGAGTGGCTCAGAAGTGAGTGACCTACTCATTTGGAAGGTCTTATCTAAATCTTAGATCTCTAAAATTCCAATACTTCTTCAGACTCAAAACTGATAGAAAAGTATTGTTGTGTTATAAACATTAGCACTGCCTACCAAATATTTCTATGACAAGCCAGTTACCAGGATCCCAGGAAGTATAACGAGCAGAAGGAAGTGTTATGAGCAGATATGATACATCGTTTTCTATTTGGTTTGAGACCTTCTAAAGCATTCTCTTTTCCCTCTAACACTGTGTAACATTCAACAGGGTTGCTGCTCTGTCTTTCCGGATCTTTTAGTGACTATGATGAACAAAGTTCCTCCATCTACCATGTGCAAAATATAAAATGATTTCCAGCCACTGAAAATTATAATATTGCAGTCTAACTTATTTAGCCCATTCTGACAGATATAGGCTGCATCCAGTTCAAATTTCAGTAGCACACTCCTGGCCACATGGCTCAGAATAGGCAACAATTTATAGCATATAAGATGTTTGATAAATAAACTAACATTACTACAAACATTTATTCTTATTTGTTCCCATGTGGACATTTTGCCTGTCTTTTTCTACTTCATTTTTTCTTTATTTTTCCTCCTAGAAATATTTTAGGAGGTCAGTGGAAGCTGGGTTGCCTTTAGGCTTCACCAATGTTTCAAACTCAGAGACAAAATGACCTGCATTTTATGACTGAGACATATTCTTTCTTCCCATATCTCTCAATTCTTATGCATTCCTAGATGTAGAAAAGAAAGGACAAATAGGATGTTTTGAGGTTTTTGTTTGTCTGGTATTAATGCAAGAATTATTTACCTCCATCTACAGAATAACATTTATATTTGTAAAGTACTTGTGAGTTTCTGATTTGAAACAAAATATATATTTTAATATAGAAATAAATATATGAAATATAGGAAATATATAAATTCCATGGCAAAACATTATATCTAAGGGGTTTTTTTCCCCCAATGTGGAGGAGCTGAAATATCCGTTAGCAACAAAAAAAATAACTACAAAATTTTTAAGAAAAGAAATTTTATTGTAGCTTGGGTTAGTAGACAGGTTTTGGGGGGAAAAAAAAAACAGGCTAAGTCCCTAATGTACAACTCTCTATTTGATACTGCACAGCTTAATTAATATATATGGATTATTGTTGTCTTCTCTTTAAAATACAGAAAAAAAATTATCTATCCTACTAATCATAAGATAGCTATATACAATTAAGAAAATGTCTATAAAGATACTCTATATCCCAATCTACAGATGCAAATATTATGTTATTGTTTTGTTAATAACGTTTTCTAGTTTTCCCTCAATCTTCTCACACCCTCAGCCCAATCAATGGAAAAAAATGTAAGTAGAATAGGATGGGTAATGCTACCAGTGAGTCAAGCTGTAGTGGGTGTTACTGTAATAGTTCATATTCATCATTGCTATGGTTGAAAATGTGCATTTAGCTATGGTTGTTTAGTTCACATCAAAACAAAATCTCATCTGTATGACAGAAACTCTGTTGTGTTGGGCTTTGAACATAATCTAAGACACTCAAGACAGTAGCAAAATTAGGCAATTGGAAAAATCAGAGTAAGAAAGGCATTTTTCATGCTTATTTGCTTCAAAGGATGCTCTGATTTTGTTAATTGCCTCAAAGAGGGCTTCGATTTGCTATTTTCTGCAAACAGTATTCTAATCTAGTTTATCCTCTGAGTTGCAGCTGTGTTCAAGTATCCTAATAGATTTGGTGCATGCTGAACTATTCTTCGGCAATTAATTCACTTGGTTCTTCACATGAAATGATTTACACCTATTTAGAACTAAATTGGAAGCCATTCCACTCTTGCTTATGAAGTCATTAAGACAGCTTTTAGATGACACTAATTTGCACTTAGTACCTTTCATCTAAGGATCTCAAAGCATCTATGAAAGTACATTATTTAATGGGTGAAAATAGAATTGAACACTGTACTCTGGAATGATGTGCAAGGTAGGAAATAAAAACTGATCATTACATTCGAGTGTAAAATAGTTATGGTGCTTATTATCTTTATGCACCAATTTGACATTTTTTTCTCCCCATCTACCTAGGTTTGTGAGACTCCACCTTTAACTACATCCCTGGTGGCCATTCTCATACTCATAAGCCCACATTGTCTGATTCTTCTACCTTGTGGTGTGTCTTCTCCATTATTACTTTCTGCCTTTTAAGTATATCAACCTAATATTATAATTAGCCTGCTCTGAAAAATACTGAAAGGATGTGGATTTGCTTTCACTGAAATGGGCTAAAGCTGCTTATGTGTGTTAGCCCACTAGAGGTCCAGGTGTCTTCAATTAAAAGATGTTCAAGACTAGAAAACTTGGGTTTTCATTCAGTATTATAATATCACAAATAAATATTCTGCATGTTGATTACCCAGGAAACTAAGGTTTCCACAGCAATTTTTTTCTACATAAAATATGCTTTTATTAAATCACAAAGAAATATGAATAAATTGGTATGCTGTAAAAATGACAATCTAGTAGATACCATCTTATAATGAGTTTTAAGAAAAATAAATCCTGGGCACAATTTGTCATCCCCTTCTCTGCTGCATTTATTTGCTTTAATTGTACTGAAAGCAAGTTTCTGATTAATAAAAAAAAAAATCTTCTTAAACTAAAACTCATAACTTGGTTACAGAATAATACTGCTTCTCTCTGTAAAAGCCGACTTCTGGTTATTCTGAGTCTTTGGAATTTAACTAATTCATGCTGTCAATAATGACAGTGGCAGTTGATAATGTCAAATGATTTCAACAGGGCTGTTGCAGATCAGGAAAAAGTCTTCATATGAAACAGAAAAGGAGGAGACCGTGCTAGGGATTCCAGCTTGGTGAACAGATGTGGGCTGGATTTAAGTCCCAAGCTTGGGGCGCCTGGGTGGCTCAGTTGTTAAGCGTCTGCCTTCAGCTCAGGTCATGATCCCAGGGTCCTGGGATCGAGCCCCACATAGAGCTCCCTGCTCCACGGGAAGCCTGCTTCTCCCTCTCCCACTCCCCCTGCTTGTGTTCCCTCTCTCGCTGTGTCTCTCTCTGTCAAATAAATAAATAAAATCTTAAAAAAAAAAAAAAAAAGTCCTAAGCTTGCTCTTTTAGTCAGGCATCCCTGTGCAGTGAACCTTTTGAACAATTGCATGTTGTAGTTCTGGTTTTAGATCCTAGAGACCTGGAAACATCTGTATTTCAGAGCATATAGTTTAACTATTAAAAGCACTAAGAACCAAAATTATTTTTTAAAGATTTATTTATTTATTTGAGAGAGAGAGAGAGAGAAGGGGCAAAGGGAGGGGGAGAGAGAATCCTCGAGCAGACTACTCATTGAGTGTGGAGCCTGACGCAGGGTTCAATCCCAGGACCCTGAAACCATGACCTGAGCCCAAACCAAGAGTCAGTTTGCTGACTGAACCACATAGGTGTCCCTAGAAGAAGAACCAATATTTTAATAAAGGACTCACCTAAACATCTGGGCTAACTAGCACCATTCTTTAGAAAATAGTTTTCTGCAAATATTGTCCTTAAATTTCTTCCTATACTAAGGCACAACAAAAAAGATGAAAAGACTCAGTGAAATTTGACCATTCTATATTGCTTTCGTGAACCTGTCCTGACCCAGAAGTGTTACCCACCCAGTAAAAATAGTTGCACCATTAAATATTTTTCTTATTTAGACAAGCCTCTACTTGGCTTCCGTACTCTGCTTCTTCTCTGAAGTGAGTACTACCTATGGTTCTCTTTTTTTCAGGTTAATGAAGATAACAAGAAGCTCTATCTTCTTTTGGGGAGCATGTTTAAGCATTTTTTAAACATACCAACCCTAAAAAATAAACAGCTATTGTATATAATATAGGAGTTTTTCTTTGTGCAAGTCCAGTACAGTTCTATACTGTGATGATTCTATGATTTTAAGCTAACAATATGAGAAACGTAAATCAGTTCACCATCTACTATTAAGTGAATGATAAAGATTAAAGATATTTCTTTAGATGGAGAATAGGCAACAGTAGTTAAGGAAGATCTTAGAAGGAAGGACTTGAATTAGACATTAGACCTTAAAGGGCATTGCTGTATAGCTTTATTTACTATACTTGGTAGAGATAACCATTAATTCACAGCTAGCAATCTGAGGATCCTACATGTGCCTGAAAATAACCTCGAAAGACAATAGAAATGAGGAGTGTATTCTAGTTGCAAGAGAAAGCTCATAGATTTGAATTGCCTGAGCATAAGTAATATGCAGGGGAATAGAAAAAAAAATAAGTTGTTATAGGTCATGATTCCGTATTAGAGCATTGGGGCTTATCATGTAATCAATGGGGGATAAAGCATTGCTTTTAAACTAAACAAAGTCTAAAATAGTAAGGGTGGGTGATTGAATGAGGTAAATTAGACCTCTGCTTTAGAAACCCATGCTACCTGCATTTTGGAGGCTGGGCTAGAATGAGAAGAGACTTAGAGTAAGTATACCCTAAAGGAAGATTCTTGCAATAGTCCAGAGAAGAGATGATGAGCTATAGCAGTAATTGTGAGGATGGAAACATCATATAAAACTCTAGTATGACTGTAGGTGAAGGGGTAGAAGATGAAGGTAGCAAGTTATAAAAGAATCAAAAAGTTTTTAAAACAATGGTAGCATGACAGAAAGAGACAAACAAAAACATTCTAAGAGTAAGAGAGGCAGCTCTCCCTGAAGAAAAATCCGGCAGGGAACCAGAAATAGCTGCCATGTATGGCCTTCAAAGAGAAAGCAGTAACTACAATAACCAATAGTGACCGTATTAATTTGATAGGGCTTCCATAACCAATTACCACCAACTGCGTGGCTTAAACAATAGAAATTAACTTTCTCACAGTTCTGGAGGGTAGAATTTGGAGATCAAGATGTCTGCGGGTTTGATTTCTTCTGAGGCCTCTCCTTGGCTTGCAGATAGCATTTTCTATCTCTGTCTTCATACGGTCTTTCCTTGGTGTTCGTGCCTGTCCTAATTATCTCCTGTTCTAAGGACACCAGTCATGGGGGATTAGGGTCCACCCTCATGATTTCATTTAGTCTTAATTACCTCTTTAAAGACTCTAACCCTAAATATAGTCACATTCTGAGGAACTAGGAACTTAGTATTTCAATGTATAATGGAGGGGCACAATTCACTGTTAATGACCAAGAAAGTAGACTAGACAAAGAGTGGTTTTAGTTTAAGATTTATACTTTTTATAATAATACACGTTATTTTTTTTAAAGATTTTATCCATTTATTTGAAAGAGAGAAGAGAGAGAACATGAGCAGTGGGGAGAGGCAGAAGGAGAAGCAGACTCCATGCTGAGCAGGGAGCCCAATGCTGGGAATCCCAGGGATCATGACCTAAGCTGAAGGCAGACACTTAACTGACTGAGTCACCCAGGAGCCCCTACACATTATTTTTATGCAGATAGTCCATATCCAGTGTGAACATTCTGTTGAGCTGCCCCAGCATGAAAGACTGACTCCTTAGTCCCTGATGGAGATGGTCTTACATGTTTTACATTGTAATTTAAGGATTACAAAAAAATACACCATGGTCTGTCATGGTCTGAACTTCATTTAACCCTCATGTAGGGATGTCAGGGTAATAATTTACTGCTTTTGGTCTTCCTAATTCAAATTTGAAATGACCTCAAAATCATCCTCTCTTGACAATAATTTCAAACACTAGAAAAAAGTCTACTCTTACTATTTATTTTTGTTTTGTGGGTGGAGAGTAGAGAAATACCCTGAGTGATTTTAAATCAATAAATAATCCCAAATAAATGTTGGCCAATTTCAGTAGTCAATGTATTCTTTAACTTAAAAAAATTAGAACATATAAGTTTAAATTTGGTTCCCTCATAAAGTTGTTTAGCAAAATTATCCATTTCTGGGTAACGTGCTTTCATTAGCCTTCCCAGCAGTGCTTCTTCCACTTTGACATAAATAAGAATCACCTGGAAGGCTTGTTAAAACACAGATTGTTGGGCCCCCCTGACTTTCTTATTCATAGTCTGGGGTGGAGCCTGAGAATTGGCTTTTTTAACAAGTTCTCAGTAATGTTGATATTGCTGATCCAAGGACCACTCTGGAAACCTCTGCCCTAATGTTTGTAACTATAGAATCAAATTATGCCATTTTACTCTGAAAAAGTATTTTCCATTATGAAAATGTATAGGTTTTTTTTTTTAAGATTTTATTTATTTGAGAAACAGAGAGAGTGAGAGAGAGAGAATGAGCAGGAGAGAGAGAGAGAGAGAAGCAGACTCCCTACTGAGCAGGAAGCCTGATGCGGGGCTCTGTCCCATGACCCAGAGATCATGACCTGAGCTGAAGGCAGACACTTGCTTAACTGACTGAGCCACCCAGGCGCCCCTGAAAATGTATAGTTTCAATTAAATAAATTCATTTAAGTCACTATTATGAATGATGAAAAGTATCTGGAAACAATTATAAAATTCATGGTATCTTAGAAGAAATGAAATTAATGCAGTAACACCACCAAGAACCAATTCAAGGGATTAATAACTCTACGAAGTCAGTGTGTTCTTAAAGTATTTGTTGCTTGACCATGTGCCACCCTGGTCTTAGCCACATTAGTGTGAGGACAATAAAGAGGAATATAGATCAGTATCATATCTACCAATGAATTCCTCAAATAACATACACACACACACACACACACACACATACACACACATATATATATATATATATATTATCTCTATTGCCATATAGTGATGTTGATAGGGAACACAATAGTGAAACCTTAAAAAACAGCAACAAGCAGGGGTGTCTGGGTGGCTGGGTTGGTTGAGCGTCTGACTCTTGATTTCCACTCAGGTCATGATCTCAGTGTTGTGAGATTGAGCTCGGTGTTAGGCTCTGCACTCAGTGTGGGGTGGGGAGGGAATCTGCTTAAGATTCTCTCCCTCTCCCTCTGCCACCCCCACCCCCCCGATCATGCTCTCTCTCTCTCTCATTTATTCAAATAAATAAATAAATCTTAAAAAAAAAACCCAAAAGACCAACTGAAAAAACCTCAGCAACAAGTATAACATAGGAACATCCTAACTATTAGCCATCATGTCAATTATAAAAATGTGTAAAGGATGATGAGTGTAAGTGGTATCTTTTTTCTTGTTGTCCTGTAATTGAGGCTGAGGAACAAAGTGAGTTTCCTTCGACCTCCACTCAGCAATATAAGCTGGTAGCCTTTAAGAAGCTCAGTATCTAAGACAAGAGAATTGTTTTTAAAGACTAAGGGTGCATTCAAGAAGACAAGACCTATAAGCACGTTGGCTCAAGCCCAACTATAATTAGTGAAGCCAATCAACCACAGGAGACATTTATGGATATGTAAACTTTTCTGATGACCCTAATGCTGACATTATAGGTGGGAAGATAATTAAGTGCACCATGATAATTATACAACAAACCCTTTTGTTCAGAGTGTATAATTGATACATAGTCATTCTTTATTTGCTGAATTTATTTGATAGAATAAACTTATGTCTGAGTGTTTTATTAAAACAAATCTCTAAACATGCAAAATGTTCCAGTTATGACAAGTTAAAAAGGATTTCTTTTTTCTCTATGAAAAATATCTTAAGATAACTTTCTTGCTCCTTACTAAAGCATTTCACAAAAATCTTAGAAATGCCAAGTTTTTAACATGGCATTCACAACATTTCTTGGGGTTATATAATTTTTCCCCTATCTTTAGATGGAGTATTGAGTAATGTTTCAGATTTTTTTAAGTGAAAATCTTTTATTTAAAGACAGAGTGTAAAAGGACTAAAAATCTCTTTTTTGAGGGTCCAATTTAGAAACTTTAAACGGACTAATGTAAACCTCAGTAAAATGTTATCTCCAATGCTTGCTTCAGAAATTGAAGCATTCATGTGAGTCCTATAAGAATGTATACCTTTTCACAGCAGCCAAACATGGTAACTTTAGTATGATTGTCTTGAAATATTTCAAGATTATCAAGACAGCAAATAATATAAAAACAATTTACAGTATATATATTTAGAAGTATATAATTTCAACTTTAAGCCTTAGGATTTTATAATGGAGAGATGGAAGTTGTATATTTCAAACTGCCCCAGGTATCAAGGTAGAAAGCTTTAAGGATATATTTTCATAATAATAAAAAAATTTAATAATCTTATAGAGTATCTTATAATCTTTCAACTTTTTATTGATATCCTTCTTAATAAACTATTCTTATTGTTCATATTCCAAAGTATGGCTGTATTTTGAATGCTTTTGTACCATCTTCCTAGGGTTAATAAAATGATCATTTTAATCCATTTAAAAGTATATTTCTAGAGACAAAAACGGTGATGTTTCCAATCACTTACCCAAATGAATCCTTTAAGAATATATGAAAGCCAGTGTTGGCCAAACAAAGATTCCTTGTTAATTTTTTTCATTTATTGTTGTCTGTTCAAATTTAAGACAACCTTTGGTTCCAGATGAATATTCTTTTTGTAACCTTTTTTTAAAAACTCCTTTGAAATGAGCTCTAAGCATTTTGATACAGATAGTTTCAATGAAGTTTTTCAAAGTACTCTTTTACCTTCTGGTAAAATATTATTTTGCAACTTCCTACCAAGATAACCTACTGCCTTCAATTCTGACTGTATGCATAATTATTTTTCTTCTCCCTACCCATAAATGCATCACCTCAAAAAAGGTTAAGACCTTTGGACAAAGGCTCTATGCTTAGGGCTGCTAGTATTTCCCTTAAGACCTCACATCTTGCCACAATAAAGAATTAATAGTGGGGCGCCTGGCTGGCTCAATCGTTAAGCGTCTGCCTTCGGCTCAGATCATGGTCCCAGGGTCCTGGGATCGAGTCCCGCATCAGGCTCCTTGCTTGGCGGGAAGCCTGCTTCTCCCTCTCCCACTCCCCCTGCTTGTGTTCCCTCTCTCACTGTGTCTCTCTCTGTCAAATAAATAAATAAAATCTTAAAAAAAAAATAAAGAATTAATAGTGGAGGAGGATTAATATTTATTTAATTATTAATATTGTTGAATATTTAGATTAGATTTTCAGCCTGAAATTAAACTTCTTGGAACTCCATGAGAATGACAGGCAATATATCCAGTAATTATAATAACAATGATAAATACTCAGAATGGCAAAGATGGGTGGTATTCTTATATATAAGAAATGTATTTTATGGACCCACCTGGTCTTAGTGGGTCACTCACACTTTTTACCTATAAAGGATTCTCAAGAGATTTCTGTTCAATTACATTCCTTTCTACAACACAGCATGTTTCAAGTTTGAAGGAAATTGCTCCTCTAAAGACTACGTAAATAACAGGATCCCCAAATATGCAGATGTTTTATGAGAGGCTTTTATTTGGGACAATAGGGGTCTGATGAAGAAAGAAATCAGAAAAAAAGGGAAGATGATAAGGAGGATGAGTAGAAGAGGAAACTATCTGCCTCACAGCAAATTCAGCTTTTAATAAGAATATTATTGCTAGTTTCTTCCTTACAATGCCGATGACATCACTAAGCCTCCGGCGTTTGCATGCAAGTTCCCTAGAGTCTTAAATCTTAGTCTAAAATAAATCATAACTGTTAATTGTTTGGCAAGGTTCATCTCAATTAGGTCTTTGCACAGATTTCTACATTTACATTTTCCTAACTTGCTAATATGCATGTGTATTTTAAAATGCACAAACTAAGTATGAAGCTACAAATAAACCATTTTAAACAAAGATTCTGCAAGGTGCATATGTGTGCTCTATTTATTTTCATTTGATTATCAACTACTAAATTTTCAGGGATACGTTTTTATTATAAAAATGTATGTGGAAAAGATTAGTATACATGTTTCTTGAATATAATGAGTATCACATGACTTTCCTTTATTAAAATGTGGCAGACTACAAGTGAGTCCCCAACTGAAGTATTTTAGTACTAATATGTTCTTTTTGAAAGTCTTTGCCTTTCACCCAACAGCTTTTTGCTTGTGGTTTTAAGGGTATGCACTTCATCTTGCCTTGTCAGCTGTATCAGTGTACTGTAGAAAGCAGCCAGTTCTTAGAATGGCTGATAAACTAGTTGACCTCTGTAATCTACATTTTAGAGAAATGCATTTCAGCTGCAGATGTTTCCAAAGGTAGAAAATCTGTGAAGAAAATTAATCTGTAACTGACAGATGTTTTCCTATTAACACAGCTTGGGAATATTCTCTTCCAAACTTGTTGCCTTCCTGAGAAATTCAAGAGCACTGTTATCTCACTTTCCTAGACTCTTGGATCCTAAAGCATGGCACCAAGATGGACTGTCATCTCAATAAACAGATGCAAACGTTGCTTTGTAGTTAGAGGGTGCAATTTAAATCTGTTGACTTTCATATTTGCTCCTTTCCATTTAATTCAGTTAGTTGTATAACTGCTGATAAAATTTTCCTAAGTCCTGTGGAAGGCACAGTTAGTTGCTTATATCAAAACTCAGAGTCAGTATAAACCTTGGCAGAAGATTTCATTCTATTTGGGCATTCATTTTGTAGCATCTTAGGGAATTATTTTTCTCCTAAGGGCTTTATTATTAATGGAAACTGCCCATGTGCTTTGAGGGAAGAATGGACTTCCTCAATTAGAAGACCTTTCAAGAGAGTTAACAGAGAATTTATTTTTTCATTTAGAGAAGAGAATGTTTCCCATAAGAACACTGAATCTTTCATGGCTGGCTTTCTTGCAAACACAATGTGTAAAATTTTTAGTTCCTTAAAAATTAAAGAGACAGTGAAATTTAATAAGGCTTAAAAGGGACCTATCTTTAGTAGCTTTGTTTTTTTTTTCACTTTCAGTACTCATGATAACAGGTTATCAGCTCCATATACTAAAAAAAAATCATCTTCAAGACATTAAAAACAAAACAAAGCAAAAAACACATGTTGAGCTCTTCCTAAGGATTCAGTTTCAGTGGTTCTCAATCTAGATCTAGAGGAGGTTACAGGAATAATTTTTCCTAACAACAAATATTAACTATGTGACTATGGATAATTTTCTTTGCCTTCTGAGGTTCTGTTATTTCATTTCAGAGTCATATTATCCATTTTGCTGGTTATAAATATTGGAGGAAATTTGTGTAAAATATCTACCATAATGGTAAGTACTTAAATGATACTTTGTAATCATTGTTAAATGCCACAATATTTACTTCTGTTTAACTCAATTCAATATATGTGAACTCAAAAAGATAACTTCAGCTTTGTTTACTGCCTGGCCTTGGAATGTCAGTCTCTCTGAGCCTCAGTTTCTTCTATGTATAAATCATTACTTCAGCAGATGTAAATCACATACATTAACTCACCTCATCATTACCACTACTGTAGGATTTATTCATTACAAAAGTATATATCTTCAATTATATTCCTTTCAGAACATAAAACTGCCACCTTGGTTTTATAATGTTATACATTATATATAATAATAAAACATGATTTCTATAACTTCGTCTAGATTAAAATACTTGATTTACTACATAATCATCATATACATTAAATTTCTACGGTTGTTTGATATGCTGTCGTGTTGGCTACTTTTGGAATTTTTGTTAAATAAATAGAAAACTCAAAAGGATGATCTTTTTGTTCAATTAAAATTATATCACAGATAATTCAACACAGGAATCTATTTGATAAACTGCCCAGAAGAGATACAGTTTGTCTAGCATAGTGATGATTACAGGTTATTGCACTGAAACACACTTTTCAGTGAAACAAAGTAGATATTTTCCCTAAAGTTAAAATTAACTCAATTTGATAACCACACATAACACAAATTGTCTGCTATTATTGTTAGAAACAACACCAAATATTTAATAAGATACAGGTTTTGAAAAGGAAAAAGAAGAGTTAACAACAGCTATTTAAAATGATTTTCTTTACTCTGGGATATTATGACTCTTTTGCATCCTTAACTATAATGCTAGTTGGTCTTTTTGCTTTACTCAAATCTATGAAAATGAAATGTCTCAATTTCTCCATAGGGCTTCCTAAAGTCTACTGGAAGCAATTCTATTTATCCCTTCCTTATTCTATATCTTCTCTAACACTGTCTTTTATTGGTTACTCTTTCCTCCACCTTGGTTTTTGAGCAGCATGTATCTTGCTTTTCATTATGCTGGCTTTCTTGCAAGAGTGATATTTTACCTCATTTCTTGGGAGAAGAGGGTATGAAAATTGTTCAAAGCATTGCCAATTGTTCTGCAAGTCATCTATTTTTCACTGTAACTGGACCACACCCACACATACAGACCCACAGTTTAAACCCATACTGTAATTGAACACTGTATATGTGAAATATTCAAATATTAGTGCATTTGATTGATAAGTTTTTCTATTTGATAATTTGATGATTTGATAAGTGAATCACAAAACCAAATCAACAAATGATTAAAATCACAGGATTTCAAAACTGAAAGGTGTCTAAAAATTCATCCAGCTTAAAATAAAATTTCATGCTCCCTTTCCACCATAAAAGGACAGAATTTCTTATTCTGTATCTATGGTATGGAAAAACCTATAGTTGGCATGTGGGAAACTGAGAACTAGATGACACACTCACTTACCACTTTCATGAAAGAAGTTCACCAAAGAAAAGTTGCATTAAAAAAAATGTAGTGATTGTTCAGAATGAGCCTGGCACACCTGTCAATAGGCAATCACATCCGATGAATCAAAGCAGGTGCCTGGTTGTTGGTTTAAATTCACATGGAAAATAGTTGGGCTTGTCCTTGATCTTATTTCTTCTTGCAAACATTTTTCTCTATATATTTGAGCTAGGAATGTGAAAGAATCTAAAACAGAGGGCTCTACTTTTATAAACAGACCACTGTCACATGCTTTCTTAATCTTGTTCATAAACCTAACAATGGCTTTTGAATCCCTTGGCCTTGGCCAAAATGGAGTTAAACTGTGGAAGGATGAGTTTGTCTTAGCACAGATACTGGTAATTTTAGTCTAACATCTCCCCACCTGGGTGATTCTAAGATTGTCACAGAATAATGAGCACAATAAACAATTAGCATCATCCAAGAAACAGCCCTCAAATAGTCTGTGGCATCTGTTTGTCCCTAGCTCTAAAGCTAATAAGAGCCAGGACTCTCCACGGTACCTTCCTTTTCAGCTTCAAGTCTAATTACAATTTCTGCATTTCAAACTGGTGAGGTACTTACGGCTAGGGAGAAGATTCACAATATTTTATAGTAGAACAAATTAAGAAACCCTGCATAAGTGGGCCGAATGCCAGCTTGCAATTCTCCCAGAAGACCTGACTCACACAGCAATGTTTCTTGCAAGATTTCTACTTGTTTAGGTTTTTTAAGATTTTTTTATTATAAAGAAAATTTTTCACATTAGCGCTTTTTAAAACTTCTGTAGTAAAGTACAAAATTAGCAATGCAACTATAAGTAAGAGGATCTGGATGAACAGAAAACACATGAAGTTTACACACTGAAGCTGAAATATGCAATAAAATCTCCAAACTTCCTAGAAGATGGTTCACCAGACATTAATTAATCACACTGAACATGATTTTTAATATGCACAGAAACACTTGAGAATAGAGAAGTACTTAATATTGTAGGGAATCTTTCCTTGATTATATATATTAGCATTATTATGACTTACCCAAATATCTAGTAAAATATGTTTCTCTTTAATTTTAATCTGTTCTGTATTTACCTGGATATTTTTCTTAACAATTTATATGGGTTTTTACATTCAGCATAAAAATTTACAAAATAGGGCGCCTGGGTGGCTCAGTCGTTAAGCGTCTGCCTTCGGCTCAGGTCATGATCCCAGGGTCCTGGGATTGAGTCCCACATCGGGCTCCCTGCTTAGCGGAAAGCCTGCTTCTCCCTCTCCCACTCCCCCTGCTTGTGGCTTGTGTTCCTGCTCTCGCGCACTCTCTCTCTCTCTCAGTCAAATAAATAAATAAAATCTTTAAAAAAAAAAAAAATTTACAAAATATGTTCTTCACAGAAATATCTTTATACTATAAAATGAGTAAGATATAAACATGCTTTTAATAAGCAGACAGATTTAGTTGAAATGACTTATACTTAAAATGCTAACTAAATCTCATGATGAAGTTTCTACATCAAAAGACAGCTTTTTCACTTATGTGCTTCTGAGAAAAGACTATCAACAATTAACAGTCCTTATGACAAACCTGAACTCTAATGTTTGCAGGCTTTCAGAGGAGTTGCTAATTATACCCAAAGGAACAAAAGGTGTTGAAAACATCAACAAAAGGGCTTGGACATGTCCAGGGAAGTTTCTTGAAGTCAAAACCTGCTAAACGTATTCTTTTGAGAATTATGATTATTAGTTATGTCCTAATAAGGATAGTAAATGAAAATGTTAGTGTTTACTTTAGCATTGATAATCTGAGAACAATAAGACCTGAAGTTTGCATTGCATTTTTCTTCCATAGTATTCAGCTGGGAATTCCATGGGAACGGTTACTGTATATTACAGTATCCCCCTCTGTGGCCACCAATTACACTACAATGGCCTGTGCAGAGTATATGCTTAGTCAAGGGTTATGGGGGGTAAAAAATGAAGGAAGGGAGAGATGGAAGGTGGAATTGGGGGTGGAGCAGATAAATGAGTCCATAGTTCTTCACACCTCATCTGGTAAGTTATTTGTTTGGGGTACAAGACTCGTCTTCACTTTTTAACATCAGTCAGCTTCTGAAATGGTATGAGAGGTTGTATGAGCCACACGACACCTTCTATATCATTTCAGCCACTCCCCAGTTTGCCTTAAACATTAAGAGAGCAATATTTTCAGTGAAGATAAATCAGATATAACACTACTTCAGAGTTATTTGTTAGATTTATATTTTTATATTCAGTATGTTTACTAGTTTTCTGAAATAGGGAAGAGAGATACTAACAAGTGAGGAAATGGGCAGAGCTTACTCTTGTCACTTACTTCTTTTATACTAACCGGTGCTAAGAGCAAGATTCCATTTGGGACACAAAATATTGATGTACTTATCTGAAAGCTTAACAGTTTTCTTATTTTATCTATCTATTTATTTTATATTTATTTATTTATTTGAGAAAGAGAGAGAGAGAAGGGGGGAGGGGCAGGGAGAGGCAGAGAGAAAGTTAAGCAGACTCCATGCAGAGCAAGCTGAGCACAGAGCCAGACACCCTACTGAATCTCAGGACCCTGAGATCACAACCTGAGGCAAAACCAAGAGTTGGCCAATTAACTGACTGTGCCACCCAGGAGCCCCCTTAACAGCTTTTTTTAAATTCAAGTCTTTTATTTACTTTTTTCCCTCCTTACTTTTCATCCCACTCATGAGGTCAGGAGCAAATATCTAGTTCCATCCCTTGTGCTAGGATTTTTGCTTCTTTTTTTAATATTATGCCATGGTTCCTGTTCCCCTGTATTGTGCTCTCCATCTTTTCTTTGTTTCCTAAGGGTAAGAAATATGTATTCTCTTGGAAATTCAGGTGGAAAGAAACTTTCTCTATGTGAATTCCTACAGTCTAATCACCTTCACATGCCATACCCTAAATACTGTTCACATGTCCTTTCTTGTTGTAATCTTGCTGCCATGGCTGGTAAGAGAGAAAGCCAGGGGAGCTCAGACTTCTGAAAGGCCACACATTTCCATGTCTTTAGAATGACAAGCATATGTCTGAATAGCCGGACAGTCCCATAATTTATTCTCCATTTTGTTACTCTCCCACAGTAGAGGTTAGCCAATGTACTGTATCATTTTAAATTCTGAGTTATCTCTGGGGCGCCTGGGTGGCTCAGATGGTTAAGCGTCTGCCTTCGGCTCAGGTCATGATCCCAGGGTCCTGGGATCAAGTCCTGCATCGGGCTCCCTGCTAGGCGGGGAGCCTGCTTCTTCCTCTGCCTCTGCCTCTCTCTCTCTCTCTCTCTCTCTGACTCTCATGAATAAATAAATAAAACATTTAAAAAAAATAAAAATAAATTCTGAGTTATCTCTGAATACAGAAAGAAACTGATTTAGAATAAGAGAAGTACAGAACACAAGGTCTTTTGGTATTCTCTTGAGTCCTACAATTAATTCCAAAACAAAATATCCATAATAGTTCAAGAATAAAAGGAGGTAAATTCAAGCAGGAGTAGGGGCCCTTAGAAGCACCTTGCCAGATTAATACCAATTAATAATGACAATATTTCCATTTATTTAGCAGTTACCATGCAACAAGTACTATACTAAATGTTTTAAATGCATGATATCACTTCCCCTTAAAACAACACTGAGATAGGGGTGCCTGGGTGGCTCAGTCGTTAAGCGTCTGCCTTCGGCTCAGGTCATGATCCTGGGGTCCTGGGATCGAGCCCCGCATGGGGCTCCCTGCTTGGCAGGAAGCCTGCTTCTCTCCCTCTCCCACTCCCCCTGCTTGTGTTCCCTCTCTCGCTGTGTCTCTCTCTGTCAAATAAATAAAATCTTAAAAACAACAACAACAACAACAACAGCACTGAGATAAATGAATTATTATCCCCAGTTTACAGTTTATAAGTAAGGAAAATAAAACAAAAGAAGTTAAATAACTGGGATACTGTTTGGCCTTCAATCAGGACTAGAGGATCTTGATTATTAAAGTTAGTTAACTTGTTAAAGACAAATATCTTCCCTTAATAAAACCTAAAGTCCACGGGCGCCTGGGTGGCTCAGCTGGTTAAGCAACTGCCTTCGGCTCAGGTCATGATCCTGGAGTCCCGGGATCGAGTCCCACATTGGGCTCCCTGTTCAGCGGGGAGTCTGCTTCTCCCTCTGATCCTCCCCCTCTCATGCTCTCTGTCTCCCATTCTCTCTCTCAGATAAATAAATAAAATCTTAAAACAAAAAACAAAAAACCTAAAGTCCATCAATGAGTTTTATGGAAGGAAGGAAGGAAGGAAGGGAGGGTGGGAGGAAAAGAAAAGAGAAGAGAAGAAAAGGAAAGAAAAAGAAAGGATA
Organism: Phoca vitulina; assembly: GCF_004348235.1. NCBI lineage: Eukaryota > Metazoa > Chordata > Mammalia > Carnivora > Phocidae > Phoca > Phoca vitulina. The sequence goes on along the minus strand of NW_022589705.1, from coordinate 43,061,624 downwards.
AAAAGAAAAAGGAAAAGAAAAGAAGGAAGGATGAATGGAAGAATGAACTCTAGGAAAGAGATCATACACATACTACTAAGATATATAAGAAACACCTATAAATAGTCTCCAGGCATACTCATGACATTATTCTGGTGTTAGCTACCATTTTGCTCTCATAAGGACATTTTGGAACCTTGTACAGAGTGACCAAGGAAATAGATATATCAGGTTTTAGGTTAGGTCCTAGTGTGTATCTTTCTTATATGTCTCAACTGGTCCAAGATTTTGTTATTACCATCATCATTATTATATAACCTAATGAGTACATACTATTTTACTAGGTACAGTGTTTCCCTTTTAATATATTATCTTATTTTATTCTCACAACCCTTTAAAGTAGATGATTATTTTTCATTTTTATTGAGATATAATCTAAATTTGACAAAAGTCACCCTGTTCTTTGCACAATTCAATGTTTTAGTGTATTTACAAGATTATGCTACCATTACCATGTTTTCATCACCCCAAAAAGAAATGTCATATCCATTAGCATTCACTCTTCATTCTCCTCTCCCTCTGGCCCCTAGAAACCACTAATTTATTTTCCAACCTTACAGATTTCTCTATTCTAAACATTTCATACATATAGAATCACAAATTATGTAGCTGTTTTGTGTCTGGCTTCTTTCACTTAATATAATGTTTGAAAATTCAATCATATTACAGCATATCAGCACATTATTCCTTTTATTGGTCAAATACTATTCCATTCTCACATATATTACATTTGCTTATCTTTTTATCAATTACTGAACATTTGGGTTGTTTCCATTTCTTGGCTATTGTCAATAATGCTGTTAGAACATTCATGTACAAGTTTTTATGTGGACATATATTTTTGGTTCTACTGCATATACACATAGGAGTAGAAATACTGAGTCATGGTAAACTCTTTAAGTTTTTGAGGCATAACCACCACACTGTTTTTCACAACAGCCACACCTTTTTACATTCCCACCAGTAATGTATGAGGGTTCTAATTTTTCCACATCCTTGCCAATGTTTGTTATCTTTCATCATTTTTGTTATAGCCATCTCAGTGTGTGTGAATTGGCATCTTATTATGATTTTGATTTGCATTTCAGTATTAAATGATGTTAAACATATTTTTATGTGCTTATTGTCCAGTTGTATATTTTCTTTAGAGAGATATCTATTCAAAAGGTTTTGAATATTTTCTAATTGGATTGTCATTTCATTGTTTAGTTTTAAGAATCCTTTATATGTTTTAGATACTAGTGCCTTATCTGAGACATGATTTGCAAATTTCTCCCACTCTGTGGTTGTCTCAATTTCTTGATGAGATCCTTTGACGCATAGATATTTTAAATTTTGATTAAGTACAATTTTTCTTTTTTTTTTTTCCTTTTGATTCTTATACTTCTGGTGCCATATGCAAGAAACCACTGCCTAACCTAAGGTCCTGAAGATTTACTCCTATGTTTTCTTGTTAAGAGTTTTATAGCGGCAGCTCTGACCTTCAAGTTTTTAATCCATTTTGAGTTAATTTTTTTTGGATGTAACCTGAGGTAGGGCTTCGATTTCATTCTTTTGCATGTGGATATCCGAGTTGTTCCAGCACCATTTGTTGAAAAGTCTATTGTTCTCCCATTGAACTGTCTTGCCATCCTTGTGAAACATCAATTGACCATAAATGTAAAGGTTAATTTCTGTATTCTCAATTTAGATTATCTCCATTTTAGAAGTGAGAAAATTGAGGTATGGAGAGATTAAAGCCAAAGATAACAATCTAGTAAACTGGGATTCAAGGTTGGCTGGACTGACTGCCAATGCTGTGTCCTTAAGCATTGTGTTCTGAAGCCATGTTACACACATAATCTACACTGATCCATCCTGGACTAACTCCCTTTTTAATTTCTCAGTTGATAAAATAATTGCTGAGCATTTTTCTTTGTTCAGATTTAAAGTACAGACATCACTATATATAGTCTATAACTCAAAGTATTATGTCCCTGTTTTTCATTTCAAAAACATGTATAAACGCAAAAAATATCAGACTTCCCCCCATACCCCAATATGAATAGCTCAATATAACCAAAATCACATAAGCAGGACAAAAAGGTGATGTTCTACATGGGATTTAAAATCAAAAGGATAGCTCTCAGATCTCAGCTATGAAGCTAGTTACTTGTCCCTTGATAAATCCTGCAACTGCTTTGTTGTAACCTTTTTCACCTGCAAAAGGAGAAATCTGAAATACTAGTCTAAAATATCTAAAATTGTTTCTATATTTATAACCCTAGTTTGAGAGGTGTTCTTCAGGGCTGGTAACAAATAAAGCTTATAAGTTTATATTAAGGGACACTTGGTTGGCTGAGTCAGTAGAGCATGCGACTCTTGATCTCAGGGTTGTAAGTTCAAGCCCTATGTTGGGTGTACAGATTACTTAAAAATAAAATCTTTAAACAAAAAGTTTATATTTGATATTTATACACAAGGAAGAAAAAAGTATATGAGCCCTACAATCTTAAAAGTATTAGCTCATATTTTAAAATATAGAATAGATTTACTTCCTACTATAAAAATTTGCTAATGGTATAAAAATCAAAGAAATTCTACAGTAAAAGTCATAAAACGTATGTAAAATCTTCAGGGTTTTTACATTCTTGTCACCTCAAATTTGGTCAATCTCTATGGTATTAGGTCCCTACTAAAAAATTGAGGAATACTAATCTAGAATTATTGGTTCAACAGTATATTCACCTAATAATTTTGATCAGAAGAATGAGACATAGCATATTCAGGAATTCAGAGGAAGAAAAGCATTTTCAATTTAGAAATTTTAAGATAATAGTTTTGACTCCTTACAAAGTCAAAAGAGGATTCTGGCCTAGAGATAATTATTTTTTTTGAAGGAACTGATAAGTTTATGAGTTCTCAATGTAACAATTACTAGTGTGTCATGGCTAATAATGTAGGAAGACTCATTAACTAGGAATGACTGGGAGTCTGTAAATAGTAAATAGTTTTTCTTCCCAAATTTGACTAAAGGCCCTCAATGACATTTTGAAATCAGTCTGGTGGTGTTTATAATATCAGTCACTAGGGAGGCTAATATGTTCTTTCTCAGTGGTAAGTGTGTGTCTTTTTATTTTTTCTCCTTTTTTAAAAATTTTTATTTTATTTTTTAAAGATTTTATTTATTTATTTGAAAGAGAGAGACAGAGAGATAGACAGAGACAGAGCCTGAGCAGTGGGGGAGGAGGCAGAGGGAGAGGGAGAAGCAGGCTCCCCACTGAGCAGGGAGCCCAACGCAGGACTCTATCCCAAGACCCTAGGATCATGACCTGAGCAGAAGGCAGACGCTTAACCGACTGAGCCACCTAGGCTTCCCATTTATTTTTTCTCCTTAGTACATTTTTATCCTATCTAAGAAAGATTTATCCTATAAAATGTGTACAGACATCGAAATCAATAGGTTTTTTTAATGAGAATTGCTACGCAATTTGTTTATTTCCCTTAATATTTAAATAAACTTTGGAAGTCTAAAACATATCTTGAAATAAGTGATACCCAAAAGTTCTGCTTCAGTGGAAAAAAAAAAAAGAGCAATCTTTACATATATGCCTAGGACTACCATGGAAAAAATGTGTGCAAAGTTAAAATTCCACGGGGAAGAAGTCCATTTTTTGAAATCTCTTTCAGAATACTAAGAAATCAAACCCTTGTCTCCTGCATGGATACCTGCTAAACAGTGGCATCAAGTTATTTGTCACTGGTTTTTGAACTGACCCGGGGAAAGGGGGAGGTTCCATGTTGGGTCAGTACTGACCTCTGTCTGAATTTCAGAAATGGAGGATAATCCAAGAGTGAATAGGAAGACAGTGCAAGCAACATCATCGATAGGAGCTGACCTGCTGATAGGATCACCAAGTAGAAGACAGATTCTTGGATACCAGACCTGGGCAAGATGGTTGGGAAAAGAAAATAGGGATTTAAGCCTTGGAAGAGTCCTTGAGCTGGGATAGTTTTACAGTGAAAAGGAAGACATACTGAGGAAGAAACTGTTGAGAGCACAAATATAGTAGGAACCCCAACTCCTTGATATAGTTAAAAAGTTACACAAATGCATTTCAGTTTTGCAGTATCTGCACATAGACCTGATTACCCAAGCTAAAACCAGTATTTTTTATTCCAATTAAATGTGATCTAATTCCATGTGTAAAAACTTTTTTGATTAGTGTAAAAGGTCTTTAATCCAAGGTCATTCGTAGTTAGGAAATACTCTAATTAGATCAGAAACCATTTTATTTCTTTTCAAACCAGGTTGGTCTGGGGCGCCTGGGTGGCTCAGTCGTTAAGCGTCTGCCTTCGGCTCAGGTCATGATCCCGGGGTCTGGGATCGAGCCCCACATCAGGCTCTCCGCTCCACGGGAAGCCTCCTTCTCCCTCTCCCACTCCCCTTGCTTGTGTTCCCTCTCTTGCTGTCTCTCTCTCTGTCAAATAAATAAATAAAATCTTTAAAGAAAAAAAAAAAAAAAAACCAGGTTGGTCTGAAATTTTCCATATTTGCCTTTTAGTCTCATCCAGATCTCATCAAACATGAACTACTGTTTTCCTTTATCAATTACCCAAAATGTCAGTACAATTGGCCAAGGGTCCATTCTCGCTGGGGCAAATTCTTCTCTGGCCCTGCAGTTCTCCTTAGGTCCTTCCTATAAGATAGGCATTGGGAATACTTGAGTCCTTCAAAGGGCTACAGAGAAAACATGGCTAATGAAGGAAAATGTCTGAGTTATACACAACCAGTAAAACCCTTGCTGATGCACTGACTGCTTAAGTAGTTTTCCATTCTCTATATCCCACCAAACAATATTATATTATGCCATTGAGTGTGAAATCCTACTCAAGGAAAGTCCTATGCAGTTTCTTTGATCTGATATCTGGGGATTTCATCACATGGTAAATGGGAGGGGGTTAGGAACTCTTACAAAGGATGGTATAGTGGAGTTAGGCCAAATTTAATCACAGTAAAGTGTCATAACTCATGAACTAGAAGTTTAGAACTGTAATAACCTGTGCTTTCCCCTATTAGTTTCTGTTTGGTATTTACACAATGCATTCTTTATCCTAGTCATGCAAATAAGCACATTATTTATTGTTATGAATTAAAATTATTTATTACATTCACTTTATTATATTGAATTGTCCAATTATTTTTGAGGCAATTTAACAATGTAAAAATCCCTAAGCATATTTATTTAGTTTTTTGAAATGGAAATAGTTCATTTTCATTTAATAATATTCAAATCATCTTAATTGCCTTCACTGATACATGTAATGTTTTGAATCTTAATAATTAGAGTTATTTAACTTGCAGGGTAGCCAACTATGTACTGGAAAATGAGGGCAGGGCTCCAATTAATGTGGGAAAATAATGTTTGCATGTTTTAATAACTTTTAAGAGGAAACATAAGATTTAAGCTGTAACCACAATTATAGAAGATAGAGATGGAAAGCACATTTATTTGCTTAACTCATCTCTCAGTAGGTACAGAATTATTCCACACAAAATGTAGGTGTTTTGCTTAGTTAATATTAATTGTACTGGGAAAGAGACACTGAAGGGAAGAAATTGAAACAGAAAAATGAGATCTGTTAAGCAGGCTCTAGTTGTGTGTACGTATAAAATAGAGAATAGTGAAAGAAAATATATAGTCACCATCACCATTATCATCATCATAGCTAAGAAGTGTTAAAGAGTTTAAAAATATTTCCTATTTAATCTTCATATAATGTATCAGCAAATGATTTGAACAGAGATCCATCAGACCTTAAAGCTCCCTTTTTCTACACTAAAATCATCTGATGGTGACATTAATCTTAGATATGTGATCTGTATTTGCTGAGGTATCAATGAAGCAGCCATATGGAATTGTCCAAAGCATTTTATCAATGCATGGTTGAAATGTGAAAGTGAGTTTTGAATTTGAGACAAAGTAAGTAGAAACAAAATGATGCAAAAATAAAGAATAGCCTTGATATTTATTTTCCTGAGAGCCTATCATTACTATTACTACTATATCATTACTACTACTATACTACTACTACTACTACTACTACTATACTACTAGTACTACTACAACTACTGCTGCTGCTGTTCCTGCTGCTACTGCTATTGCTAATAATAAGTATCATTTATTAACTACCTCTGACATTATCGATACTATTATTACTACCTGATACATTTCTTATTTATTTATTTATTTATTTATTTTAAAGATTTTATTTATTTATTTGACAGAGAGAGAGAGCACAAGTAGGCAGAGAGGCAGGCAGAGGGAGAGGGAGAAGCAGGCTCTCCACTGAGCAGGGAGCCCGACATGGGGCTCGATCCCAGGACCCTGGGATCATGACCTGAGCCGAAAGCAGCCGCTTAACCAACTGAGCCACCCAGGCGCCCCACATTTCTTATTTATTATGCATTTCCTTCAATAGAATGTAAACTCCATGAGAGAAGCTTCCATAGGTTATTTTAAATACTGCTGAATCCCAAGCTCCTACAATGTATACGGTATGATCTAAGTTCTAAAAACACTATTACTGAATGAACAACCAAGTTCATTGATTTATAATGTAGGCAATTGGTTTACAGAAGATGGAACAACCATCAGGATGGGACCTTGGGGTCAGAGTTGCCTCCTAACCAAGGCAGGGCATTGTAATACTAGATGAGTGTCTTTTCAAAAAACCTTTTCTTAAATATGAGATATAAATGTCTTATATTTGATTTTTAACCATACATCACAAAAATGGGGAAGAAAAGATAATCATCATAGTGTTTATTTTTCTTCAAAATATCATAGATATTTATATTGTTAATTGCATGCCCAGGCAAATTAAGGAAGGAAAGGTCTTCTTACCCCTTTTTCTTAGAAACTGAAAGAGGCAGACATACAGGTACATAGAATTTTAAGGACCCAATAGTAAAGACAAGACTGTATATCACAGCCCCAGAACCCATTGTCCCAGTACTTATTTACTAGATGATAAAATATGAGTGCAATATGTGATCAGTGTGCTTTTAAACTTAACAAATCCTGAAGAACCCAAAGAGATGCATTCATTAAGGCTTGTTTAATACAAGGGCATCTGTCAGTTTGTGCATTTTTATTGCCCCCTCAGAAACACTACAAATTAAGAGCACTTGAAGAATTTTCCCATGAGGGTTACTACTTAAATATATTTTAGTTTATCTTAATTCACAAGATATTCAGAATCATTTAGTCTTATGAGGAACTAAAACCTATTATAGGTACTGTATTCACAGCAGCTGTGCTGTACGTCATGATTTGCTTGGTCAGATACTGTTTATTTTTTCTGTCCAGAAATTCAGTGCCATTTAGGATCCACCCAATTTTTCAACTCAAGTTTGAACTAAACATCTTATAATCTGTTACTTTATCTCAAAGATAAATCCATCACTCCAGAACTTAATAAACTTTACCTTTTCATACTCTAACCCAATATTTGTAAGGTCATCACCAAAACTGTGATAATCTTTAAAATATTCATTGCTAACTGCTCTACTAGAGTACATACAATTTATAAATTATTTTTTAAAAGATTTATTTATTTATTTGAGAGAGATGGAGTGCAAGTGGGGAGAGAGGCAGAGGGAGAGAGAATCTCAAGCAGAGAATCTCACTCCCTGGTGAGTGTGGAGCCCGACATGGGGTTCCATCCCACAACCCTGAGATCATGACCTGAGCCAAAATTAAGAGTTGGACGCTTAACCAACTGAGCCACCCAAATGCCCCTATAAATTATTTTAATAAATAAATTTATGTGGTACAATAAGTACAATATGGGGAACAAGATGTTATTGCTAATTCTAAAATATACTTTCCAATATATATATATTATTCATATTCATTTATAGATTTTATTTTCATGTGTCCTTGTGATAATTATTTATTAGCTATATTATTGGACCAGGATAAACTATTTGAGGCTAGAATATATCAATGCATTATTAAAATGCTATGATTAATCCTTCTTTATCAATGTCCCATTTTTAGTTTTTAATCTATGAAATTTACTTAAGAATAGGGATATTTAGATCAAACAAAGATGAAAAAACTTGGTCCAAAATATGTAAGCCTCCAGAGATCATGGCTGAAATATCATAAAACTAATTTGTCTTCATATTACTATTACTCAAGCCCACATTCACTTCTCTACACCAATACAAGCCTTGCTGACTTTGGATACCACTGTGATGGTATATAACAACTTTTTTTTTTTTTAAAGATTTTATTTATTTATTTGACAGAGAGATAGAGAGAGAACACAAGTAGGCAGAGGGAGAGGGAGAAGCAGGCTCCCCACAGAGCAGGGAGCCCAATGCGGGACTCGATCCCAGGACCCTGGGATCATGACCTGAGCCGAAGGCAGCCGCTTAACCGACTGAGCCACCCAGGTGCCCAGTATATAACAACTTTTTAATGTCTTCTCATACCTTTAGCATGTTCGCTAAAATAATAAATTTTATTTAGCTTAAAATTCTCTGCTCTCCAGCAAAACTAAAGCAGGAATTTTATTTTCATGCTATTTCTATGCATTTCACTTTATAAAATATTAACCAAACTTGACAAAAGATTTTTATATGATGATAGCATTTCAACTAAGATATTTAATATGTCAGATATTGTTAGTTTTAAAATCAGTCAATGAGCCCCATTATGACCTCAATCTTTCATCTAGAGATGTCCTGGAAGTCCCATGACTAAGGTGATGCATTTAATCATGTGATAAGACTGATCACCTATAAATTTTGGCATGTGTTCAAATACATTTCCATTATACATTTCCTTTTTTTTTGAGAAATTACACATATATATTTATATTCATATTTATATAAATAATAATAATTTTCCTATCCATTAATCAGTCAGATATGTGGTATACACACTATTGTTTACTGACTTCAATGTTAGTGTGCAGAAACAAATTTCTGGTCTTATAATTTATATCAATATATTAAATGTTATTCATTTAATAACGATTTATTACTTTGCTTTTCTATTTACAGGGTACAAGAGCTTATAGTGATGACTTCCTCACTCTGTTATGTATTATATTAAAATCCTCTAGTCTACCTTTTATCTAGTGCAAATGAAATCCAGTATAAAGCAGTGCCTCAGGAAACAAAGCAATTGGGATGCCATTGCTAAGGAGAGCAACAACATCTATCAGCATTATACCAAGAAAAAAAAAAAGGTAGCTTGGGCATGTTTATTAATAACATTATTTTGGGCGCCTGGGTGGTTCAGCTGGTTGAGCACTGACTCTTGATTTTGGCTCAGGTCATGATCTGAGGGTCGTGGGATCTAGCCCCGCATCAGGCTCCAGGCTTGGTGCAGAGTCTGCTTGAGATTCTCTCTCTCCCTCTCTCTCTGCCCCTCCCCCCTGCTCATGCATTCTCTCTCTCAAATAAATAAATAAAATCTTAAAAAAAAACATGATTTCAAATAGATACTAAATAAAATTAATTTATATTATTAAATTATAAAGTGGCATTTTTATATGCCAATTCTATATAACTAGACACAATTCTTTGATATCTGTGGTATGATCGCCAAATAATAATCAAGTTGGCTTTATTTTCATTCTACAATTGTCATGGAAGACACAATGTCTGATAAAGTACTATAAATTTAATGTAGTAGCAATGTCCCTTAAACTTTTAAGCACTGAAAGTCAAGATTTAGCTCTATGTTTCTTCCAGCATAGGACTTGGCAAGACTAGCAGTCTCTTCTTAAGAAGAGAAGTAATGTCTGTCTCCATGAAGGTAGCTGGGAACAAATTTAAACTAGAGTTTGTATAAGCCAATCCTTATACAATTTCCTGTTTCTGCAAGCAAACTCACTAAAGAATGGTCCCGTTTATCAGAATTTCTACTCATCTACCCACTCAATCTGGTGTCCTGAAAGAACTCAAAATCCAGACAACACTGGCATCTGGCAATTTCACTACCAATATACACATTTGTGTAGAACAAGGTTGCACAGAACAAGCAGTGTGGATTCTACTACATATCCTATCCAACATGAAAGCTTATTACATACAAAGCTTCCAATACAGACTCAGTAATCCAATCTACCCCCAGTACAGCTTCGGAATAAATGTTACAGCAGGCACCTTAAATATTTGCATAATTAGGACGCTCCCAAAAGATTATGAAAGTTTTTTTTTTCTTTTTGAATCAGGGCATTTTTGTGTAATCTAATCGTTCTTTCTCATTATGCACCTCTGTGTAAGAATACAGTTATCTGATCCAATATTTTGGTTGAGAGATTTGAAAAAATACTTAAAGTTTCAATTTTCAACTGAGTTTTTAATGCTTCTTTGCATGCAAACAACAAAAAAAGTTAACTTTTTTTTTTTTAAAGATTTTATTTATCTGACAGAGACACAGTGAGAGAGGGAACACAAGCAGGGGGAGTGGGAGAGGGAGAAGCAAGCTTCCCGCGGAGCAGGGAGCCAGATGCGGGGCTCGATCCCAGGACCCTGGGACCATGACCTGAGCTGAAGGCAGACGCTTAATGACTGAGCCACCCAGGCGTCCCAAAAAAGTTAACTTTTTCTAATTATAACTATGTGTTTAGATATCATTTGTTTACTTTCAAATCATAATATTTTTGTTGAATTAAATATTTTGATGAATTAAAATGTAAAATTCCCATCTATTCTGGTATTTTTAGATAATTGCCTTTCTTTACACTTATATATTATTCATATTAAGAAAGTTCACTATGTAGTTGGAATTTTCCTCTTATCCAGAATCGAATTCTTAGAACAATGTAAATATAATCAATAAAAATCAAAATCATGAAGATTATTTATTAAGTTAAACAATATGAGGCCCATTGGTCACTAACTACTCTTTCAGGCTCTTGATGGAACAAATAAAGTAAAATCTACTTTCTGAACTTAGCTATAGTCTGGGATAGTCTCTCTGAGGAAGAGTTAGAAAGCTAATAAAAAGAGAATATGTTTAAAACAGGATCTAATAATAATTGCTTTCTGAAGAAATGAATCCATATATAATAAAAGGTTTAACACATTATCCTCACAGGCAAATTGGACAAGCACATTAAATACACTTATAATTTAATAAAATGACATTTTGAAGGCTCATTAGAAATATATGGCCCATTAACTCTTTCTCTCTGCCAAAACCATCCAACCAACCAACCAAACTAAACAACAAAATACAGTATAAGGTGAAGTGTGTACTTTGTATCCCGATAACCTGGATTTTAGAAGGTGGTTCCTAGAGCTAGCCCCTATCTCTCAGCTATACTTAACTCTTACCTAGCCCCAAGAAGCATTTAGTAAAGATAGTCTTTAGGAAGTCAGCTGGAAGTTAGGAAGATTCTCCCTTTACTTTTACCTCTAGGATTTTCTTATTTTAATTATTCTTATTCTTATTTTAATTACCAGCCCACGAGGTAACTCTAGTTGCCTCTAGGGAAAAACATGATAGAAAATAATTTTCTCTTGGCTCTGTCATAGTCCGTTATTTCATTCTCCATCGGCACTTTATTTAAAAAGGTTTAAACCAAAAGTGATGATCAATATTTATAGGAGAATATACTATTTCTAATTTAATACAGATGAAACACATAGAAAGAGAGCATTTCCATAAAGACTTAGAAGCAATTTCTAGGTCTGGTCTCTGTTTTCATTACTGTATCTCCAAAGTAGTTATCAAGAAACTACATAACACTAACTGACTCCAATTTAATGTGGTAATATAACTGGCCAAAACATTGACTTAACCATTGTTAAAAACATCACATAATTTATTTAGAAGTGATAAAGTATCAGAGAAAGAATGTGAAAAAGACACCAGTTAAGTCCAGATGAAATAGTCACTGGGTCTCTTCTCTACAACATGCCTCTAAATCTTCTCCAGCACAGCTCTCATCCTAATTCAGTGCAAACATTTCCAAAAGTTTAACCACAGTTACAAGTCTGAATTATGACAATTTTAATTCATACACTGAACCAATTCTAGCAAATGTGCTATAGTTGAAAGAACTCCAGACAAAGAGAAGAGCAGAAAGAGAAAGAAACGAACATGAGTTGAATACTTCATGTGTGACTGGAACCCAGTCAGATGCTTCAATACTATATAACATCCTCAGAGGGTAGACAACTCACCTCAAAAGGTTGAAGAAAGGAGGCTCTGAGAGGTCCTCCAACTAGGAAAGAAACAGATTTTAAACTTAGGTCTACTTGACTTTTTCCATTACTACCTTTGTGACCTATCAAATCACTCAACTCCAGTGGGTCTTTGGACCCTTATTGTAATTTCAGTTTGATGCCTAAAACCTCTTCCATGTATGAAATCTATTATTTTAAATCTATGTAATCAGTTATCATAGTTATTAATCCCTTAGAGCAGCAGCTAAACATTATGTCTCTCTATTCCAAATTAATTTGTGTGTTATTTATTGTTACCAAAGTAGACACTAAAGAAATTTTGGACTATTTCTATTTCCTTCTTTTCTCAAGTCTAAGAAAATGAACTGACTTATCTTTCCTTATTTCTTAAATACACATGTAGTTTTAAAACAGGGTAAAGTTTAACACTTGACATAGGGCAAATCATTTGAAAGCACTCAGGTTTTTAAACATGGAATTCCCAATAGTATTAGTTGAAGTCTAAGGACTCTTGCTGCTGAGATGCTTGGAGAATTCCCTTTGGATCACTTATAAGGCATTCAAAACAATTAAGTCTTTGCTATAATGCTCTGTGGGCACAATCCTAAAGATGAAAGATGTAATGGTCAATTCACAGAGACGATGCTTTGGAGAAGGGACTGCTTCATGCTGCCGCTGTATCAGCAGGACCATTTGAAATGGCTTGTGGTTTTTCTCTCACAAAGTAGTCCAAAAATCAGGCAAAATAGGACTGAAAATGAGAGTGTTTCTCTACCAGGCATGATTCTGAAAGTTCAATTTTATGTTTCTTCAAAGATATACCCTGGAAAAAAACATAGCCTTTAATGTTCCTCCTGTTTGTTGAAAATGATTGCTTTGTTATTGTTTGGTTAATCTTACCAAACCACTTCTAAATTCAAAAGAAATTTCTTCTATCTTGCTCTTTTTGTTCTGAGCTAGGACAAGATGATAACAGTGGCTGGCAAGAGTGAGTTAATTTTATAACCAAAACTGACATCCCACTCAAGTACCCACAATTTAAAAGAGTAATGAATTGTCAGTTTTAACTGGAAAGGGGTTTTTATGTGATTTTAGAAGTCTTTTGAATATTTATTTTGTTCCACTTTACACAAATCTGTATAAGATTTATCTTGTTAGTTCTAAATGTAAGTCTCTCTTGGCCAGATATGGAAAATAAATTAGACTTCACAAACATTATGAATACTGAATCAATATATTAATATTGAGGAGGGGTTTGAAAGATTTATTAACCACAGAGAGGTAGCAAATTTTACATCAGAAATGTTAAACATGTTTAATCAAAGTCATCAATTGTAGTTATGCATAGACTCTATAAAAAATATAGAGATTTACTTAAATATGTTACAGATTCAAATGAGACTACCATATGATTGGATGCTTACAGAAAGAAAAGGAAAAAGTTAAAATCGACAGATGGAAGAGGAAAGTGCATCTTATTTTTTGTTTTAAGCTGTTTTTTCTCTTGATCACTGATTTTTAAAAATGACTCCACAAAGTCAGACATTTTAAGTCAGGCAATTAATATTCGGTGAAGACTCCCATTCATTTAACAAATATTTAATGAATGTCTCTTGGAGGACAGACCACATGCAGATGCTGATGATAAACCTTAAATAAGACATCATCTCAACCTTCAAGACACTCAGAATCCAGTGGATAAATAGGCAAACAAACAACTACAATCAAAGTATGAACATTTAAATACTGGAATACTTTGCAAAGGTTCTTAGTCCAGACTGATTTTAGAGGTGTGTGGGTAATGAAATGAAGTACTTACATACCTATTAGGTGCAAAGAACCCTCAAAGACAGGCCTGATTATCCTCATTTTACAGATGATTAAACTGACCCTGACTGATTATATAACTTGAATTTTTTCGTAAAAGGAAATGATGCTAATCACGGTAGAGTGGGAATTGAAATCTAAGTAATTTCACCTAAAAATCCATCCTATTTCTGTTTTACAGTTCTGCCTACATTCTTGTCAATTAATAAGTAAAATTACATTCAAAGTTACGTTCAGTTTATTTGGCAAAATCCTAAGCTTCTAGAGTAGGTTAAGTGACCATGTCTAAGGTTATTCTAGAGCCTTGGCTTTTAGTCAGAATACCTTGTAGAGATTTAAAAAGGTATTTCCAACTATTGACACCACCTTAGTAAGAGTAATATTATTCTATTGGTTTTCTTTTATTGGAATTCTCCAGTTGTAAATATATTAAACATTTTACAAAGGAAAGCTAAGACAGCATGTTGTTAGTCAGTGACATTTCTTCAATGGACTTGATTAAAGTACACATTGGCTGGCAGTATATTAATTTTATCAGTTCTTACATTGTTATAGAAAGTAAAACATTTGGTAAGAATTTTGTATTGCGAGGTTTACTAAAATATGACTAAATGGATTACAATGGATAGAGCTTTGGTTAGGAGACAGATGACAACCAGTTAAGACCTGGATCTGCTATTTACTATCTTTTTCATCTGTATCTTAAATATAGTCTCTTTCCACTTATAGTAGTATTTCCCAAAATAAAAAGGCATACTGGGGATAAATGAAAAGGTTTAGTGCCAAGTAAGCTTGGAAAAGTTGAATCCAATAATAAGAAATGTAAAGCACCAATTCTGTAGTTGGTCTTTAATTTAGCCCTGGCTCTGATATTTCTTATTTGTGTTATTTTGTATAATTTGCCAAAGCTACATGAGCTCCCCTCCCCCAATTTCCTTGTTGATAAAATAGCGATAATTATAATATTTGCATTTTATTGCCTTTGAGCTTGATTACATATAATATAATAAGCACTTAGCACAGAGTGTTAGCATATAGAATGATACTCATGTATCAGTTGTTTACGGCTGCTGTAACAAATTACCAGAAACTTCCTGGCTTAAAACAACAAAAAACTTATTATCTTACAATTCTGTAGGTTAGAAATCCAACAGCGGCCTTATGGGGCTAAAATCAAGGTGTAGGCAGGTCTGCATTCCTTTCTGAATGTTCTAGAAGTGATGCTTTTCCTTTTTTCCCCCCCAAATTCCAAAGGTTGCTCACATTTAGTGGTTGATGGCTCCTTCCTCTATCTTCAAAGCAAGGTTAGTCTTCACATCACATCATTATAAACTATTTTCCTATCCTTCTCTTCTACTCATATGGACACTTGTGAATACAGTGAGCCTACCCAGATAATCTAGGATAATCTCTTTATTTTAAATTCAGTTAATAAGTAACCTTAATTTCATATTCAAGTCTAATTATTCCTCACCAGTAAGGTAACATATTCACATGCTGCAGGGATTAGGACATGGACCACCTTTGGAGGCCATTATTCTGACTACCACAGATGCTATGATGAAAAATTGCTCTTAGAGAATCTTGTACACATTTACTATGTGTATGTTTTGGAGGGGAGTATAGTAACCACAGCTTTTTAAAAAATATTTTATTTATTTATTTGCCGGAGAGCGAGAGAGAGAAAGCACAAGCAGGGGGAGCGGCAGGCAGAGAGACAGGCAGACACCCTGCTGAGCAAGGAGCCCGATGCGGGACTCCATCCCTGGACCCCGAGATCATGACCTGAGCCGAAGGCAGACGCTTAACCCACTCAGCCACCCAGGCGTCCCAGTAATCACAGTTTTTAAGCTTATTTAAGACCTTTTATTGCAGACTACTTTTTGGAACTATTGCTCCAAAAAATATACTTTAGAAAATGATGTATTCTACCATACTTCTACCATACTCTCTCCAACGTATTTATTAGTAATGGACACTGATTTTATATATGAGTATGTGTGTATGCATTTACATGCATGTGTGTATATGTATATATGTGTGTATAAATTTACTATTAGATTGAATATTTTAATATACTTTGTAATAATTCCCAATTTTACTCTTTGACATAATTTTATCTTTTTTTCTGATGTATCTTTAGCACTAATTATAATTGTCTGATACATATGTTTCAGTGCAATTCTGTACAGGAAATCCTTTCAGTTTGAATAGGTTTAAAGGTACACAATAGACCCTAAATTCAAATATTTCTAGCCACATATATTTACAAAATATAGAAGCAATCTCTTTCTACAGTATATTTTTCAGTCTTATTTAGAACAGACAAAGAAACAAACAAAAAAGGAAGCCTGCGTGATGTCACTTCTAAATTCCTAGTTTTTGTGTGATATTCCTGTTTTTCTTATTTTTGGATTTCTCAATCTTAGAGATTAGATTTTAAAGAATAAGACAATATGTTAAAACTGAAAGAAGACCCAATGCCAAATGACACGCTTTCATCAACTGATTAGAATTTTTTTCTATTCATTTTACCCTGATTTCATTTTCAATTATTTTCTTTCTAGTTGTTCAGCACTTTCTAATCTCTTATAACAAAGGAATAGATGGCACATACACACAAAAGAAAAAAAAATAGAGCTGCCATTCCTGAATTTCATTATTCTACGGTCATAAATACATGGCTACAAACTCTGACACAAAATGATTCTTCTGAAGAAAAGGAGAGAAGAAACCCTGATAACTAAGCATACCCCTTGGTATATGCAAGACAAACAATATATTTCTGGGCATGTCTCTAATCCCTCAGTTGGTATAAACTTCTCTGTGAAGAGTTTGATCACAATAGGAACATTCTCTCCCATTAACATAACAAATGATAAATTTAAAACAAAGGCATTCTAATTTCAACAATATGAGAAGATTGTAAGATATTTCTGGCCCTTGAGATCAGAGTTTATGGTCAACCTAAGATATGACTCATAGCAAACCTGAGTGAGAATTAACCCTTTCTGAACAAAGCCACACTACTATCTGTATCCTGTAAGACAAGGCTGACAGGGCGTTCAGGAATGCTGGCTCCTAGGGCCAGTCTCACCATAGACAGACTTCATCCATGACTTCAACAATCAAAATGTCAGTGACTGTTATGTTATTGCATGCCTAACCTTATCCTTTCTGTTTTTTCTTCCACTCATATTTTCTCCCACGTATATTTCACAGAAAAGGTAAATGAGGCACAACATTGCAGCTGTGAATGAACAAATTAACTGGAAATACCACTTGCCTCTGGATTTCCAAAGTATGCCAACAAAGTGTCTGTAGGCTACCTCTCAGTAGACATGGGAATGTAAAAATAAGATTCATAAGGAAATCTGACAACAAAAGAAGAAAGCAAACCAAGTGAATAAAAACAGGCACATAGTTTATCCCCATTAATCAGAACTTTGGGAAATTCATGAAAAATGAATCTATAGAGGTGTACGATCTTTATATATTAAGTAAACATGTGCTTGTAAAATACTATATATAGTTTTGTGCCCCCCATCTCTTCTATTAACTTCTTCAGAGTGTGGCACATCTGCCGATGATAAGGTACAAGTTCAAGCAATGAAAACCAGATGCCACCCAGGCACTCCCTGAAATGTATATATATTTTAAATAGCTTTATTTTTTAGGCTGGGAGATGATTGGTCTAAAATAAAAAGGTTGGCAAGAATCTCATTAATTCTGGGGTGCTGGGTGGGTCAGTCTGTTAAGCGTCTGCCTTCATCTCAGATCATGATCCTGGAACCTTGGGATCGAGCCCCATCGAGCCCTGCATCAGGCTCTGCACTCAGGCTGGATCCTGCTTCTCCCTCTCCATCTGCCCCTCCCCCAGCTCATGCTCTCACTCTCTCTCAAATAAATAAATAAAATCTTTTAAAAAAAAGAATCTCATTAATTCTAATAAAGTGGCTGGGTGGCATTTTAACACATTTAGCTTTGACAAGAAGCCTTTTTGTCATTGCAAAGTTAAAAAATGTCTTGGTGTATATATTTTTTCTATGTTGAATGGTCATCATACCCTTCAAAAGAAGAAAGAAAGAAAGAAAGAAAGAAAGAAAGAAAGAAAGAAAGAAAGAAAGAAAGAAAAGAAAAGAAAAAAAGAGAAAGAAAGAAAGAAGAAAGACAAGACCTAGAAAAATAGGAAGTTGGAGAAACAGGCAGATAATATTTATAAAGATTCTGTTTGACACCTCTATTAAATAAGAAGTTAGAGCAACGCAGAAGAGGAGAAAATGAGGAGTTTAAATGAATCACTGATCCTTTCAACTGACTATAAATACACATGAAAATCTTTTAGATGAGCTTCAGTACCAATAATAATAGCACCATTTATTGAGTACTGACTCTGTGTCCAGTACTTAACATATTTCATCTATTAATTCTTAAATTAATTCTGTAACATAGATTTCATGATCCACAAAGCCCCAAAGGGATTAAGTGTCTTAAACCTAAGTTCACACAGTTACTAAGTGTTGAGAGCTAAGACACCCACGCTCAGGTCAGTCTTCTTCCAACACATTAGCCCTTTCTACTGTCTAAGCCCTGTAATAGCATCATAATTCTGGAGAAGCTGTTTTCTTTACAAAGCATGGTTCTAGTGGCAGACACACATCAGTTCTGACAGCATGAATTCATTATAAAATTATTTATTAAGTATAAACAAAACATATTTCCTGTCCTCATGTGGTTTATATTTTAGCCAGAAACACAAATTACATTAATGAATAATGGACTATGAAAGAATAGTGAAGAGGTTCAAGGAAAACTGAGAGAAGGGGTGATTAATTCTAATTGGGAGAAGGTTCCAGAAAGAACAAAGACACAGTGGTGTGAAACACCAGAGTTTTTTAAGGGGGCGCCCACAGGGTAAGGGTGGGCAAAAAAAAGAATAGGAAGACAGAAGGGATTATTTCATTGGGGGAAGCAGGTAATGAAGGGTTTGCTTGCCATTCTGACTATACTACTTAAAGAGAGAGCTTCAAACTCTAATCATTTACTTAAAAGCCTATTATATACTATTTGATGTTCACATAAATCTTTATTAATTTTGTAATTAAAAAATCAAAGTAAATAGTGAAAAACATAATGAATCTTATTAGAAACCAAGAGACTTATATTCTTCCTTATAGCCATGAGGATTGTAAGCAAGCCAATTTGGTGGCAAAGTTCCAGATGGTATGGAGATCCTTAAAAAATACCCATTCATTATGAAATGCTGAAAATATAAAGAAGACATGTATGATCATCAGCTCAAAATATTAAAACAGAGATTTTTCAATCCCAAATATGGAGTATCATTTTCATCAGAGAGACTACTCCAAATGATAAGTCTAATGTTTTATCCAGCCATATGCAAACTTTTCACACTAGACTCAAACAATGGGGTCCCCTGGGGCTGTCCATGATGGAAAATTTTTGATTATTTCATTCATGATAGGAGTCCAGGAAACAGCGAAAGGTAGAGGTTGGTGTACCACTTTCCTCTTGGTGTTTCATGGGCATGTGTATGGCCTCTATGTCTCTAGCCATGTGAATGTTCTTGGTTGAATGTAATATGCGTAGAGGACTGAGGCCACACTTGGCAGAGTGTACTGCATGGGACTTGGCATTTATGGCTACTCATTAAGTAAGTATCACTCTGGGGATGATATGGAATGGTAAGTACTTTGGTGGGACAAGGAGAGGACTCAAAAATTATGCAGCATATTAAATCAAACTGGTATATTTAGTTATCTTTGAATAGTAACATAACATTTTAATAATAAGTATAAAAATAACCGCTATTCTTTCAGAAGGTGATGAACTCCCTACCCTTATCTTAAAGGAACAAGGCAGGGGACAATTTTGCTTCTGAAATATATAGCTCTTCCTATTTGATTAAAACCATATTTTAAGCCTTAGTATGTTCCAAGAAGTTCCTGTGAATTCAAAGTGTCCAGGGATTTCATACATTCCCTCCCTTGATCTTGATAAGGCCACACCAATTTTTTTTTACTATATGCAAATGCAAAAAAGTAAGTCATATCACACTTTGGCAGCAACCAAAGTGGATAACAAACCGAACTTCAGAAAGCACAGATTGAGTTAAGTTGCCTTTAAGGGAGATCTCACTGCTGTGTACTGTGAAGTTAAAAGAGGAACGTATCATACTGTCAAAGACAAGTGGGCTGTGTGAACTGCAAGCTCAAAAGCCTCACAGTAATCCCAACCACATGCCAAGTCTCAGAAAGTGGGGCAGTGTCTCCTTTGGAGACGGGGGGAAAAAAACACTCCAAGGTATGCAAAGCTGACAACTTTCCACAAGAGATGGGAGAGCCACAAGAAATATTTTCTGCCTTCAAATAATTGTTCAAATGCTCTGCAAGGCATCTTCATTATCTAAATAAATACCTTGAGAGCAACTTTTATTCGTCCAGATGAGACTTAAAGTAACTATTTCCAAGTGTCGTTAGCAGGTCAGGAGCTTCAAGGGTAAATAAAAAATACCCTTAGTTTTCCTGTTAAAAAAAAAAAAATCCTCTTTTTAAAACAAAAAAAGGGTGGGGGGAGTATGCCAAACCTGAAAAAAAAAAAAATGAGTTTTCTCCTTTGTGTTGTTATTCTGACATTCCATTCTTGGTCCTTCAAACCCCAATTAACTAATATACTCAAAACCTGACTCACCTCACTTCATTTTGTTGTTTGCCCAGTACAGATTGTATAACGGGCAAAGACTGAAGGTCAAGTTTATCGATTAAAACCCACAGCAATGAAGTATCTATTAAGTCATGGTAACTGACTCTCATGTGGCTTAATCCACATGGAATTTTTTCTAGATGAAATGATTTTGACAGAAATCAGCAACATTGTAAGTTTTAAACAAAACAAAAATACTACTAGATCTATTACATTTTGAAATTAAAATGCTCACATTCACAAGTTAAACATCTCTACCTCCATACCGTCCCTTCCATTTCCACAGCATCCACACTAGTTCTCGGGGCCTCTTTAACTGTGGACTTTTGTAATAGTTCCAACTGGATTTTCAATCTCAAGTCCTTACACCATAATTTTCTTTTACTCAAATAAAAAAAATGAAAAAATCTGTTATTCTGCTTTTATTTACTAACCCATTTAACTCAGTCCCTACTGGCCCCACAAGAATCACTAATGCATCAAGGTATATCATCCCACACAATATTTGAAAAGGACAGTCTTATAGTAATGCTAGATAGTGTTAACATGATTATTACATAAATTCATCAAACAATAGTGCCTTTTGTGGATAAGTTGGTGACAGATGTAACCAATTTCTCCATGGTTGACCTTCTTTTCTGGCTTCTTAATGCAAACGTCTTAACCTACTTTAGTGTCAGGAACTTTAAGAACAGGATAAAAATGACAGTTACTCTTCCCAAGGGAAGAATATTAAAAAGTACCAAATTTTAAATATACTCTCATGGGTCTTGTGGTTAAAGAATCCCTTGATTTAAAGTCATGTCACTTTGTTTTAGTCAGTGTAACAGCTACTCTTCAGGGTAAAAATGTCCCTCAATATACAAACGAACAAAAACAAAATGTCACAGCACATCAGCCAAGGAGTTTGTGTGTCAGAGTTTGACGAAGTTTGTTATTTAAAAATCTCAAACCTATTTTGTCAATCTTGTGAATCATTCATTCATCATTTCCTTATACACTTAAGACTGTGTTTCAACCATCGCCAACTGCCACGATGGTGGAACTGGATGGATAACTCTAAAGTTTCCACAGGATGACACTCACAACTGCTGCTTCCCGTGGCAGCTTCTTAATCGGGGGAAGCGCCCAGCCGTTGCTCCCCAGGGCCCCCTGCTTAAACTGTCCGCATCTGCTCCTCTCAGCAGTGAATGTCTCCAGTCAGCAGTCGAGCCCAGCAATGACAGCCTCCTACAGCTGCTCCCCAAGAGTCCCACTGCTTCTCACATGCTCAAACAACCCCCAACAGCATCTTGATTTCCCAGCAGCTGCACATTTGAGCATTTCTTTGTCAGCACCACTTCTAAAGGATGTCTCATGGCAATGTTCTAATGGAGCCATTTCCCCAATCTGAAGAGCTGGTCCTGTTCCCAAACAGCACATCCCCCAACCCTCATTCCACTTAATGGAACAAGACAATGTGGTGTGGTACTTCTGCTTCTTCAGTACTTGCTGGGTCTGGAAGTAGCTTCTCATTCAGTTCTGAATGATTTATTACGTGCACAAAGAGGACGTTCCAAGCAGTTTCCTATAGATGACCATCACTTCCGGCTTTGTAACCAAACCTCAAGCCTCTCTACCTACCAACTACTTCACTCCAGAAGTTATTTATGACCTCCATAGAAAGAGGATCACTTTCTTGATATGCATCCTGGGTATACGTCTGACCTAGCCCTTGTCTAACTTCAGTGCACTCATTTGCCTCATGACAGTATCGTCCCACTGATTTGTAAATGCCTTGAAGGAAAAAAACTAATTCTTATTTGTGGATATTTGTTTTCCTAACACCTAGAACAATGCTTAGCATATGGCAGATGCTTCAAGAATATGCCGAGGTCGCATTAGAAGTAGTGTCCAAAGTCAGGTAACTGGTTTACTAGAGAAGAGTCCCGAACTGCTTTACACCGGTTTCCCCACAAGGCACAGGTGCAGCAGTAAAAAGCAAGACGCAGAATATTGTTGCACAGCTCATAGCTCCCAGGGCAAATATACAACCAGAGCTCTATAGCCTCTCTTTAGGTTATTTCTCTTAAAGTTACAATCTGTGTGAATAATGAAAGACTACCGTTTCCACTCATGCCATTGTGTATTTGTAGCTCTAATATTCATTAAAGATGCAACTGAAATGTTAATGATAATTGCACCCAAAAAGCTAATAAAGACGAGCCCAAGGCTCACATAAATGCCAGCATTTAATAATTATGCATACTTTTATCTTTTCTCCTTAATTTATCTTACTTTCTGATAATTAGTTTAGTAAATCTGAGATCCCAATGTATGTGTAATTAATTTTAAAATTTATTTTTAAATTTGTTTTTTATACTCAGGAAGGAGATATAATTTTTTCCAGAATATAAAGAGGTAATCACGATTATATAAAATGGTTACCTGTATAGACGATAGAACTTAAAACATACCTCTTGAGAGTATTAGCAAGTAGGAAATGCTTGACATTTTAGGAAAAAAAAATTGTCAAGATCCAGGCAGGATAAGAGAAGCCAATTTAAGTATTTCAAATAAAAGGGGTTTAAACAGGGAGTTGTTTACACAGGTGATAAAGGGCTAAGAAACCAAAGCATGTAAGAGCAAAGAAACTCAGATTCGTAACAGGGAGAAGCCACTAATAATTCCTACAAGCAAGTATCATTATCAGGACCCAGAGGTTGGGACTGCTCATCAGGAGTGAGATCCACAGCATGGGACTGCCTTGAGGAGCTGGGCCAACAGGAAGATGGGCTGTCCAGTGGAAGCTGGAGCCCGAGGAGAAAGGCTAGCAGGACACATCGCCTGCAGTAATGAAAGAGAGGGGAGAGCCTGACTTCTCCCTTCTTCCCTGCCTGATCTTTTGCCATGGTCTCCTACTGGGTGAATCCTGTCAGAAACCAGAGAACACAACAGCCTGGGAACACACCCACAGGGGTCAGCCAACTCCATTATGCAAAGCATGGCAAAAGAGGTACAGAGAATGGCTCTGAAATCAATAAGGCTAAAATGACTGCCATCAGACCTTTTCCTTAATTTTAGGTAGTAATTAGCTTTCAAAAAATGTAGAATTCTTTCTAATTATTATAGCTCAGAACCTTAACGTTGGTATACATTGATTATATCTTTTCACATGAAATTTGTCCACTGGAAGGAAAATTAATTAATTTTATTAATATTTTACAACCAACTCTATTATCTATATTCTTAAATAAAAGTCACTGGGAATCAATAATGAGAGCAATCCCAATTATGTCCTAATTCAAAAAAGGAAAGAGGAAACCCTATACATTATTAGCACATTGGAATAGGAAGATGGTAAAAATCTATTAAATACCTACTCTGAATCAGACACTTAGAGGATTTTCTCATAAGCCTAATTGTGTTTTTAAAAAATCTTCACACCAGTCCAGAGTTGGGTATTATTTTTTCTCAGAGGATGGTAATGAGTCTGAAAAAGATGGAAACACTTAATCAAGTTCATTACTTTATAAATATCAGAGCTGGCTGTCACCTGAGGTCAATCTAATACGTATGCCACACTAAACTACTTAGGAGAACACTGGTCTTAAGTAGTTTCAAAGGGAGAAATAGCCCAAACCATTATTGAATGAGAAAAAAAAATCTGGAGGAATTTTTTCTGGTCACTGGCTAACTTGTACTTCTAAAGAACTTCACTCATTCATTTTATTGTGTATTCAGTATTTATTTTAGACCCAATTACTTGCCAGCCCCTGTTCCATTCACTAAGGGAAGAGCAGTAAGATGGATAAGATTTATACTTTCATGGAGCTTATCACAACCTGCCATGCATTGGAGAATTAAAGCATATCTCTATCTTTTCTCCTAGTTTAGTAGATCTCATTCTGGGGTGATTTTTACCCCAGCAGCCATTTGGCAATGTCCTGAAATATTTTGGGGTGTCACAATCAGGAATTGCTATTGGTGTCTATGGTGTTGAGGCCAATGTTTTAAGTCCATTCAGGCTACTATCACAAAAATATCATAAATTGAGTGGTTTATAAACAACAGACAGTTATTTCTCATAGTTCTAGGGCTGAGAAGTCCAAGATTATGACATCAGCAGATTCAATCTCTGATGAGGACACATTTCCTAGATGGCCAAACTTTCATTTTTACCACCTCACATGGTGAAGAGGATGAGCGGTCTCTGTGGGGTCTCTTCTGTAAAAGCACTCATCTGTTTCATGAGGTTTTCACCCTCATGACCTAAGCACCTCCCAAAGGTCCCACCTCTAAATACCATCACATTGGGCATTAGGTTTAGGAGGACACAATCTCTAGAAGCCAGGGCTGCTCCTAAACATACTACAATATACAGCCATTTCCACTCCTCCCAACACACACACACATACACACACACACACACACACACATATTATATGGTCCAAAATGTCAATAGCACCACAGTTGAGAAACCATGTTCTAGGTGTATAAGAAGGTATCTTAATTTTTAAGTGTGTGTGTGTGTGTGTGTGTGTGTGTGCACTAGTTTTATATTTGCTGACATAAATTACTAAAAACTTAGTAGCTTAAAGCAAATTTATCTCTTTTTTTGAAGATTTTATTTGTTTGAGAGAGAGAACGAGAGAGAGAGCACAGGAGTGGGGTTGAAGGGGAGCGGTAGGGGGAGAGGGAGAAGCAGACTCCCCCTGAGCAGGGAGCCTGACAAGGGGCTCAATTCCAGGACCCTGGGATCATGACCTGAGCTGAAGGCAGACGCTTAACAACTGAGCCATCCAGGTGCCCCTTAAAATAAATTTATCTCTAAACATAAATTTATCTTAAATTTATCTTTCTGTATGTTAGATGTTATAAGTCTCTCTCAGCAAAAATCAAGATATTGCCAGGCCTGCATTCTCTTCTGGAGTCTCTAGTGGAGAATCCATTTCCTTACCTTTTTCTGCTTCTAGCGGCTACCCATATTCCTCAATTCATGATCCTCTATCTTTGAAGCCAGTAAAGGCAGGTCTAGCCCTTCTTATGTCACATTGCTCTGACCTACTTCCACAGTCATATATCCCTCTGATTCTCTCCTATCTCTTCTCCCACTATTAAGGGACCTTGTGGCTTCATTGGATCCACCTGGATAATCTAAGATACTATCCCCATTTTAAGGTTAGGTGATTTGCAATCTTAATTCCCCTTTGCCATGTAATCTAGCATATTCACAGGTTCCAGAAATGAGGACATGGTCATCTCTGGGGACCATTCTGCTTAGCATAAGGCAGAACACATGTGCAAATTTTAGCAAAGTTATTTGCACAGAGTAGGTACTGATTTGAAGTGGGACCACAGAAGTATTTTTTTAATTAAACTGAATTTTCTTAGATGTCCTTTTAAATAGGCTACCTTTAAGTGAAAGGGTCATAAGCAGAGGGAAAACAATATACATGTCTTGCCTAATTCTGCACTAATAAATAGCTCTGAAATCTGTCCATCCTCAACTCTTTAATATGCCATTTTAAAACGTGTGCATCCACCAACTTGCTCAAATCAAACCTAAAATGATGAGTGAAATACCTGAGAGGAAATTCTAATTGTGTTATTCTTGGCCCTTTTAAAATGTTTACTCCTTACTTGGTCTGGCATTAGGAACACTTAGCTACAATCTTTGTAGCTAACTCTGTCCCATATATATATTTTTTTTCTCAAAATAACATTGTTATATATATATATATACACACACACACATATATATACATACATATATATATATTCATAAAATGCTGGTATCCCATTTATTATTTTTTCACTACAAAATGCAATCACTATTCTGCACTTGTAAAAACATGGAGATTAGCAGAGGATAAAGATGCTATGACCTGGAATGGAAATAAGCAACCTAAGTCATGAATGCCTAACTAATCCTTTTAATTTAAATTTTTTTCCTGTTATGTCAGCATTCCTGATGTTATGCCCTAAAGATAGCATCAATACATTAAGTCACAGCTTAAGCAGAGTGACTGGCATGAAGCCAGGGAGAAAGAAGCATGTACATATGTACAACCAATAAATCTCTATTGAGTTCCTAACATTTGTCAGGCACTTTCCTGGATGTTTGGGAGTGGAAAAAAAAAAAAAAAAGGATTAAAACTCAGTCCTCATCTACAAGGACTTCACTGGGGTTTTTACTGGGAGTCCACACATGGATAGAGGGGGTTCATGAGCATCCTGCTCACATAAAGAAGTTTAAAAATGTTAACAGTATGTATATTTTTCTACCAGGGGTACAGGTTTCATCAGATTTTCAAATGGGCTCATGACCACCAAATGTTTAAGAACCACTGGTCTAGATGCAAAACAAGTGTGGGTGAGAAAGTTTGGAGAGCTTAGTGCAGGTGCTACCTTTCCAGAGTCCCTACTGCTCCCACTAGATCACTAACCAGAAGACGCTGAAGGGATGGAAGTGAAGAGCTGTGGGGCAGGGGTACGAGGACATAGGGTCACTCTATGATTCTGCAAACTGAACTTTGCCACCAGCCTTCATTGTGCCCATTTTCCTCTTGGCACTACACATAGTTAATTCTTATTTTTCTGCTACAAATCATAAGATAAACAATATCATTAGCAGATTCAAATTTTCTCCTCTGCTACATTTTACACATATAAGGGTTATAAAGGGGTATGCCATTTAGAATTTAGTTAATGAAAACAGCAAAATCCTAATTGTCTTGGTAGTAATTTCCCAACTATCCGCATAATTTTGGGAAGTAAACAGTAAAATTATTTCATAGATCAAATTGTATTGGAATGACTTCCAAGAAGACAAATTATTTCACCAGGCTCTTATTTTATTTGCAGGGTTTCTCAAAATAAGCAGACCAGCTAACGCTTGGTAATCTTTTATTTATAGAGAGATTTTCATACTGATAGTGTACATTGCACTGGGATTTGACATGTATTACTTACAAAGTTATTTTCTTTGTTTTTTAGGAAAAAAATAAAGACACTCCAAGGTAGGCAACAAATATAACTATTCTGAAATGCAACACACAAAACAACTCAGAATTACAACCGAGAAAATAAAAATGTCATCAGTCAGAGCTTTAAGATATTTACCAAACTATGTGTTTCAAGAACTAGAATAAATATCCATTAATTGTTGAAGGGACTTTTAAAGGGCAGCAGATCTTGCTTAAAGGGTTAGTTACTTTAAAATATTGTCAAATTGCATTTTGAACTGTGTGTTACAAAAAAAAAAAAAAAAAAAAAAAAGCAAGTACTGCTCTACTCAGTCTCCAAATGAGTGATACTGTTCTACTTCTTACATATTCCATTCTTACATATCCTTTTATTTAGTACTTGCCAACATGATTCAAAACTTAAAACTTAAGAACAAGGACAAGGCATGGCAGAATTACTTTTCAACAACACGGACCACAAATTATACAACCCTTTGATTTCATTGCCCCTATCCTGCCACACCTCAAAAAATTATCCAACTCAGGAGTAAATCAGAAGTATTAAAGAAGAACCCTCCTTGCTGTCACAATTCACTAGTTAGCAAAGATGCTTATTTAAATTCCAATATTGTTCCCTTGCTCCAGTTATGAAGCTCAGCAGTTTCCATGAAAGTTCCTTCTATAGAAAAAGGGATGACTCAGATGGAAGCCAACAGTGTGCAATATCTATCAATATTATTTTTTGCTCTTTCTCACTTCTCTCTCATTCACAAATGACAGCATATTAAAAGCTTATCAGAAAATACTATCAACTTATTCCTTTTGTGTATAGTAAGCAGTACATTATGGATTTTTGCACCGTTTTGATCTAAGATACTGTTCTAATATAAGATCCTGTAATGACAGTACATAAAACTTCATGTACTAATTTTTGGCTGGAAAATATGATTACTAAACTCACTGAGAAAATCTTTTTCAAAGACAAATATTATTCACTGAAATTTACCTTCTCTTTCTACTACTTTTACTTCAACTGCAGAAAAATAAGGCAATAACCTTTCTAAAGACTATAAAAGAAAAAAGGAAGGATAT
The DNA here is from genome assembly GCF_004348235.1 of Phoca vitulina. Classification (NCBI taxonomy): domain Eukaryota; kingdom Metazoa; phylum Chordata; class Mammalia; order Carnivora; family Phocidae; genus Phoca; species Phoca vitulina. The sequence continues at coordinate 43,032,797 of NW_022589705.1, read as the reverse complement.
TTAGGAAAGAAGAAAAATCTATTCCGGAAGAAGTGCCAATATTCAAATGAGGATTTCACTAAAAATTAGTTCCATTAATCTTATTTTTAATGGATCCTAGTAGTTAAACCAATACCCTAATCAATGTCAATACACTCACAGGTAAAAGTAAAGTAATGGTTTCCTAGAAGTTGGCCTTATACACACTGCCAATGGAACCACAGTGATTCTAGCTGGACAGGAATTTCTGAAAATTGAAAAAATCCACCAGAAAAATGCATTATTTTAAAAAATTACTATGTAATATGCACTGCCTCAAAAAGTCTATTCCACATTAAGTCCAGATGAGTGGCCTGGAGTTTGTCTGTGAAGGTACACCTGAGGGAAAGGATTTTACTGAAGTCTACAGCCCAAATGACACGCAGAGGACTTATTTTTCCAAAGTTTCACAAATTAGGCATAATTGTTCTAACCACTTAGATTCCAGATCATTATCTTTCCGGACATCAATAATACTACCTCATCTATTTCAAGAGATTAAATATTTCCCACTGCATAAAGCACCTGGGGGATACAATGACAGTCCTATTACTTAATAATGCATATGCTCCAAAATGCTTATAAATTCTTTTTTCATAAATTGCAAATCTGGACATTTCAAACCAATAGAAATAGAAAAATGGGATGTTTCTAGGTATGGTTCCATCATTATAACTGCCACAATGTGGGGAGAATCTATAAGGACTAATAGAACCTTATTTACATCATTTATTCACCTTGGTTTTTGACCCAGTGATCAGTAATCAGATATCCATTAGTCTGTGTGAGCTCTGCATATTTTGGCTCCTATTGGTTCTCACCGTAATGAGAATGGGGGAAAGCAAAGAATGATTTATGGTAGAATAAGTAGGAATTCCCTATAGAGGGAATGAGAATGAGTATGTACACCCCATCCATGTAACTTTTATCTTAACCATTTGATATTATTTTTTTTAAGATTTTATTTATTTATTTGACAGAGGGAGATAGTGAAAGACAGAGCGCACAAGCAGGGGGAGCAGAGGCAGAGGGAGAAGCAGGCTCCTCGCCGAGCAAGGAGCCTCATGTGGGACTCGATCCCAGGACTCTGGGATCATGACCCGAGCCAAACAAAGACAGACGCTTAACCACCTGAGCCACCCAGGTGCCCCTATTTGATATTAATTATAACCTCATTTTAGAGAGTAAATGATGAGTGTTTTCTTATAAGCAGATAATACATATTTATTAACACATATAAAGTGAACTTAGAAATGTGTCTCAGTTGTATAGTTAATACAATACAGATATGGCTCATGTACAAAAACTAAGGTCACTTTTGGGAAATAGTCTTAATTTTTCCCTTAAAAAACCAAAACCAGGGCGCCTGGGTGGCTCAGTCGGTTAAGCGGCTGCCTTCAGCTCAGGTCATGATCCCAGGGTCCTGGGATTGAGCCCCACGTCCGGCTCCCTGCTCAGTGGAGAGCCTGCTTCTCCCTCTCTCTCTGCCTACCTCTCTGCCTACTTGTGCTTTCTCTCTCTGTGTCAAATAAATAAATAAAATCTTAACAAAACAAAACAAAACAAAACAAAACCAAAAAATGAGCTCATGGATGTAGAGATGATAATTGGTGGTTGCCAACAGCAAGAAGATGGGGGGATTGGCAAAATGGGTGAAGGGGTTTAAAAGGTACAAATGTCCAGGCACAAAACAAATTAAGTCATGGGAATATAAAGTGTAGCATGATGACTACAGCTAATAATATTGTATTGCATATTTGAAAGTTGCTAAAAGAATAGATCTTAAAAGTTATCATCATCATAAGAAAATATGTAACTGTGTGGTGATGGATGTTTACTAGACTTATTGTGGTGATCATCTCACAACACATACAAATACTGACTCATTATATATTGCGTACCTGAAAATAACATAATGTTGTAAGTCAGTTATATTTAATATTTTTTAATTTAAAAAGATGATATTTTATAAATATTTTATCTTAGAAGTATACTATGAAGTTACATTCCCTAAAGCTAAAGGCTCTTCAGAGAGGATAATAAAACATCACTATTAAGGACCATTTTTATTTCAGGTGGTTTATTCTTTTTTTCTATGCTAAAAATATTAAGGGTATATATTTTGGGTCTTTGTCACTTCTTTGTATTTGACAGCATGTCCAAAGTTGGGTTCCTGTGTATAATCTTAATCTCCCCAACAAGTATATAAAGAGCTTAAATAAAACAGAGTGGGAGCCAGTCTGAGGGCCTTGTCCTGAGCCAGCACTGCATTCAAGCAATGACTATTTTGACAGGTGTGAGTTCTGTCAAACTTTTCCTAGTGCTGCTAATTTTTCTTTGGTTTCATTTTGTAGCTTATTGAAAATTTTGAAGTGTTTACTGTTGCAGAACACCCACTTGAATTTTCTAATGTATGTGGTATTTTGATACACTTTTTGACCATTGTAGCTTTTTTCTCCTGTGGGTCTTTGAAGGAAGGCAGGCCTATGATCTGTGATGCTGTGTTATTGTCCATCAGGTCAACTTGGAGCAGAAGCGTGGTGTCTCTCTCTTCCACTATGTACCTCGTTGAGGCTTTAATATTCATAAAAAGAATGTTAACATTATATTAAGATGTGCGGGTCTTTAAAGAATACAGCTCTATACTTGCGGCCACATGGAATAACTGCTCTCCAGATACTCATTGGCAAGTCTAATTTTGAAATATCTGTACTTAAATTCCTATTCAAAGACCCACTGAGAGAAATAATATTTGTGGAGGGTTGACTCAGAAAGGATTGGTCCTAAAATTTACTTACAGATTAAGGTAATAATCAAAAAGCTATCTTCCTGTTATTGAACTGGTATCTTACTGAATTTACTTTCAGATTTTTAATTTTTTCTTGACTTCCCTGCACTTCAGGTTTTATTGAGAGGTGTTATAAGGAACAATTCTCTGAATGAGTGCTGTGAGTACTGTACAGTTACTGTTGAGATGTTCCTTACGGCTCACAGTGGTTCTCTGAGCTGATTCACAGTAGAGATGCTGCTCCACTCTGTGTAACAGGATCAGGAGACTAAGACATGTAAGTGTTAATTAACTATGTGGATCATGGAACGAATAACTAATCCTGTTTCTCTCTGTGTATTGACTGCTACAAATCTTAGAACTAAATTTTTATTGAGCTCTAAAATTACTTAGAAATCATGACATAAATTTTATGTTCTAACCTCACCTCTGACTGCGTCCCACTCTGCTTACCTTATCTTTTGCCTCCAATTTCTTATGTTTATCCTGGTGTACTAACTACTTCTTTATAAGCCTCTTTAAATCCTTCCCAATGTAAAACAGAATGTTAATAATAAATGGTGTTCGAATGTGTTGTCTTCCCATTTTATAAAGGCTTTCTCCAAACAATGACTAAGCCAGACAAGGGGCTAACACTGTCATAGTTTGGGATCTTTGGGAAGCAGGCACTGAAATGAGAAGGAGTTTACAGTGCAGGATATTTATTAGGGAATACCCTTGTGGTAAACCCCCAGAGAAGGAAGAGGAATGAAATAGGATTTGACAAAGCAAGAAGGTCAGCTGTAGAGCTGATGAACAGCTTCCACTGTTCTGGAGCCAAAATGGCTCATCAGAGTTATCTTACTTTGGGCTGAAAGGGAGGGGCCTTTTAATCAGTCATCAGATATTGGTTGCTTTAGGAAAAGTTTGAGTTTGGGTAAAGTGGCTCTCTACAGCTGAGGTGATCCCTGAAAGGTCTGATCACTCAATGCTGCTGTCTGCTGAAAACACTCCCAGCAGCTAGAAAGGCAAACCCATCCCTGGAAAGGGAAGTGTGCCACCCCATCTATCACAGGTATCCCAGGTTAGCCAGATAGCCTGAGGAATTCAGAACACCCTGGGGAAGTTAGATACCCTTGAGAAGTTATTTTGGTCATAGAGCTATGTGCTAGTCAAATCGTCTGCTCTGCCTAGAGAAAACCTCTGGTATATCTACCTGAAAGGGCACAAGTTGAGGGATAAACATTTCACACATATATAATGTGTGTGGGTGTGTGCACACATGAGTGTGCAAGGCTTAAAACAACATACATTTATTATCTCAGTTTCTGTCCAGGTACATCTTAGTGGATCCTCTGTCCATAGTCTTACAAGGCTGTAATCAAGGTATTGTCAGGGGCTATTGTGTGTATATGTGTTTAATATACAGTATCTATGAGTGTCTATTTTGTACTATACACAACCTAGACTTCAGATGTGGACTCAAAGTAGAAGCCGTCTCTATCATCTACTCAAGTGTGTGTTTACATTTTATGATCCTTGTCATTACAGGATTGTAATAGGGAGCTCTGGGTTCATAGCAAGTCCTCCAGTCTTGTACGTTCTTACACTCATGAACAAGAAACGCTACTCTTAGTAAATACTGTACCACATGATATAAAACACTGGACATTTAGGTAATTTTATTTATCAGTGGTATATTATATATAAGTAAATAATGAAATTATTTTCTTATTGAGTCTATTTCTAAACCCTTGAAGCAAAACTCCAATTCACCACATTCTTCACAGTTCATGAGTATATACATTGTTCAGCTAAGTTGGTGAAAGCAAAACATGGAGATAAATAGAACATACTTGCAGCGTATATACTCAAAAGTACTGCTATGTAAAACTTAGCTTGCATTGTGTTTATTGCAAGTGTTAAACACAAGTGTTATGGAATATTTTTCATTTTTAACCTAAATAACATTATTTTCCCTTGCAAATCATCCATGGTTATTTGTTTGTTCATTTGTGTGCTTTTGTTTGGTTTGGTTGGTTGGTTGGGTTTTTCATTTTGTTTTGGTCATCTTTTTGTTTTTCATTGGCATGCACTTTAAGATCTTCTGGCCTGAGTCCTCTTCTTTCAGATGAGCAAACTAGAGTTTAGAGCGGCTTGATAATTACCCATTTCATGAGAGAAAATTCAGGACTGGAATCCAGGTTTTCCAACTCCTACTCCCAGTATTTTTTCTCCCCTATTGTTCCATTCATTGGTACTAATAGCTCTAAGAAATCAAGAGCACCGACAAATTTCCCATGCACAATGTCTGTGTTGGCAAGATATCCCTTCTATTATCCCCTTTCTCAAATGATATTTTTTTTAAATAGCTCCCTTGAGTGCATAGTTGCAACAATTAAAGATGAGCTTTGTTTTTATTACCAATGTGTGTGTTTGACATCAGTGATTAATACAGTCTTCTCTCAGTTGCTAAGTTTCTTTATCTTGGTGAATAAAGACTTGACAAATTGTTAGGCAAAGAGCATACACTTCAAAACTATTGAGATATACCTGAGTATCAGACAACCTAGGAAATACAAAGACTGAAGAGATGTGCACATCAGCTTATTTTCATTCATCAAGAGGAAATGTAGCTTAAGTGGGGTTGACTTTTTGTGACATTTATTTAGTTCTTGAATTGACTGACAAGCCTATTAATGTAGTCCCTGAACTTTATTAATGTAATTGGAAAACTGCCCACATGTCAATCAACTTCTAATGAGTAATTATGTTCATAAATACTGTAAAATTATTAGCTTTTAATTTGACCCAAACACATACTTTCAAAACAGTAACACGAATATTTTTTTCTAGAAGAACAAAATATTATACTAATAAAATATACAATAAATGTGTTCCTACAATGCACTTCCTAAAATGGAGTTCAAAAGTTCACCATCACCAAATGGCCAACAAAATGGAATGCCATAGTAGCATGTAACAGTGTTAAAAATCTGTATAGGGGCACCTGGGTGGCTCAGTTGGTTGGGCGACTGCCTTCGGCTCAGGTCATGATCCTGGAGTCCCGGGATCGAGTCCCGCATCGGGCTCCCTGCTCAGCGGGGAGTCTGCTTCTCCCTCTGACCCTCCCCACTCTCATGCTCTCTCTATCTCATTCTCTCTCTCAAATAAATAAATAAATAAATCTTTAAAAAATAAAAATCTGTACAGTGTTAAACCATCTATGTAGCATAAAGTTATAAAGACATCTTATGAAAATCAAACATGTGCCTGGGCAGGGCTCATAACTCCATATATCCATAGTCCAGTTTAAAAATATAAGCCTAGTATGGGACAAGACAGAATGGAAAAAAGGAAAAAGGGGGTATATTTATTGTACAGAAATACATCATTTTAAACCTATAAGAAGCAAAGGGTCTATATCTCCAGTGACTCAAATATAATTATTATCTAAGTGTACTTTTTTTCTCATGTAATAAAAATCTTTTGTAGTCTTTGAGCTAGAAATTCAAGTCAAAGGGCGCAAAACTAAACAAGGGAACAAGATTAGGCTTGGATAACAGAAGAAATGTGTTTTTGACTTGTAATCCCATGTCAGTTTCTGAAGCTGGACAAACTCCTGCCCTCTAGAATCTCTGGATAATCTCTCAATAAAGATAGACTTCGGTGAAAACTTTATTATATTCTCATATGACTTTAAAGAACATTACCACAGTGTGCAATGGTCTGTAATAAGAAAAACCACTGGGGAAATTTCCAGGCTTATTGTTTACCTTACACTCTCCTCCTTAAAGTTAATTATTTAATTAATACATTTAAACTTTATCATGAAGTAAAGATATTTACTAATAACTGAAGCTGTATTTGACTTCAGGCTTACCTTTATGTAAGGAAATAAAGCTCCAGATGTAAGTTAATAAAATCCCAGATGTAAGCCATGTACCTAAATTAATATTTAGAGCTGAATTTTTGAAAGGTAAACTCAAAGATAATACAGCTAACTTGCTCCTTCAGCTTTCTTATTAGGAATAAAACATGCACTCACTGGCACCACATTATAATATAATTTCTTATTAATTTTACTTAGAAATGCTGCAATGTCATTTTAAGAACCACAGCATGATATTTTTATGCAACCAACACATGATTAATCTATAAAGCATAAGGAAATAATGTAAAAGGGCAAGAATATGCATTTTCTATTTGACTAGCATTATAATTGCATTTTTCTTGAAAAGTATTTATATCAGGGATAAATATGCTCTTATATTTTAGTATGCACAAAAAAATAAAATAACTTGATGATTCTCTTTGTACTTGGAGATTGTAAGTTAGCTAGAATGATTTATAATCTACCAAAAATAAATCAAAGTATAAAGCATTGTGTACCATATTTTTCCAATTACTCCATATTGAAATAAAGTAATTCTAGAAGGCTGTTTCTTTCCATTGTGACTTGAATCAAAGTAAGCAGAATTTGGATTGAGCAGAGTGTTGAAGTCAGGAGGATTACTTTTAAAGAGTTACTATAGATATTTCAAAAAGTTCTAATATTTTAATGTATCCATCATGGGTTATCAAACAATTTTAATGTATCAATCATGGGTTTTCAAAGATGTATTGAAGGGGTGACTCAAAGGAAGATACTAAGTGAAGCATACACAAAAAAATCATAATGTGGTGTTAACGGATAATTTTTGATCTTGGTAAGTGGGGATTTATATGTCTATAATAGCCGTTGCACTTAATGGAATCTAGGAACATAAATCCCTGAAGACAATGACTACGCATCTTTCAACATTGTCAGTTACTCCTGAGTCATTTTGATATCTAAATATTGAACATTGTTAAATATAGTCCTTCACAATATAGGAGTTATAGAAATGCATACCTTGCACAGTTAGATGCACCTGCATTGTTCTTGGTGTATGTTGAGTCTGAACAGAACACGTGTATGGGCCATCGTCCGTCACATCTACATTCTGTATCTGGAGGCTGTAGTCCCTTTTATTCAATGTTGAAATTGAAACTCGAGGATCCACTGACCACTTATCACCTCCCGCAAAAATAATACTTGACCGGTTCAGCCAGGCACCCTTTGAAGCTCCATCTTCCAAATAACACCTACAAATTACCAGAGACAGACACTATTAATCAAAATGAAAATGAAAGACAATATTATCTTTGTTCTGAGTACATTTCCATATGCTGAATTATAGCGCTGCACCAAATGCAAACATCAGACATAAATGCAGAAAATATGAACATATGAACACACTGGTACATCTTCCATTCCTGATGCAAATGTGAAACAATGCCTGCATACAGTTTTGTTTTGTTTTAAATGTGTGTGTGTGTTTTAACTCGAAGCCAGTCAAAAATCCTTTTTTGTTCTGTCTGGATGACCAGTAAATTTCAATAAAGCTAAATTCCTTCAAATAATAATTTCAACATTAAAACATTTTTTCTTTGAAATTATAAGAAGTAGAAAAGGTCCACAAGTTAGCCTGTTTTTTTTCTGGGTTTTTTTGATGTTTAATTAATGCTTTTATTAATAAAAGCATTATGCTTTTATTAATAAATAAATAATATATTTTTAATTTTTATTAATAAATAAACAACACACTGCATCAGGTCCAGAAAACCAAATACAGGTTGGTAGAATTATTACTCATATAGGATGGATGTCCAAACATCTAATTCTACCTTGGAATGCACCAAATATACAGTCTTTTCCTCCAGAACTCTTTGATGTGCAAAGGTATGTCATGGATTTGAAGAAAGACAACATTTGTAGAGATCTGAAAGAATGGGAGATCTCCTAGGGTGGAAAAGATAACGTCCCTGACCTACCACCAACATGCAGGTTATGGCAGTCCTCTGGCCAATTAATGCATGTTCTTTTGTTTTGTTTAAATAGTTTTATCAACTTTAAAACACTTTAGATTCATAGAAAATTTGAGAAAATATTACATGGTTCCCATATATCTTCTCACCAAATTGCCCACATTATTAAACATCATATATTAGTACATTATGATACATTTACCACAATTAGTAAATAAATACTGATACATTATTAATGAAGGGGGGGAAATTGGAGGGGGAGACAAACCATGAGAGACTATGGACTCTGAGAAACAGAGCTCTAGGGGGGAGGTGGGTGGGGGGATGGGTTAGCCTGGTGATGGGTATAAAAGAGGGCACATATTGAATGGAGCACTGGGTGTTATACGCAAACAATGAATCATGGAACACTACATCAAAAACTAATGATGTAATGTATGGTGATATAACATAATAAAATAAAATTTAAAAAAAGCACTTGGTAAAAAATTAAGGAAAAAAAAACTAAAAACTTAAGAAATCTGAATAAACGAGTTAGCCTGTTTTAACCAAATCCAATTCCACTATAATGTACTAGATACTAGATAGAAAGCATAGAATAGTACCATATCGTGTTTATTTTTTAAATTATGCATTTAAAGAGTGGCAAGCCTGTACACTGAAATTATAAAGGGCATTTTACTGATAATATTGCCGTTGCAAGTGAAGAAGACAAGGCTTATATAGTACGTTTAGTAGCAAATACTTGCTGTCTTTTCAATAAGCCTACCAATAGTCTTTCCAGGAAGCATTCATTTATCCAACAAACATTTATGAAGCTTCTACTATTTATGGATTTAAAAATGGTAGTGCCCTTGCTCTCCAAAACTTTTAGTCCAGTAAGGAAGACAATCAAGCAAACCAATCAATACTAGACAGAAAGATTATTTGATTAAATCAGGCACAAGGTACAAAAAAAGAGCTACTTGACTCAGAAGGGGCTTGGGGGCTATAGAATAGGCTTTAAGGAATAGGAAATGTCTTGACTAAAGAGGCAAGGAGTGGGAGACATGACATTTAGACAGAGGGGCCATATGTGAGTAACACCAGAGAAAAGTGTGAGGGAGAAAGCCAAACATTTCAAGGACAAACAAGCATGGAGTATAGGGTGGGAGGGGTGAGAGATGAAATTGGAAAGGTAAACTAAAGCCAGATGATAATAGAAAGGGTGATGACAATTAGTAGATTTTAAGGCCAATTTTGAAGCCATTTATTCGAAGTTGTATTTTATAACAAGATTCAAAAATATAGCTTTGTATCCAAGAGAAGTCAGACATCATGATTTAGAACAGAAGAAGGCTGTGGTCATATGTCAGTGATTTTGCTGAGGCCTGGAATTCTATGTTTCATCTTGAAAATGTTCTGATACAAATTAAAGACTAGTTTTCTTAAATGAGTACAAAGCACAGCTACAGAATGAAAATACACATACATCGAAATAGTTTGACAGCATTTCTACAGAACACCTTGGGGGATTGAACACAGTGTTTGCGATTGCTACAAAATTGCAAACTGAATGCAACAGGGTAGGCTGCTGCCAACTGTATAAAACTAATCAGTGGGTGAAAAAATAAGGAACAAGGTACACTGCAGAATCTAATTTGCAGTCAGCTTCACCATCTACAGAATCCAAACTAGTAAAGTCATAAAGGTCATTGTTAATTGAAAAGCTTTTCCTTATGTAATTAATGAAGAAAATAAAACCCACTCTAATGATATAATTAAACAATTATGGTATATTGTCATTCTTAATGATATGCAGAAAGAAGATAGAGGGGACATATTTCCCATTTCACAAGATCACGTGTCTACTGGTATAGGATAGAACACTGAATCACCACTACTAGGACTCTGGCCATTACAGTGCTTGTATGTAATATATGGGTTCATCAAGTGTTTATTGTGTGACCTCTAAATTCATGGCCTTCACACATTATCCTATCTGGTGCTCATTACAACCCTCTGGTGTATGGATTGCTATGCCCAATTCATCACTAGAAAATAAATGGAATGTTTAGGTTAAATGACTTGCCCAAGCCACACTATTTAGTGAGTGACAAAGTGGAATTCATAATTAAGTCTTATATTTCTATGTTCAGTGTCCTTTCCTCCATAATGTAGATCAAAGACTTTTAAAATAGGTTTCAGAAATGGAAAGATGATCAGAATGTTGCAGAAATTACCGCAAGTAATTTCTTATTTACTAAATGTGACCAACTGTTTAACCTGTCCTATTCTAAAGGAAGCAGAAAATTAATTATTAATGCATGTTTTACCATGAAAATTTGATTTAGAACACTCTGCCGGGCATTCTCCTTTCCCTTCAGGCAGGAACGGCTTTACCTTTATTTGGGGAGGTATCAGGAAGACCACAGATTAACTAGCCTCTAGATACTAGAGCTTTCATAGACCAAATCGGGGTTACAACTCCTGGTCTTAGCATAAGCAATATTCCTCTGTTCTGGTATATTAGGGATCATCAGGGAAGAACAGAATTTAACTTCTTCCCTGTGAAAAATGAACAGGAGCTTTTCATGTCTCCTTGCTTGGATGAGTGTATTTCACAATTGTTATTGGTCCTGATCCAAAGCTTTTCAAGACATACATTAGGAAGACCCTTGAATGAGACTCAACCAAAAAACAAAAACAAAAACAAAATTTTTTCTATTACTTCCTTGGATTTCTGTAGCATTATTCTCAATTACACTATTGAGTTACAATTTAAATAACTCAAATTACCATAATGGAATTTTACAAATTGGGAATAGCAAGATCTAGGAATGGCTTTCTATTCCATAAAATCATAAGATGCTTATATAGAGACATACAGTTTTAAGGTGAACCATGAGATGATTATATCAAATACATGAAAAAGGTCAAACACGCACATAAGTTTCCTTAATCGTAAGGACTACATCTCCTACCTTTCTACTTCCTCTGCGTTCTTCATATCCACCCTAGTTTTGTGTTTTTTTTTTTTTTTTCCTTTACAAGAGAAAGAGATATTGCCTAACATCTATATAATGTATTAAGAAGGAATTCTGGAAGGAAGGAAGATATTCAGGGTATGGCAGAGGAGGGCAGGTGTGTGGGGAGGGGTGAAAGTATGAGAAGTGGTGATAATTTAGTTTTGCACTCTTCAGGCACCAAAAAATATTTTTCTGGGTTTCAGAATTCTAATGCCTAAAAATATAAATATGTTGGAATCCTGGCCCATACAAAGTTCATAATTCAGGAAGGATGATAGAGTATATTCATGAATAGCCATCATGCAGAATAGGAAGTGAAATTATAATAATTAAATTGTTATTATAATTGGATTATTACAATTGCCTCAGAGTTTCTGGTTTCTGCCCCCTTGACATCTATAGCATAGTTTATTTTCTCTACAATAAACAGAGTTTAAGTCAGATCATCAACACGCCTTCCTATTTCATTTCCTATTTCACTCATAAGAAAAATTCTAATCCTGAAAGTGGTCAAAGAGCTTATGTAATCTTCCCTTGATGTCTTTCTGACCTTCCCAGCTGCCACTCTTCTCCAGTTGATTCTGGTCTAGACTGCGGTCCTCTAGCTGTGCTTCCAAGTCCTGCATGCTCTTGCCCTAGGAAGTTTGCATTTGCTGTTTTTTTCTGCCTGGACCTCTCTTCCCCCAGAGATCTGCATAGCTGATTCACTATCTTCCTTTACTGAAGTTCCTAATGTATTAAATAGCAAAAATAACACCACTGCCACACTCCCATGAAATGCATTATCTGTTTAGTTGATGGGTTATTTTCTGTCTCTCCTTGCTAGAAGTAACATTCTGGACCATCCTCTATTTGATCACTTCTGTGTATTCCAGGGGCCCACATATAATTGAAAATAAATATAAATAATAAATATAAATATTTGTTGGATGGATGAATGAAGGCAAAAATTAAGATAGTTTTAGAAGAAGGAATAATATGGTAAAGTAAATCAAAATTTTCCAAAGTGCAACCTCATTGGGAAAGCAAAGTCATGCCCACATTAACATATGATAACATAAAATTAAATGCAAATATCTGTCGTACAAACAGTGACTGATGTATGATACGAGGATGAACTAAGCAATCTGAGACAGTGGGCGGGAACCAAGCTCCGTGAAGAAAGCAAAGTGGTAGGTATGGGGCAGAGGTGAGCTGGGCTCATAACTTCTTGAAATAAGAAAGAACTACATTTGACCCTATACTTTGGGAACCACTTTAAACCATTGAATATTCTGCTGAGTGTGCTAGGCACTTACAATTTGTTAGGCACTTACAATTATTATCCTATTTAATCTTCACATAACCCTATAAAAGTCAGATACTATTATCTTCATTTTAATAATGGAGAAACAAAGGTACTGAGAGTTTGTATCTTGAACGAAGCCAGTTGGTGACAGATTATGTTACACATTCCTAGAGTCAGAAGCAAGGGTGAGGGATTGTACCACTGTAGGATGGAGGAATTAATGAGTGAAGGAGAGTCTGGTGAGGTAAAAATAGATCATTAATGGGGGCAGGATGGAGCAACAATTCTTGGGTCACAAACTCGGATCTTTTTCCCCCTCTGGACTACAAAATGAAACATTTTAACAGTTAGTGATCTTAGGATCTCTTTGAAGTACAAATAATGAAATAATCTGAATAAAAACTGTTCGATAATGAATACATCCTTTAATTGAGTATGGCATGGCTTTTCTTGAAAGTGTTTTTTTTTCTTTTCTTTTCCACTTAAAAAATCTGCTAGACTACCTACTTCATTGGAAGATGAGTGAAGCAGTTCTAAAAATACATTTTTCCCCCAGAAGCTGTGTTAACACCATGCCAAATATCATGACAAATACATAAATTTTAAGTCAATCATCTGGATGTTTTGTAAACATAGTTCCAAACATCTGGTTGCTGGAAAATGTATAGAAAATAACCTGAATACTTAATTTTGTTTCATCGCTGTTAATTATATAAACCCGGGCTTAAGATAGTTAGTGCTTTTCTAATAAGAATGGCATTGATGTTTTTGAACTCTTTCAAGGAGTTCCTTTATAAATGACACTACTGCACACTATTAGGCAGGTCCTGATCTGGAGGGGTATAAAGTCCCATTTGGTGAACCTCTAGTTGATCAAAATGATGTTGGAATAATTCTAACAGACTCTGTAATAATACCTCCTGTGATGATTAAATCTGAAAGGTGGATATCAGAAAATTTGGTGGAAATTAACATATTTTGGGCTATTTATTATTTTTTAAAGTTCTGTTAAGAAAAATAAAAAGCCTATGGCTGCTGAGGATTGACTTTTTTCTTTCATATCTCGAATTCTCTATAACACATTCCAAAAGCATAAGCCTTAGCACCATTACCAGTACTCCACACAGCAGGATTTATTCAGCTTTATGGAAAGAGACCAGCTTTTCATAAGACTTGTTGATGAATGAAAGCTCCTATTAAAGGTACTAATTAATAAAAGAAGAAAAGTGCTATTTCCCTTGGCTTCAAAGCTAAACCATGTGAAAATGATATTCCTGTGAAGGAGCTGGCCAGCTACCTTCACAACTGTCTTTTCATTGTATCACAAAATTCTAAATTTGACAGGAGAGCTTTCAGAAGTGTAAAGAAAAAAATGAAAAATTCACGACCCCATACAATCACCATGCTAATTCCTCATATAAAGAGTTTTGATATCCTGGCTTCCAGGCCAAAATGAAGTAAGGGAAGTAAAGCAGAGATTAAACAAACCAGAGCAAACTCTATCCCCCCTCCTACTTGCCTTTGTTTTTAAGGCACTCTCTTCTTAATGTCTTTGATGATAGTTATTCACTAGATACTATATCACAGATATGGATATGAATAGACATGTGTATACATATATACATATATAATATGTAAATTATATAATACATATTAAGTTTGCTAGATAGTAATATTATATACAACATTAGGTTGATTTAATATTTCCAGATCTCCTTTACTACTACTATAGTAGAAAGTGCTTTGGGGCAAAAACAAATCATATTATCTTTCTATTTTGGCATGTGCACACAGTGTGAGATTTTGCCAAGGGAAATTCACAAAATCAGCAATTTGTCCAATGAGTTTTAGTCATTTAGTGAAGTACTCACCCCTATAGATGATGAGGATTATACTTTTAAATATTTTTAAGAGATATGTAAGTGAAAATGCACTTCTGCAGGTAATGGTTCGGTAATATTGCATGTTATCTATAATAACATATTAATATTACTCCTGCCAGATATTGTTGTAAGCCCACTGTGTACATTTCCTTACAAAGAACTTTTAAAATAGCTACTGTCAAGTACTATCATAATGCCCATTTTGCAAAGGAGAAAGTGAGGTATAGAGAGGGTAAGTAACTTACAGATGACTTCCTTATTCAAATTTGTAATGCGTGGAAAAAACTTTATTATGAAGTAATTTCATTAATCTCCAGGCAATTATTACCTAATTAATATTACCTAAGTAATATTTATAACACATGTACATTTATTTTTAGAATGAAAATTATGTCATGTTGGGCATATTTTACTAATAGTAGCAAAAAAGAAAAACAAAATACCAAATAACATTGATTTCTTATTTTGCAAGAGAAATACATGTCTTTTCTATATATTTCATTCTAGCACTTTTTTTCATTAATACAGCTATATTAAAAATACCTTGGATAAGAGATTGGAATTTATCAGCTACTATCTAATTATAAGACCAAATTCTCAAACTACTTATATATTTTTAATATTGTAAATCAGAGGGGGAAAACCTGAAAATAATATTTTTTGAGTTTTATATAAAACTATACCTAATTCCTAAAAGATGGGAACTTTAGTATGATCAAGTGAGAGTGCAAACTCATACCTTTTAGTGTTATTTTAATGCACTATTTAGATTATTTTAAAGTTTATATTTAAAAACACATTTATAATCCAACATTTTCAATGCCTAGAAAATCATTAACATTTGATTTTGGATTAATCACCAAATTCCAAACATTAACATCAATTATTTTAACTTATAATTAAACCATGCTTTTCTATAATACCACTTTATCTTATTCTTTCCATTGACTCATTTAAGTCAGGCTTCCATGTAAACATATATGTCTGTGTTTTGAAGGGTCAGTGCTAAGAAATGTTTATACATTTAGAGTTCTTCGACATTGTTTGTAAATCACTCAACATATAAATTAACATATTACATAAAATAAGTATGGATAGAGTGAAAAAGAGCCTGTACATTATAACTAAAGAAAATAGGGAAGTCCTTACTGAGGTCTAATTATCATCTTTTAATAATAATAATAAATCCCACTTGCTGAATGATGACTATGGGTTAAGAGGTATAGAAACTGTTTTAATATATGATCTCATCGGGGCGCCTGGGTGGCTCAGTTGTTAAGCATCTGCCTTCGGCTCAGGTCATGATCCCAGGGTCCTGGGATCAAGCCCCGCATCGGGCTCCCTGCTCGGCGGGAAGCCTGCTTCTCCCTCTCCCACTCCCCCTGCTTGTGTTCCCTCTCTCGCTGTGTCTCTCTCTGTCAAATAAATAAAATCTTTAAAAATATATATATATATATGATCTCATCTAAAACTAACAAAAGCATTTTGAGAGGTAGGTAGGTCTTACTATGCCTGCATGAAGAATAGTGAATGCACAAATGCAAGATTTTTTTTTAAAGATTTTATTTATTTATTTGAGAAGAGAGAATGAGAGAGAGAGAGCATGAGAGGGGGGAGGGTCAGAGGGAGAAGCAGACTCCCTGCTGAGCAGGAAGTCCAATGTGGGACTCAATCGCAGGACTCCAGGATCATGACCTGAGCCAAAGGCAGTAGCTTAACTAACTGAGCCACCCAGGTGCACCCAGGATTTTTTTTAAGATTTTATTTATCTACTTGTGTGTGTGAGAGAGAGAGAGAGAGAAAAAGAGAGCAGGGAGAAGGTGTAGAGGGAGAAGGAGACTCCCCGCTGAGCAGGGAGCCCGATGCGGGACTTAATCCAAGGACCCTGGGATCATGACCTGAGCTGAAGGAAGACACAATCAACTGAGTCATCCAGGCACCCCACACAGAATTTTTTAAAAAGATTTATTTATTTATTTGAGAGAGCAAGCATGGACGCACAAGCCGGGAGAGGGGCAGCAGGAGAGGGAGAGAATCTCAAGAAGTCTCCCCACTGAGGATGGAACCTGAGGCCAGGCTCCATCTCAGGACCTGAGATCATGACCTGAGTCGAAACCAAGAGTTGGAAGCTCAACAGACTGAGCCACCCAGGTGCCCACGAAAGCAGGATTTGATGAATGAGGCAGAGAATATAAACAGGAAGAGGTGTTACATATTTGAAAAGTTCCTTTAGGACTAGCTTTGCTCAAATGGCTTTAATCATGAATGAAATTGGAAATTTCTTTGTCTTTTCTACTTTTTTAGTTTTTGAATTCAACTAAACCAGCTTGCTTTCTCCCACATGGACTTGAATGTGAGATATTTGGATCTGGAAGGACTTCAAATTTTCTGTTAACTGGCAGGTGCTCTGAACCGCTGTGGGGAGAATTTGTCTCCAGTACTGTCTCCCCAGCAGCTGCTTCCTGGAGAAGTTGGACTTTCACCTCAGCAGCTATAAAGGGAATGAACACTATATTCAAAATGCATGCAGGAGATGTTTAAAATAGCAGTATCAGAGAGGGAGAATGCAATCAGGCCTAGAGAAGTGACTGAGATAAAACTCTAGGGTCTCAGCAAACCTCTCTATTACATCCTCTTTGGGATGGAGCCAGGTACAGACACCTCATTCTCAAAACAAGAGGAAAAATAAAATGGAATTCTATATTAAAAACAATATCAGCAATTCTACTCCCTTCCATCAACCATCTTTCTGTTTATTTAGAAAGTATTCTATTTGCACATAAATACAGATGATAAAATAAGAAGTATACCAAATGGATATACAGAAAAGTTCTAAACTTATTTCTTTTGTCAAACGAATTAAGTACATGCTTCTTTACAGCATCAGTGAACACACAAATTTAGAAAACAAAAAGAATTGTAAAAATTATTCTTTCTCTCTCTCTCTCTTTCTCTCTGCTTGTGTTGGTCTTTAAACATTCTTCTGGTCACTGTTGGATCTTTCTTCTTGCATTTTTTTCCTAATAAAAATATTCCGAGCACAGATTTTATTTTATGAATAAAGAATGGCTACATAGCACAATTAATTAAAGCCAGCCTTGCAATCATTAACTAAAGTAGCCATTAATCCATATTTATCTGTCCTCTCTTGAGAAAATTGACTAAACCATATTTCAGTATGAGCTATGCCTTAAAATATAAATTAGGAAATGTGCCCCAGAGGGGAAAAAAAAAAAGTAGTTGCTTTTTTTTTCCATCTGCTTCCTGCAAACAAATTTAAACTGATTATATTTCCTCAAAAGATCTTAAAAAGTAGTCTGAAATCTAAGTCTTTGCTAGATCACATGGACAAATTATTCGTCCTTGAGAGGAAGCATAGTGTAGTAATTAATTATAGTTTATGTTGGAGTTCAAATGCCAGCTTTCTTGTGTACTAGCTGTGGAATGTCAAACAAATTAATTTACCTCAATTTTCTCAACTATAAAAGGGGGTTAGTAAAATTACTCATCTGACAATATTGTTATGATGATCATATTAGTTTGTTTAAGGTGTTCAGGATGGAGACAATTATGTGGTAAGTGTGTAAGAGTAACCTTCCTGTGGTTAGCTTTGTTTAAAAACAAAACAAACTACTACCACCATCACCACCAACAAAAAGACCCTGTGATATGAAGCATAAGAGAAAGAAGGGAAAAAGTGGCATTTGTAGAGTCTGGCTTGATACAGCAAAACGTTATTTATCTACGTAGTCACATAATCCCCAAATCACAAAAGGGCGGGATCACAAGAAATAATTTTACAGATAAAGGAGTCAAACCTTAAAGTACTTCTCCTATTTTACCATCTTTGAACTTCCAGAAAGGCTTTTTTTTTCTTTCTACTTCTCCATTTTATAAGCAGAACATACAGAAAAAGAGAGCTTTGATGTTATATATATATTTTAATTATTTTGAGACAGAACACTTATGTTTAGAAACCAGCTCCCTGGTTTACTAGCTATTGTTTTGGGCAAGTAATTCAACCTCTATTAAAGCCTTATTTATTTGCAAAATGGAAACAGTACCACCTGTACTAAGAACTCCAATTTTGCTATAAGATCAAATGAGACTGTGCATGGTAGATAGATTTATAAAGTTATAAAGCAAAATATAACTGTAAATATTTTATAACTATTACACTGTTTTATGAGTTAACTTTCCTCATAACTCTAGAACACAGTTATATGAATCTCTATTTGGAGATTATATGAGCACAATGATGTTCCCAAACTCAGTGAGATGAAAAAAAGGTTACCAACTGGTTTTTTTTTTTGTTTTTATGGTCCATAAAATGATTGTCTATCCTATGTAAACTTTTTCACTTTTTTAAATTGCCATCTAAAATTTTTAACATAATCTGATGTCTTTGCAAAAAATTATAATTTCTGGTTGTCATAAATACGGCTACTTTATAATAAACTTGTTACTTCTCACTTTTAAATGTGTCCAAGGAAATCTAAATAACATAGTGATTTGATATTACTATCATCCATTTAAAAAAATGAATAAGTTCTATTTTAAAAGAAATGCTATATTGTTTCTTTTTATTCTCAAACTCATATTTCCATACTACTTCTGCTATTTAATTTGATCCTAAACCAATTTTTTAAATTTATTTTATTTTATTTTGATACCTTATCTTCTCTGCAATAAAACTGAACATATAAAAAGTGGCTATAAAAAGTTCTTGTGACTGTAAGAATCTAAGTGCAAAAAATATTCTGGATGAATTTATTTTCACAATTGTTAATAGTGTATAATTGATCAAATTATATATATATAATATATAAAAATATACATATTTTTAAACTTCTTTTTTTACTTTACATAGTTAATAATGGATGTCTTAATGAGGTGGATTTATTTAGATATATGAACAAACTTTCTTGTTCAAATGAGCATACTATTTGCGTACTATTTGCTTACATGAAACAGGGTCTAGAATCAATTCTGAGAAACCTTGTTTTCTTAAATAACACTAAAAGAATGGAAAGAGTCCTGTTACCGTGACACCACTCAAAGCCTTAACTCCACTGGAGTGATGTAGATCTGGTATAATTCCTAATGTTCTATTGGTGTATAATTATTAGATCTTTCTGTAGATATGTTGGAAGCAAATTGGGAATTGTGACTTAATTGCTGTGACATGACACTCAAATCCCTTGTGTAGACCTTGTTTGGATCCTGATTCAACAAACCAACTAAACAAGACATTGGTGAACCAACTAGGAAAACTTGGTTATGAACCAGATAAAAGACAATACCAAATAATTACTATTTATTTTTTTAGATGTGATAATGGCATGATGTCCATTTTTTTAAACAGATGTATGCTGAAATAAAGAGGAACAAAATGATACGATGTCTATGATTTGCTTTAAATTAAATCAGCTTCAGCTAAGAAAATAAGAAAAAGGAAAAGAAAACAGATAAAGGCGGTAAAATCTTGATAATCATTGAAGCTGGGTGATGGGTATTTGTTTCTACTCTTGTGTATGCATGAAATCCTCCCCACTTGCATAAAATTTTTTATTAATTTTTCATTTGAAAAATAGAAAATCATCATAAACCCTAAGGATATTTTTACTACAGTTTAAAACTTCTGGTACCTAGAATGTTATATTTTATATCTTTTTTTAAATTTTTTTTTTACTCTTAAGCCATTTAACTCCTTTTTAAAAAAAAAAAAAGCTGTCGGCATACTTGCCTCTAATTTTTCTCCCTTTTAACCTCCAACTTCTGTCTACACAGGGTTAGGGGAAACAGAATTTGTGTGAGAATTATTGAATATTAGTTAAAGATCAGCTGTAGTGTCTCAAGACATTCTTTATAAAGAATATTTGTTTCAAGTATAGTTGCTTTAAAAAGTCTTTTCTCTTCCTTCTGTGTTAATTCTATGTTTAAAATTGCTAGAAATATGTCAAAAACAAAACTTCGCTAAGACAGGCTGTATTATAATTGCCCATGCATGTATCAGTAAACTAAAAATATCCTGTCTCTTAATACTAATAATAATGTCTTAATTTTGGTAAATTCCATAAGCTTGATTAATTTTTTGTTGCTGTTGTTTACTCAATATTTTTAAATATATGTGTTGGTAATCTCTTGGATTTCTTTTCCTTTTGAGAAATCTAAATATACTTAACCTTTTCTCTGTGATCAACTCTTTTGTTATTCTTAAACCTTTGCTGCTGTAAGAGGTATGTGTGTGTTTCAAGTGTGTGTGTGTGTGTGTGTGTGTGTGTATGCGGGGGGGGGGAGAGAGAGAGAGAGAGAGAAAGAGAGAGAGAAAGAGAGAGAAAAGACCTTTGGGGCTAAAATAAATAAGAAATGAAAATGAATATTTATAATTACAAGAATAGTAAATGATGGCAAAATTTGAATATGTAACTAACATATAATTTATATTCATTTCATCTGAACTCTTTCCTAAAGAAAGTACCAGAACCTCCCCAAATATCAATGTATTTCTTGCTTGAGAATCCATCCAGCAGTAGTGTCTAGTGGACAGCTGGACCCGTCATATCTCAGTGCCTGGCTGGCTCAGAAAAGCAAGTACCTCCAAGGGATGTAAAATTCCACTGTGACTTATGCAAAGCTGAAATTTCAGCCATAAATTTTTGGCTGGACCTTTCCTTACTGGATTGTTGCATATTTTCTTATCTCCATGAATAAATCATTTCTCAAGGTCAGAATTCTGTGATTTTGCCATTACTTCCTCAAAACACTCTAAAAAGTAAACCTGGAGAGCAAAGAAGAAAACCACCACTATACTGTTCTCTAAAAACAGGTGACCTGGAATCTGGTGAAATGCTAATGTGGTTTCTCCAAGGATCATTGTGCCTTAAATTTAGAACAACATAGGGTTGAATCACAATTCTTCCTGACATTTACTAGCCTTGGACATTTGGGCACTATTCAATTTTTTTAAACCTTCACATTTGATTCTTTAAAATCGGGATAGTAATACATATTTGAAAGGGCTATTTTATGAGGATTAACTGAAATGTCCCAGGGGACAAGATCTAACACCGAACCTTAGATGTTATTTCTTTGGGAAGTTCTTCCTGACATCTCTATTCCAGCCCTTAGACAAGTTTAATGGAACTCTCTTAAAGCTTGCATTGCCCCCAGCACATTAATTATCTTGCTTTATTAATCCACACTGTAAAACTGCTTGTTTAAACCATTTATTGACCCTGCTAAACTATAAATGACCCTGGCTGACTTATTCATTGTGAGGCGCAGAAATGAGTGCGCTGTCACATAGTGCTTTAAACAACAACAACAAAAATTGTGTGTACGTGTGTTTTGGATACTATGAGAACCTTAAATAAAATACAGTGTGAATGGTGCATAAAAGAGGAGAAATCACAAACTGCCAGAAACAGGAATGGGGTGGGAACAGGTCAGGGAATAAGGTCAGGGCTTAGTACAAGAGGTAGGACCGATGTTCACCTTACTCCTGTTGTATTTTAATTCCTTTGCTCTTGGTTATCCTAAATTGAAACACACACAGAAATCTCTGGATTTCCTCTATGGTTCAAAATAGAATATGTCATTTGGAACAAATGGGCATGCCCACTGTCTACAGGGTTTACTGCTTATCCATTGTACTATAAAAATAAGAGTAATAAAAAATTCTAGCTTTCATGAACTGAAAGTAGAAATGTTATTTGTCTCAGCAAAACAAATGGAAGCCACTCATGGTGATATTTTCTTTCTTAAATTTCTGGAGCATGTGAGAAAAACTCAGGGGCCAGGTTAAATAAAAAGTGGGTGAGAAGTAGTCATAAAGAAACTGTACTTGATAAATGAACAAATATTTTGTCTAAACATTGGAAAACCTTACTCATTTGGTTTTCATTTGATCAGAACAATATGACATTTTTAATTATTATCCTTACAAACACAAAAATAGGTTTTTAAAATTTTATTTGATGATCTACAAACATGTTCTTGGTTAAATATTACTATTATTTATGTCATTTAGTTCAGAGTTCCTAGTTTGGGACAGTAAGTCTTCCACTTCTTAGCAAAAAACAACCATGTCATTCACTGTCCTTAAATTTATCTGTATTTTCTTGCTGAACCTACTAGTAATTGCTTTTAGTATAATTTGTAATTAACATAATATGTATTGGGGGAACATAATTATACATAATAAATATATGGCAATAATAAATTAGAGAAAGAAAAGAATGGACATTGAATGCTTTTTAAAATTAGAAATATAAAATTAAGTGCCCCTTAACATTGTAAGGGTTACTACACTTGAAATTCTTTGTATTTCACATATTTTCATCCTCAAAGACTCTGTTTAACTCTTGAACTGGTTTCTTATGTAAGGAACTCCTTACCTTTTATTCTATGATTCTATGTCTACCTTAGCCATTAATCTCTTACATGAAGCTGTCAAATTTTTTTATGAAAATCGGAGTGTACTGTGCCCACTTTTCTTATCTTTCACACTGCCTTATTTTCAAGCAGCCCAGCAAGTTAGTTAAGCACAAACTGCCTTGTAAAAATCATGTTTGAAATACAGCCACACTCTCCTCAGCTTTTATTCTGTTACCAATATTTCACAATTGTCTTTCCAATCAATACTGAGCACATGGGGCTATTGTTTCCTGGCTTGCTTGTTTCCTGAGCTCCTTAATCTATGACTGTCTTCTGAATCAAAGGGACTTTACATATGTCAGACTGTATGTACACACACATCTTTTTTTCTCTCTCTAATTGGTCTCTAATTATGAACCCTTGAAAGAAGCTATCGTATTTTTCTCTTTGCTTTCTGTAAAGCATCAGTTTATCATATGCATGTTTTCAGGATTTCAAATTAGCACTGAGCAGTTCTTTAAAGCCCTACTTTATTTTTCACGTACTAGTACAGAAGAAAAAAAAAAGATGATTTATAAAATAAATATAGTACTTTATGGAGACCTAATAGATTTTAAAGTGGCATCCTTTGAGTCATAAGTAAATGAATGTATTAATTTTCCTTTGAAACATACATTGGTCCAATAATTAAAGGAAACCATTTCAACAAAGTATACTTTTGATTTTGCCAAACCCCAAATATTCTTACAAATCATGGGAAACATTTGTCTTTCATCTTCAGTAACGGCTGAAAGTCACCACCACCTAACAAATGCTCAGTGACTCTTGTGAAATGAGTTAGTCATCCCAGTTAGCTATTAATGGGCAGACAGCTATAATAAGCAAATCACCAATAGCACTACTAATTCAACTCCACTTTATATTTAAATACAGAAAAAAAGGTGAGTCTCAGATGTACCTTATTTTCTCTATTTGTCTAATCTTATTGGGAAATAACCACACTTCAAAATGAATTCAAGATTGCTATTTTGAGGCAGATCCTGAGTCAATTCCCATTTCAACTCCCTCAACAAATTTTCTTATAAATTCTGTCTATGCAAGGATACGAGAAAATTAAAAGACAAAAAGAATATTTCCTTGCTTTCAATAAGTTTACAATAAAGAATGGAGGATATGCAAAATATTTAAACCATGATAGACGGGATAGAAATACCATAATAGATTCTATAGGCTATAAAGATGTTTTAGAGTAGATAAGGGCTATTCTTGAAAAATACGGAAAGAGATCTTTTTTTTTTTTCTTTTTAGCATATCTTATGAATTGGATAATAAGCTAAGTGATTTCACATATACTATGTTATGTAATTTTCATAATGACCTTCTGAAATACATATTATTATCTCCTGGATATACTGAAAAAATGCAAGCTCCAGAGCTATTAATAATTTTCCCAAGATAGGAGAATCAGAAAATAGCAGTACTTTATTTATTTATTTTTTTTTATTTGACAGAGAGGGAACACAAGCAGGGGGAGTGGGAGAGGGAGAAGCAGGCTTCCCGCAGAGCAAGGAGTTCGATGCGGGGCTCGATCCCAGGACCCCGGGATCATGACCTGAGCCGAAGGCAGACGCTTAACGACTGAGCCACCCAGGCGCCCCAGAAAATAGCAGTACTTTAAATGCTTCCTTTATTCATTTGTCCATCCATCCATACAATTATTACTTTCTCCAAGAAGTTATTGAACTTCTTATTTAATGTTTTCAGTATTGCACGGTTGACTAGGGATACTGAATTGGACATATATGGTCCCAGAAACTCCAGGAATTCCCAGAACAGTAAGGAGACATACAAATAAACAGATCATAAAGATATACTGTGATAGGTAGTATAATGTAGGTAGGTAAAAAGGCTAAAGAGAAGGTAAAAGGGGGAATGCATTAAGTCTTCCTGTGCAGTCTTGTGCTGAAATGAGAATTCTTAAAAGCAGAATATACAGTTAGAAGCTATTATCTTAGCCAGAACTCATGACAGACTAGACTGGTTTGTCAATAGAAAAAAATAAAAGAATATAGATGAGAGAGAGTCATGGTCAAGGGGGAATTGTTAGTCTTTAAAGAGATGAGGGGTTTAGTATAAAACAAGAGTGAATGGGTGACATTATTTTTAATTGTTTGAACTTAGATAATCTGCAAAAATACAAGCACTACTTATATCTAGGGAAATTGGAAAGAGGACTTGGTTTAAGGGTGGAGATAATAACTACTTTCTTTTTAACGTATTGCATTTGAGTCATGGGTAGCATCACCAGGAGAAGGTGGTCAACAAGTGAGTATAAATGCAGTCATTAGGAAAAAGACATATTTAGAAATCATTCATAGTAGAATTAAGTGTGATCATACTATAGGACATTATGAATAAAGAGTCTGAGGGACAGAAATTTGGATATCCTGCATAACCTGCATATGTTGAGGAAAGTAGGAAAAAAAAAACATTTTAACATGAAAGCCAAGAAAAGTTTTAACAAAAAGGGGCATTCTCAAGTGTCTCACACTACAGAGGAGTCAAACAAGGACTGAAAACATGCCATCAACTAGATTATTTCTCAGTGACATTACAGAGAAGCAGTTTGAGTGGAGTGGTGATGGTGGAAGGAAGGAAGCGTTTTAAGAGGTTTATTGGAGAGAATGAGGATCAACAGAAACTACAGTTTCATCAGTGCTCAATCATACTCTTTCTATAAGAGCTAGATATATGAAAAATAAAGCTTTCAGCAGCTTTCTCAATCTTTCTGTTTTTTAAATCTCATTGCATTTAATGTCCCTAAGTATTCATCCTAGCTTACTACTTATATACAACAGGCTTTAATTAGAGATAAAACTGACCAATTGGATCATCTTGTACATCCCTGACCTGTAGTCTTTGAAACTATAAATCACAAATTCCCTATTTGGTCATTGCTGAATTGGCATGCACCATTTAATTGCCAACAATTTTGTTTTAAACACTGTATTCAAAGTCTGTCTCCAGACAATATTTTTGTACTAAAAATATTGATTATAGTCTAATCAATATTTTTGTCCACACAATAATATAATTACTAGATCCTTTATTTCCATCTCATTTAACTTATTTGGATAATTTTAAATGTATGAATTCAGGACAGCATCTGACACCCTTATTACTCACTTAGAACCTTAGAAAATAAAAGTGCTTAGATTGTTTATTTCTTCTCATCATTACATTTTCAATTAGTCTGTGGGGAGGGCTATTTTTTTAAAGATTTATTTATTTATTTGAAAGAGAGAGAGAGAGAGAGTGTGTAAGATGGGGAGGATAAGAGGGAGAGGGAGAGGAAGAGAATCCCAAGCAGACTCTCCACTGGGGCTCAGTCTCACCACCCTGTGAACGTGACCAGAGCTGAAATCAAGAGTTGGATGCCTAATAGACTGAGCCACCCAGGCATTCCTGGAGGGTTGTTTGTAATCTTTAAACTTGTACGTCCCTGTTTCATGTTGATATTAAAAATGGTTACTTTATAGCCAGCTATATTTAGATAGCAAAGACAAATCAAGGAAGAGAGAAATTACTTTAAAGAAAAGGACTTTCACATAAATTGATTTACTGTATACTGATTAACATGGATCCAACTTCTTCTCTATCCTTCTGAAAGACTGTGCACCACAGCTCATAAATTCAAGCTTTGAAAATCTGAATGACAATATTTTAAATTTAGTTGGATATAAACCTAAATAAAATAGAAGACTCTTTAAAAAATCTTGCTGACCTAAGCAATTATCAGGATAATTCACATAGATAATACCTCAGAATTAAATGAACATTAAATTAAGGATGAGGGAAGTGTTGGAATAATTATACTTATTTTCAATAATCCATGCTTTTCTGACTTCCAAAAAGGAAATTGAAGGAATCAAGATCTTAAAAACAAAAATCCATATAAGCACACTGTTGAAAATACGAAGTTCAATAATACAATCAATCCGAATAAAAACTATTGCAGTCTTGTAGCTGTCAAGCACACGTTTTAAGTGATCAAATAATGATTACCATCATTTCATCATTAATGATATACTAAACACTAATCAAATATGCAAAAGTACTTTATAAAATTGCTGTTGTTGCTATATTTTACAGGAAAATGAGATGAATCACAAGGAAATGAATATCCTAAAGCTACAAACTAGAAATAGTTAGAGCTGGGTTTTGAACCGATCCAGCTGAATCCAAATCCCTGGCCCTTTCCACCATATTCTCCAGACTATTACAAAACTATTTTACTCAGATACCACTGAGTAACCCTTTTTTATCCTAGAATGTTACAGAGAATTATGTAAAGGAGTCCAGGAAATAAATATTTTTTTAGTAGGCCATGGTCAGAGCTTACATGGGCCTAATGACACTTTTAGTAACTGAACAGGGAAGCAAATGATATTGTATAGAAAATAATTCTTTTACATGGTAGGAGCTAAATTCTTGAATACTAATATTCTTCCTTTTCCTAGCCTACAGATATAAATGGCAATGAACTCAGGGCTCTGGGATCCTCTGACACAATAGATTGCAAACTCCCTGAAGGCAGCTTTGACCACCAAAGGTCAAGCAGGCCTCCCTATAGAACAAAGAAAGAAATAGTGGAATGCCTCTATTCACTGCATCACTCAGATACATTTATGTCTTATATAAAAGTTTGGTCATTTGTTGGTACTCCAGGGACCATGAATAAAGTTCAAGTCCTTATTCTCCCCAGTGAACCAGTACAAGCCATTCATCATTTGCTTTAGATCAGTCTTCTGCTTTAGTGTTAAATGAGGAAATTTTTGTTATTTTTTTTGTACTTTTGCATTCACTTTCCCAAGAGTTTACCACTGGGAATTACTAGGGCAATGTTTGTAACGAAACCTCAGTTACAGGTCAGCAGTAGCATGGGTCATGATACACATCTTTGATGTTAGTCCTGTTTGTGCTTTTGTGCTTGAGAGCATGAAATTTAGTTTCCACAGAACCTTCAGCCTATGGAAACTAAACCTAACTGAACCTAACTGGTTCAGTTAACCAGTTAACCATACTGTTGCTGAGGAAAGAACGGGCTTATAAACAAATTACATTTTTGTGTGGAGGCTTATGTTTACATGTTGTCTATAGAGAACATTTGCTCTGATTTAAAAATGAACAGGTGCTGAAGACAGCATTAAAATGGATAAATTCAATTTCTATTCATTTGTGTTTACTAGGTACTGTAGCTCAAGAATATAAGTGAATATTTTAAGAAGTCAGAGCTAATATTGAGTAGTTTCGGCCATCAAACAATACTCTAGCAAAGTGATTTTTTTTCTGATTTGCTTCAATACCAAACGTATCTCCAATAATCTACACTTGATTACTAACTCCTTAAGTACCAGGATTTTTTTGCTGCCAATATATATCCACAGAGCCTAGCGCGGTGTCTGACACCTACCAAGTGCTCAACAATTATGGACTGAAAAAATTATTAATTGAATAGTCATCTTTCAGAATTATAATTAATAACATAAATCACAAGTACATCCAAGTTCAATAAAGGGGATTAAAAAACACATCATCAATCCAAGAAATAATGATGTAGTATCCTCTTACAAAACTAAATTCTCACCTTTCACTTTGCTCTCTGAAATACATTTATTGCTAAAGCTGCAGGTAGTATGGGGGAAGGAGAACTCTTTCCATACATGGTAAAAATAATGAGAAATAAGTAACCTGACCCTTAATTAGTAAAAATTTATTATTAAAGTCAAAGTGAGAAATGAAAATCAATGTTTTTAACACTGATACTTTAAAAGCTATATAATGTTTGTGAATATTTTTGTCAATACATTTCAGTCATATCAGCAGGAAATATTCCTATTTTACTTTCTGTGAATTTTAATGGTCATGTAAGTACACTTGGTCTAAATTCTAACTGCAGAGCATGTGGGATTCTTGGTAACACAAACTAGTATAAAGGGCTTGAAAAAAGAATCTGAAGACCTGGACTCTAGTTTTTATTCTGCTAGCAACTAACTGACTGTTATTTGGGATTTAGTCTCTGCAGCCTGAAGTTGCCTTATCTGTGAAGTAAGATCAGTATTTTTCAAAGCGGGTTCCATGGAACAATTTCCTTGGGATGTTAATAGACATTATCTTCAAAATAAAGTCTCATATACATATAAATGAATTAAAATAATCAGGTTCCCTTATTTCAAGAATTCTCAGAGCATTTTTTAGTATATTAATTTTCATGAAGACTCTCCAAGAAAGAGAGATAATACATAGGTATCCCCAAGCTGATTTGTCTCTAAACACCATGTCCAAGATTAATCTTGCAGAATTAATATTCCACAAAGAGAAAAAAAGGATGACAAACTGAAAACCATGCGTATATCATAGTGAATATTTCAGTGAACTTCACTTTGTTCACTCTGGCTCATTTACAGATTTGGTCTATAGAGCAGAAAACTAAATGCCAACAATACTATGATTAAATTCAAGGGTAGCATGATATCATCATGTATTTGCTCTACTTGGGTAATCTGAAGCTCTACAATCTAGTTTTATAAGCACTGAAATTACATCAAACCAATCCTAGGCAGAGAATTAGTTTACTTTATATAAAAATGAATTGAACCAAATAGATATATAATTGGTATTTTTTATGGATAAATACAAATCAATATAGTGATTCACAAATAATAAATATAAAATTGTTAAAATGTATAGCAAGAAAATGTTTAAGTTTCTGCAGCTGAGAAGAATAAAGCATTGCTAATTAAGTTCTTTCTAAAACATTATTTTTGCATGTGACCAAAATATTTCTCAATAATCACTCTTCAATAATAATCATATTAAAGTGTCACTTGGGTTTTGGAACCAATTCAACATATCTGTCCATCTCATTGGTATTTTAAAATTGTTTAACATAGACCAAATGTCCAGATGAATAAAAACTTATTGCTAGCAAATCAATAAATGTAAAAAAAATATATGCAATTCACTCTACCAAGTGCAAGGGGTACTCAGTGAACAAGACGAAATTCGCTGCCATCAGAGAACTTATAGAATAACCTTACCACCTTACCACCATTCTACCTACTTTTATTTAATTAATTTGTTCTCAAATCCTACTTTGATTATGCAATTTTCTTCTTAATACCATCAAATAACTCTTAATTGCCCACAGAATTAAGTCCAAGGACATTATCCTGGAATCAAAGATACTTTATAATATGACCTCTATCTACTTTCCAGCCATTTCTCCTATAAGCTTCAAACATGACCACAGTGTAATAGACACCTTGGTTCCTTTTCTCTTTCACAAATAATTTTATTACACTGAGCCATTAATGATAAATTTGTCTGAAATTTTCTCATTGTATTTCCCACATTGTAGAACCTCATCCATCTTTTAATGTCCATTGTGAATTCCCTCTTTGAAGTTCTCCTTTCTTATCATCCCACATGAATAGAGTTTTCACTAATGTGTGTACAATTAATGTAGGTCATGAAGGATCTTTTTAAAATTTTTCTATTTACCTCCTGAGTAGAACTATAGCAATTTCATGACAAAAATGTAAGGTGCAAGTTAATGCCTCTAGACTTCTCTTTCTACTACAAATCCCCCCTTAGGGACATCCCTTCCCTTAACATCCACATCTTCCAATTTTCTAACCCCTTTCTCAAAGTAGGAAAGAATAGATTTCAAAATATATATCTATTCATATCAATTTTGCCTTAATCAGACATTTACATGTTTAAGCCTAATTTATAACTGGAAAAATAAATTTTTGTCTCTCCATAAAAGAATCTAGATTAAAAACTATGAAATAAAGGAGATCAAGAAAAGGACTAAGAGGAGACTTTCTCATGGTCCAAGGAATCATACTACTCCTAAGATTGACTCTGAATATAATACTGATGCATCATTTTCAAAATTTTGATGAGTAGAATATTTACTTAGTATACAGTAAAAGTACTTATCTCTTGGTCTTCAAGTTGTCCTCTATATGAAATCTTCCTTAACTCCCCCCAGACAGATTCATTTAATCCTTTACTGTTATTATCTCAGTATTTTTGTTTATACCATTAAAATCTCACTCATTATACCAATGCAAAAGGCCATTCAAAGGACAAATAACTTATTTCCCCACTGTAAGTGATCTAATTCACTTCCACTGTTCTATTATCACTTTTATAACATGATGATTCCCAAACCTAAAGCTAGCCAAGATCTCTCTCTTGAATTCCAGAACTTTGGAGCCAAGCATCCCTATCTCAAACTGAATTGTTTAAAAGTGAACTAATCATTCTTTCATATGCCCTATCTCTTCCTATTTTCACTACTTTTGCAAAATGGTACCACTACCCACTTATTTAAATAATACTTTCTTCCTCCCCCCCTCTCCTCAGTACACACCAAAATAAATTACAGACTTCAATCGATCTAAACTTTTTAAATATCTCCTTTCCCAACAATATTTCCTTTGATAACATTCCTTACTGGTTGGAGAAATGTGTTAGGGAAGTTCTTTTACAAATATAAATGGTAAAAGTATTTTCAATACAATATTCATATATGGACCTGCTAGATACAGTTTTCTGTGTCTTTGGAATCTATTTGGGGTATAAATAAACTTAAGCAACTATTTAATTTAGTCATCCTCTTCTTAACATGTATGTTTCCGAATAGTTTAATTGCAGATAATTTTTCAGGTTGCCTCAGTGCTTCTAAATCTCATACCTATTTCTTCATACTAATTTTTTTTTTTAAAGATTTTATTTATTTATTCATGAGAGACAGAGAGAGAGAGAGAGGCAGAGGGAGAAGCAGGCTCCCAAGGAGCAGAGAGCCCGATGCGGGACTCGATCCCAGGACCCCGGGATCATGACCTGAGCCGAAGGCAGACGCTTAACCATCTGAGCCACCCAGGCACCCTCTTCATACTAATTTTTATTTTAATTATTTTCATATCAAAAGTCCATCAAGTCACCTAATACTTTTTTTGACTGACACTTTGCAAATTGAAAACCTTTACACATATGAAAACATTTTTTCTCAATGTGTTCCACAGACAATTTTGATAAATAATATAAGAGAACCCAGAACAGGGCATCATCAAAAGACGAAAGTTCAGTCCAGATATTACATTATGTATTTTCTCTACCAGCTGTGCTAAAAATTGTACATCGTAGAAATGATAACAATGTAAATTCACACAGACATTCCTTTGTTTCTCAAATTAATAACTTTCATAGGTAGGCACTCTGAAAGGTATCAAAAGGTGGCATTAGACTTCATGTATGGTACCCTTTAAATGAGCAGAATGGACTTTGAAATATTTTTCATGCATAGTCTATGGGTATTTTTTAAGCTTTTATAGATGTTAAAAAATCTCAAACATCTTGTTCAATCAAATTAATTCACTGACATTTACTGACTACCTCCTATGTAAAAGACATTGTGTTTGCCCTATGAAACTTCTTTTGGCCTTGGATCTTGAATAAAAATATTCTTCTAATTGTCCTATTATAAATAATATTACTAGTTTCTTTGTACCTTTTTTTTTTTACACTCTATGTTCAAAGTTACAAGAAGGCATTTGTTAATAAAGTAGGTCCTTTAAAGAAAGTTTTATTGTCACACAAATTTGAATCTGATAAAAGGCAACTACATATAATTTTATAGGGATTTTAGACTGAACAGAAAATTATCATAGCATAAAATGAAAATGTAAGTTTCCTTTATTTCCTATTAAAGTTGGACTTTTAACAGCCAGAGCAGATTCTCAAATTAATTATTTTACTGTTATTACGCTTTCATTTCTTGTAACCATCCTAAACTCTGTCCAGCATTCCCATGAACATTAGTGGCTCATTAGGAGGCTCCGAGTTAATCCGCAGGGCTAAACATTTGTTCCATCATTAAGGTCTGTTTTTCCCAGACTTAGAAATAAGCAGAAATCTAATTTTGGTTAATTTTATTACATAGGTCATAGTAGTAAATTCAACTCAGTCTGGAAACAGCTCTTATAAAATTACCTTTTATTAAAATGAACTATGTATTTTGTAGAAATGTAAAAATGTCCCCGTTGAGGCAAAATTCCTTAAATGCCAGAATACAAAATAAAATTATGCTTATTTTCCTCAGGCATCATTTAGTATACTATTAACTCCATGGCTTGTATAATTTGATGACTCCTAACTTTTCCATAAACAAATTACAGTAATGCCCAAATATCAGACTTTTGTCAAACACACATGGGGGAGGATTTTATCATATTCTCATATTGCCTAAGCAATTCCCTGATCATACTTCAGGCTCACTAAGAAGCATCACCCGTGTATTACTACAGACTGAATGCTTACATCTCCCTAAAATTCCTACGTTGAAACCTAATCCCCAATGTTATGGTATTAGATGAGGGAGGTAGAATGAATGCCCTCAGAAAAGAGTCCCCAGAGAGCTCGCTTACCCCTTCTCCCATGGGAAGACATGGGAGCAGAGAGATAATTGTCTACGGACCAGGAAGTGGGCCTTCATCAAACATCAAATCTGCCAGTGCCTTGATCTTGGACTTCCCAACCTCCAGCACTACGAAAAATTATTTTTTACAAGCAACCCAGTCTGAGGCATTTTTGTTTTAGCAGTCCAGTGGACTAAGATACTTATTGAGGCCACAATTTGAACGGCACTTTAGTTACGGGTGAGCAGATGGCTATGCTCGAATCCAGTCAGTGTTCATTATTTAGTACTTTCATCCCTAGCGTTCGAGTACGATTCTAAGTCAAGCATTTCCCCTTCCCATCTCTTGAGGTAGAATGCTGGAATTAACTCTGATACATGTTCTATTAGACATTATTTGTCTCTAGCTTAAAAGCAGAATGACAAACTGAAATTCTACAGTTACAGATGACACTAATTTTGTTCCCTGTGTAAAATGTCAAGAGGATAAGGCTTAAATACGAGGCATTCTTATGAGAAGTGGTTTTGGAGCCCGTAGCTGTGAGACGCAGCCCGAGGCCCTGCCACTACTATTTCTAGTCACTTAACCTCCCAGAACATCAGGTTTTCTCAGCCATGAAATCAAGATAACAAATTCACCAACCATACAGGTGGAAGTGAGGATTAAATTACGTGATATATTGGGTATAAAAATCATTAAGGCATGTGAAACATGATGGAAAGAGTCACGGTTATCAAGAGGCCAGAGTTCAAATTCCAGGTCTGTCACTTATTAGTTCTGTCATCTGGAGCATCTCACCTTTTTTCTCAATCCTTTATACTTCTGCAAAAATCTCAATATTAACAACAAGCTTTAGAGCGGTCTTAGGACTGGATGAGATGATATCTATAAAAATAATTGGTAAACTGTAAAGAACTTTGCAAAGATATTATCCTTATAAGTAAAATGTGGATAAGTATGGAGACATGGAGTCAAACAGACCTATTTGGGATCCTATTTTGCCACTTATTAGTAGCATGAGCTGGGAAAGTGACATAACTTCTCTGAGCTCCATTTTTTTTTTTCACTTGTAAAACTGGAATAATAAATCTGACATCAGTTTTCATAAGAATTAATGAAATAATCTTAAGTTGGGGAGCAATATCTAAATATGCTATTTTTATTAATATCCATGTTCTTATTATTCTTAAGAAATTCTTGGAAATGGGGGGAAATGATAGACAAACTTGACAGTTGGCAAGTATAAAGTCATGTTTTCCAAAAAAAAAAAAAGTATAAAGTCATGCTTTCATGAAAAAAAATCCAATACAATCTTAAAAAGTGATGAATGCCAAAATGTCAGATAAGACAGAAGGAAAGGATCTATTACTACAACCTATTTCCTGAAGACAACAGTCCAATGTGCTCTTGTCAGCAGTAAAGGTCAATACAATTGTGGGCATCATTTAAAAGGTTATTGGAAACAAATCAGAAAACATGATTTCTTTTTGGTTTTACACAGATATGTCAGGGGCTGAATGTAAAAGGAAGTGTATAATTATTGTGACAAAATCCACAGCATTTGCTTTTACATTTAAATCATTTAAAATCATTTAAAAATGATTTCTTCCCTTATTAAACTACCATTTTAGTTGCTCTCAAGTAAAATGAACAAGGAATGAACATTTATAAAGGAAATTAAACCCTCTTGATCTAGCATGGTCAGTGGTCAGATTGTATAAGTGGGGAATTAGCCTGCAATCATTGGTATAATGATATCACTTTATAATGAAAATCTGCCCTAGTTGGCTCTATTCAATATACTTAAAAATCCTTTATAAATCAAGATGCACCTATCTCCTGGATAATGATATGTTAAAGCATATCTCATTATTGCATTTACAAATGCTAATTTAGAAGAATAAAAAATGTCTCCTATTGATTTCCCTCACAGAATACACTGTTAAAAAATCTTGGACTTTTATTCTATTCCTTCTAAATATCCCAAGTATTTTTCTGTAAGTATACTTTTTCTTTTCCTTATTCTCACCCCCTCCCCCCCAAAAATACCTGAATCACTAAGTGACAGTTGTTCTCAACTCTGGATAGACATCAGAATTATTTCTGTAGCATTTTAAACGTAAGAACAAAAATATAATATCCTTTTGTTTTTAAAAACAATGAATGCGGGCGCCTGGGTGGCTCAGTTGTTAAGCGTCTGCCTTCGGCTCAGGTCATGATCCCGGGGTCCTGGGATCGAGTCCCACATCGGGCTCCCTCCTCGGCGGGAAGCCTGCTCTCCCTCTCCCACTCCCGCTGCTTGTGTTCCTGCTCTCGCTATCTCTGTCGCTGCCAAATAAATAAATAAAATCTTAAAAAAAAAAACAAAAAAAAACAATGAATGCCCGGGGCACCTGGGTGGTTCAGTTGGTTAAGCGTCTGCCTTCTGCTCAGGTCATGATCCCAGGGTCCTGGGATCAAGTCCCTACATTGGGCTCCTTGCTCAGTGGGGAGCCTGCTTCTCCTTCTCCCGTGGCCTGCCATTCCCCCTGCTTGTGTGCTCTCTCTCTCTAGTAAATAAATAAAATCTTAAAAGAAAATAATGAATGCCGATGATTTTTTTTTAAAATCATACAGAAATGGTTATTCCTTATTCCAAAACCGCCAGTATCACTACCCCAAGTTATTCTTAACTATTTCTTGCATGTCTTTCCAGAAATTATATAAGCAAGAATATTTTTCTATACCTATATCTATTTACAAATTTCTGTTAACATAAGTAAGATCATCCTATACATAATATACTATGACTAGCTTGCTTGGCTTTATAAAATATCTATCTTTCTAAAATGCATGTATGTAGATACATCCTCCTTCTTTTAAATGCTTGAAGTTTTACTCACGGATTAATTACAAAAGAAGCCCTAGATGATTCATTAATCAGACCGAAGGGTGTACTTAAGGGAAAACTGCCTACTAGCTCTGAGATTTCATCAGAAATTATTCTAATTTTACAGAGACAATGCAGAGCACTGTTCACCTTCATGTCCTTTAGGTGGAGATTTGTTGGTTAGTTATCTCTAGGAGATGTTTTGCTAATCCAATTCTGGAATAGCCTTTGAATGATAACAATGTAGGTGCAGTTAAAGCATAAATTCATATAAGTGGAATTACTAAGTCAAAGGCTATGTGCATCTTTAATATTGCCAAACTGCCTTCTCAAATGTGTGTTAGTTAATACTCCCACCATCCATCCCTGTATTGGTGGAAATATTTTATATATGTTGGTGGGAATATTTTATATATATTTATTGTATATATTGTTAATATACATTACAAATATTTATACTAAAAACTATAAATATATAAAATGTAGAGAGAAAGACTGTATTGTAAACCAATATAATTAGAGCTTCTGTGACTGGGTCTGGAGATACAAAATTCTTTTTTCTGAAAACCTCCCAAAGATAATCCTATTTATTAAGCATATTTAGTCATAACTTCCTCTTTTTTGAACCACACTAGATTTGTTACACAAACATTACTTGTGGAAATTTATCACCAGAATTTGTGATGTAGTAAGTATGAACTGAATCCACAAAACAATATAACATAAATCTCTCTGGTGATTTACACAGCCGTGTTGTTCAGGAATGATGGTTCCTCATTACATCAGACTCCATCCTACATGCAGATTTATTAAGCATCAATATGACGAGGGGTAGCATTCCATTATTCTCTCCTTAAAATATACCTTGAATTGGAAGTTCAGGCTGTGCAAAGGTTATCCCTGAAAAATTTTAAATATGATCAATCATAATGCCATTACCAATTCTACCTCAATATTTTTGGCAGACTGTATTTTCCAAAGATGGCCAAAACAGCTTGAAGCCCACATACTCTTCTGCCTTAAGACCTTCTTGATCGAACCGTGGAGTCTATATTCCCTTATCTTAAATCTTGGCTAGCCTTAGTGATTAGCTTCTAACCGATACAATGTGGTGAAAATGATGAGACAAGAAATCTGAGCTAGAACAAAGAAAGCCATATGGATTCTACTTTGTTCTTTTATAATACACTTTCCAAATTATTTCTCTTAGGCTTTTTTTTTTTTTTTTTAACCCAGTTGTCAGGGGAAGGTCATGTATAAATGATCTGATCAACAGTCCTGAGCTCAGCCTTTGAATCCTATCAATAAAGGTACCAGATATGAGAAGCCTCCAAATAATTCTAGCTTCCAGTCATTCAAGTCACTACAAGCCATTCAATTCTTCCCAGTTGAGGCCCCAGACATTGCTGAGCAGACATAAGCCAGCCTCATTATGCTTTGCCTGGATTCATAATCCACAGAATCTTTTGGCAAAATAAAATGGCTGCTATCTTATGCCACTATGTTTGGAGTGGTTTGTAATGCAGTAATTGATGGCTAGATCACTGAAAGACTGTTTTATATTTGTAAAAATATAAAGAAATAATATTTATCTATTGCATTTACACATAATCCCAAGAAAATGGAATATCCTATAAAGTACATTTAGTAATTGGGAGTTTATGAAAGAAGATTCAGTTTGAGGAAATACTGGATGCAGTGGACATTGTTAGTTGTCTACCCAACAGCCCTAGATGGTGATCAATAATTGGTCTAAAGCAAGCATGGTAATCCTATTCTCTTTGCTAGTTACTGGTTTAGCAGTAGGCTTGTATCTAAGTTCTGGCCAATAAAACCAGACTCAGACCCAATGGAGAAGTTCTGGTAAATACTTTCTGTCCCTGACAAAATAATCAAGGGTCACTAGGAAAGTTATCTCCCAATGTTCTGGTCATCATTGCCTTGTGCTTTAAAAATTTGCGTATGAAGACTTGAGGCTTGATGCCGGGAGTAGTGGTGGCTATCTTGTGAACAAGAAGCTAGGGCCAAAGGAATTTTAGAAACTCTGACCTGAAGCAGAGGTATGGCATCATTGATCCACCGAACAGAACCCAGAATCACATATTTCCTATCTTAGGCAATACATTGCATGTCTGTATGATTTAATCAACTTTAGTGAGGTTTTCTGCTGCCCGCAACTGAATGTAGTATAAATGCTTCTCTTTAGACAAAGTTACTCTCCACATATGGCCACTTAGTCAATTCTTCATAATCTATGATGTAAATATTACTGGATTTGTGTAATGTAGTGGCCTTGCCAATGTGCATTCTAAATCTTCCGTGAGGAATAAAGTATTACAGGGTTTCCAAAACTAATTTAGTTGTAGAACTGCCCCAACATTTTTCTTTTGGAGAGACATTCTGATCTGAAAATATCCTTTGGGAATGTGCTTTGGAGTCTCTTTCTTAACTTCTAAAAGGATGTCTAATTTCCCTTAAGCTTCCTGACTGATTATACATCCTAGACCTAGGATCTGCACTTTGACTGGAAGTTTGGTGAGCATCAGCGTGATGAGCTTTATTTATTCATGGAGAAGTGTTAAAGAAAACATAGGTTGTCCATATACCCATTCTCTCTTGTAACTTGGGATTTTACATAGCATTTCCTATGTTTAATGTAAAGATTCATTTTTTATTAAGAATATATTAACCTTCCAAATAGAATCCAATATAATAAATTAGCATTTAGAAAGCTACATTTGGGAAATAAATATTGAACTCACATCCAAATCACCTGGAAACTGTTTTGAGAGGTTAATTTTTCTCACCCCCATAGACATCAGGTTCATTTGATCCTGATAATAACATTAAAAAAAAAAGCAATATTTATTTAGCATGGTTAGAGAGTAAGAGGTTATAACAGCATCAATGTTTTCCTGGGCTTCTGTAGTATGCCATGTGATAAAAATGGTCAATCTAGGAATACTTACATTATTGCATTTGTTGATTCACTCATTAATTGCAAAATATTGATGTAGAATGCTAATAACTATGCCATCAAAAGTTCAATAATTCCCCTCATGCATTCAACTAATATTGGATATTAGTAGATTCCAGAAATGATGTTACAGTCTCAAATTTAAAAATATACGTCCAGGTTTTTTTAGTTTAAAAATAATCATGCCTCATGATTGTTAGTACCTCATCAAAAGTAGTTACCTTTCATTTCATTACAGCAAAACTGCTTCGTCAAATGACAGCTGTTAACCTGGCAAGCTTATCCACATTAAGGCTTTAAATATTAAATAATTAACTCATGCCCTTTGTCTAAAGCCACCATTTTCTTTCAATATGTACATGAATGAAAAAATGTCTTAAGTATTAAAATTTCACATACTATGACAAAAAGGGGAATAAATCCAAATGTTCCTTCAAGCAAACTGAATAGATGGCTACTTAAGGCTGCCCATATATATTTGAGCTATATTCTCCTTTTCCTACACCTACTCTCTGCAAAATTCCTCAAAAGCTGGTTTTGAAATATGCCTTATACTTGGTTTTCCAAGAGTTTTTGCAAATGATTAAGCTTCTATTTGTTAGTAACTTATTTAAAAGAATTAAATGGCTTTCTGAAGAGTTGAAGTGCATACAGTATCTCACACACTGAGTTTTCAGTGAAACAAAAGCATCTGCAAATCAACCCTGCCTCGATCACTTCAGCAGACAAGTCAAAAATTCCTGCAGGTGATGACAGCCAATGCAGATGGTAACTTCTCCCCTCTGATTTTCTGCTCTGTGGCAGAGAAACAGATATTAAAGGAGTTAAAAAGCAACATACGGTTTGAGACCATAGGAAAGTAGTTGATCATATCTAAGGAACAAAAAAACAAGTAGCTTTTAAAATTCTTCATAATATTTAACATGCTCACAACTTGGAAGAAGGGTGCAAGTCAATTTTATTATAATTCTATATTCAGTAGGCTAAATTTGGGCTCCACCAGCTGGGTTGTTAATACAGGTCAAGGAATAATTAGCTGCATTTGTTTCAGTTTTAGAAAACCTAAATGAGCTCTGAGTATGTTCAAAGCTAAGAAAAAAAACAAAGATTTCTTTACTGATGTAATAGGTTCTGACAAAAACATGAGAGCAGAAAGCAGAGGATTATTACACTAGGATGCACTTATGAAAAAATAATGAATGAAGAACTGATATTATACTTGCAAAATTCAAATAAATGCCACAACTCTGTAATAAATAGATTATGTCGGTGAGAAGAGTTTGTGTTGGGTGTTCCTACTCATAGTAAGCAGACCAGGAAAGAAAACAGAGCAATTCAATTCAACCACTATCCAAAGCACTGATAATTTTTCTTCTGCGGTACTCCCAGACAATGGTGCATATAAATTTTATATCACCACAGCCTTTGTGGGGAGGGAGAAATCATTAAGTTTGAATTTTAAAGAAATATGATATCTTACTAGGGAGTCTTTTAATGACATGGATAAGTTGAATAACTGGATATCATACATTATTATAATTTTTTAAATTTAGAGTTTTATCTCAAAGCTAGTTCATCTGCCATCATAAATATATATATATATATATATAAATGAAGAGAATATCCATATGATCAACAACTCTGGCTTGGTAAATTCCAAAAGAGACAAAAAATAAAATACATACATACATACATACATCCACAGTATAGAACTAGCTATTATTTCTCCTTCCTTTACATCTTTTACTTCAAATGTAAATAATCCATAGGTGGCTACATTCCTTCATAAAGCAGACGAAGCAAATATTTGCAGGTACATTATATTATTTTCTTAAAAATCGTGTGACTAGAAGAGAAGTGGCTGCAAAGGGTTATGCCTAATGATTGTAGGCAATATCCTCTAAATTACATACTAATTTTGTATTTTACTCAAAGATTCATGTGCTGAAGTAGGAAACCATTTTGAAGTAATGTATGTGATTGGCGGCAGAGAAGACTTGAAAAATAGCCAGACTACACATCTTTGTAACTATCGAGAACATCATTAAGGAAGCCAAGCTTATTTCTCAGATTGTCATGTTTTATTTATTTATCTTTTTAAAGATTTTATTTGAGAGAGAACGAGAGCAGGGTGAAGGGCAGAGGGAGAAGCAGACTTCCCGCTGAGCAGGGAGCACAATTTGGGACTCAATCCCTGAACCATGACTTGAGTTGAAGGCAGAAGCTTAACCGACTGAGCCAACCAGGTGCCCCTCAGATTGTTACGTTTTAAACAATTATGTTTTAAAGGATACCACTTTCACTCTTCAGCCTGCCAATAATCACTTCAACTATGCTCTAACAACTCTGCAACTTTATCAACTTTCCCTTTAGAAACTAAACTTGTATAAGAAAAAATACAAGTTGCACTAGGAGAAGGAAACGAGGAAGTATCACTTAGACCTTTCATTTCAATCCTTCGCGGAAACAAAAACTTCTGAAGTGATTCAGTCTTCAATTAATATGTGACACAACACCTCAATAATATATATAATGTTAGGCTTAAATGGTGAATAATAGATTCTGAAGTTGATATGAAAAATGAAGGATTTTAGAAAAGGGACATTGGGATATTTGATTTGTGGTGGTCAGTGAATGAGTTAAAGCCATAATACATTTCATCTCTATATATGTGTATTTATTTAAATATTTATTGAGTACCTTTTATGGACCGGTTTTAGACACAGGATATACCAACGAACAGAACACATAAAAATCTTATGGAACTCACATTCAGTTCATAAACTCCCACTCTTAATTAGATGTGGAATAATCCTTCTTGTGCTTAACAATGCAATTAGGAAGAAAGATTTACCAAATTTGGCATATAAAAAGTTTACAAAGTAAACTGCTAAATAAAGACTGAATGTTCTAAAAGCATTTTTTTGGAAAGAGTAGGTTGCCCCTCTCTAAATCTGATGTATTTTCTAATTGGAAACATCTAGGTTGCATTACACACAAAATTGCACATTAGATCTTCAGACACTCTACATGATGGCAATGATTATTATTATTATTGGCAAGAAATAAATTGATCAGAGGCCCTGTTGTGAGTGGTAATGTTTTTCTCATGGAAAACTGCTTTCTGAGCTGTGCATATCACGTTTTTTCAAAATGGTGCGCACTGTGCCATAGGAAAGGTGGTTTCCCGGTAAAATGTTTTGCATGAATTCTAAATGAGAGCTGCCATGCTGGGTAAATGCATCACGTGTCTAATACTGCAGGTGGTATATATACATCATCATATTCTAACATTTGAGTTTCTTCAGTTGAAATACTGTTACACAGCATTGCCCTGCCTCTGTCACTATGTAACTTTGGTGAATGCATTAGGAAGCACGTGGTTGAGTTTAGGTTTTATGAAACCCCAGGATGCAGGCAGGGCTATGGGCAAGCAACTATCTCAATTGCCTTTTCAGTCATGACTCTCCTGTCATTAATATCATTATTTGCCTCCACACTTTTGTCACTGTATTTCAACACTTACCACTGAAGTGGAGGCAAATGGAATAAGAAATGTTAAGTATTCTATCTGGATTCTTAGAAGATGATTAGGAAGTCCTATATTCATGAAGAAAGAGCAGGAGTAAATGACACTACAGACACGCTGTTTGATAGTCGCTCACTGGAAGCCCAAATGTGTTTCCTTCCTGAGGAGCCGTGCACCAAGAAATCAGAATAAACCTTTTTGGAACAAGATGAAGACAGCGAGTCACGAATTACTAGGCAGTTTTCTGCCCCTGCTTTATCCCATGCATACACATACTCTGTCTTCACTTTTTCGTTTATTATACCCAGGTATTCTTTCAACAT
Organism: Phoca vitulina; assembly: GCF_004348235.1. NCBI lineage: Eukaryota > Metazoa > Chordata > Mammalia > Carnivora > Phocidae > Phoca > Phoca vitulina. Next base: position 42,989,416 of record NW_022589705.1, on the reverse strand, counting down.
ACTTTTGAGTGTCAGTTACTGAGATACTGAAAATGCAGCTGAGAATATATAGCTGTGAGCTTTGCTCTCACAAACTTCCACACCCTTAAGCAAGTGATCATAGCAAGGCACAATGGCTAGTAGGGTAGGTGCTGCCCAGATTACTAGGGGAGCCCACAGGAGGTTCACCAACCCTACTTTAGGTTATCGGAAGGGACAGCCCAACAGAAGTGGCAAAGTGAGACCTACTGAGTAGGCAGAAGCAAAAGGGTGGCAGAAAGTTTTATACGCAGAGAGAACAAGGCTGGAGAAATCTTGGAGGCCACAATGAGTAGTGTTTAGGAGGTGAGAGGCAGACATGAGCTGAAGAAGGCAGGGGCCAGATCCTAGTGGAGCCGAAAAAAATTACTTCAAGGAATTTGGTCTTTATTCTAAAGTTTACAGGGATGTATAAACACATGTTTAAGCAGAATAACAGCACAATTTTGTTTCAGAAAATTCACTCTGAATTTAAATGATGCTGCTCTGTGACACATGACCTTGGGCATTTTTACATGTAAAAGAGAGAGAACATTACCCAGATATTTGGAATGGTTATTAAATGAAATGTTTTAAGTACAGAACCTGGAACAATCACACATATTTAAGGGAATGGACTCTAGGGTATATTTGTATTTGAATAGACCCTCCAGTTTTACCATTGAAGTGGAGTAAATAGAACCCCCCACACACACACACACAACACACACAATTCAATTTCACTCAGAACTTCAGAATGTGACCTTATTTGGAAATAGAGTCTCTGCAGATACAATTAGTTAAGGATCTGAAGATGAAATCCTCCTGGACTTGGGCAGTGGGGGGGCTATATCCAATAACTGGTGTCCTTATGAGGAAAGGAGAGAACACAAAAAGACACATAAGGAAGGACATGTGAAGGAGGAGGTAGAGATTTGAATATGCTGCCACAAGCCAAGGAGCACCTGGGGCCATCAGAAGCTGAGAGAGGCAAAGAAGGATTCTTACCTACAGCCCTCAGAGGTAGCTTGACCTATCAGCACTTAGAATTCGGACTTCTAACCTCCATAGCTCTGACAGAATAATACATTTCTGGATTTGTTTTGTTTTCCAAGAAACCCAGCTTGTGGTACTTTGTTACGGCAGCCCTAGAAAATGAATACAACTATGCACTCTTGGTGTGCTCCTGGATAAGCTACCTAACTTTTCTGTGTCTCATTTCCTTCTTTGTAAAGTTAGGATAGTAATAATTAACTTACAGGTTGCTATGTGAATTATATGAGATTATATCTGTGCAATACTTAAAGCAGTACTTTGCTTGACACGGAGTAAATAATTAATGTTAGCTCTTATGACTACTGTGAAAAAACTAGATACATAATAAAATGAAAGTGTTCAAAAGATTCAAAATATTTTGATTTATAAAGCATTGTACCCAAGCTTATACTTTGTATTTCTTTTCAATTATCCATCGGTACACTCCACGGTCTTTAATATTAAAATACTTAATTTTATTGTAGAATTACTAAATACATTTGTCAGTCTTTAATCAAAATATGATCAGATACTTTTAAGGAAAAAAAAATCTGTCAAATTCTGTCCTTACAGTTGCACATTTCATTTTTATTAGAATATTTTCAAATGAATTTGTTAAAACTAAGTCTGCTTCCTTCCCTAAATGCAGTTCTCCTTTCTTTGTATAGAAACAGCATTGACCCAATAATCTTACTTTAAGAAGGTACTCACATTTCAATATAATTCTCTTGAGATTGTTTTAAGGAAAATAATAGAGTAAATGACAAAAATGAACTATCCATTGCAGTACAATTTATCATGGAGTGTTGCATGCCATTATCTGAAAAACATGCAGTGTAGTAATCACTTGGAGTAGAGCTAGCACATAATTGTATGCTAGTCATAAATTATAGGTGAATGGCAGTTTCAGCTAATGAGGCCCAAATAGCAGTACAGGCACTGGAGTGATTAGAGAAGATGTGGTTATGAATGCATTTATTACTGGTGTACTATAAAGCTTTTCAAATTAGAAATGGCAGGTATATAAATAGACACCAAGCTGGAACACCTATATCTACAAAGTAAAATACCTAAAGATACAGATAATTCACCATCCCTACCTCCAATGAGTATGCATGTATGCACATGTGTGTAGGAAAAGAGAGAAACAGAGATGAGAGAGAGACAGAGGTGAACGAAAATAAACTCTTCTGCTTATATGCTCTTTCTTCACAAATACTTCTGCCATATTACATTCATTTTATATCTCTTTAGGAAGAACTTGGGCATACCTAACTTCAGCTATATTTTTTCTCTCTGTATCTTAAATTTCATTTATGTTGCTTTTTTGATGAGTGAAAAAGGTCACTCTCCACTGGCTGGCAGTATTAGTATTTGTCTCTCTAGAGCAGATTTCAAAATCTACAAAACAACTACAATTTTATGCCTCGTCCCATAGATACTATATATTTAGCTAGTCCCTATATATGTTTCGATGCTATGAAGTTTCTTTCTTTCTTTTCTTTCTTTTTTTTGGATAACAACAGAACCCAAGTTTAATTTATGAGGCAGAATTGAATATAGAGGATTTCAGTAATATTTCTTACCCAGTTGATTATTCACTTTAAGATATATACATAAGTTTGTTGCAGCTTTTTGGTTAGAAAATGGAAACACAATAAATACAATTTTAAATTATAATACTAAACAATGGTGTTTCCCACAAAGTCTCATCTCGAGTTATTACAAGATTCACTTGCAGAGGTGAGTGAACAGATCTAAAAATATAGGAAAGGGTAAGCTCTTAAAACATAAATTATATCATTTTTTCTCAAATCATAATAAAATGAGAAAATGCACAAAGCTAACATTTTAATTATTTTTATTACTCTGCTTTTGCCCTACAGTCCTTATGTAGTTTCTCATAAACTGACTTTCTATTAGACTTCTCTGAGTAGGTTTGCTCATTATTTGGACACAAATAAATAGGTACATGCCAAAATAAAAATGGCTTTTGCTGAGGAAGATTTTATTTCTGAAAATTAATTTTAAAACTTCATTTCAAGAAATCAACTATTGGCTCAAAAGTTATTATGTTTTAAAATTTTTTCCAAAAGTACTTTTTTGTGATTCTTATTTTTAACTAAGATAGCATATAGATGCATCTCTTGGTAAGTGAGGACAAAGAGCAAACCACTTCCCCCAGAATTGGAGAGACATATAGGTAAATACAAAGAATCACAGCTCAGCAGAGCAGGAACCCAAGGATGGGAACCACTGGGAAACCTGTACCAAAGTGGGAAAACCGAAACAGCAACTGACAAATTGCTAGAGGCTCGGTGTGGACAGTCTGAGAGTAAAAAATTTGAGGAGGACCCAGTCATAAGAACGCCCCCATACTTTTGTGAGCTTTATCCCTAGGTGCTCAACCATTTTTTTCTGGTAATAGTGAAGAAAATCCCCTTGTGATTCTAACAGGGAGAGAGGAAAAGGAACCATTGTGAAATATACCAGAGCACTTTGCTGTTCTTAACAATGTCTTCCCTTAAGAGAAATTTTATTTAACCAGAGCCTAGCCTCCCTGGGGTTTTATCAGAGCCTAACTGATCTGGAGAAACAGAAATGCCAACCAATCAGCCCTAGGCTTTGATGAAGGAGAAGGGAAATACTCTATTCCAGCCCGCTCTAGCTTTCTATTTGGGAGAAAATAAATAATCCCACATCACTCTAGATATTTTATACCACCTGAGGCTGGGAAGGAGACACTGAGAAACATTCGTGAAGTTCAGTCCAGAGACATAGGGTCAATAAAAAACTGAGGCCTAATCAAAGGACTATAGAACGCTCCCCCCTCCCCTCCCTCCATACCTTACCACCAAATTTCTAAAAGCCTATTTAGAGCAGTTCCTTTCACTCATTACATCATGTTTGGCTACCAAGAAAAAAAAAATATGAGAAATACTAAAAGACAAACAAATAAACAAACAAACAACAACAACAAAAACTACTTAAAGAGACAGAACAAGCATCAGACCCAAATATAGCAGTGATATTAGAATTACCAGAGGGGGGATTTAAAACAACACTGATTAATATCCTCAGGGCCATAATGGATAAAGTAGATAACATGCAAGATCAGATAGGCAACATAAGCTGAGAGAAAGAAATCCTAAGGAAGAATTAAATAGAAATGCTAGAGATTAAAAAAAATAAAACAACAACAAAAACTGTAACAGAAATGAAGAATGATTTTGATGGGCTCATTAGTAAATTGGACATGGCTAAGGGAAGAACATCTGAGCTTGAAGATATAGTAATAGAAACCTCTAAAAATGAAAAGCAAACAGAACAAAACTGATAAAGACAGAGCAGAATATCCAAGTACCCGTAAGACAACTACAAAAGGTATGACATAAATCATGGGTATACCAAAAGGAGAAGAAAGAGAGAAACAAAGAAGAAGTATTTGAAATATAATAATTGAGATTTCCCCAAATCAATGTCAGGCACCAAACCACAGATCCAGGGAGTTTAGAGAACACCAAACAGGATAATGCAAAAACAAAAAGAAAAACAATACAAAAACAAAACAAAGCAAAAACAACAAAATAAAACAAACCTATAGCTTGGCATATCATTTTCAAACTGCAGAAAATCAAAGATAAAGAAAATGTCCTGAAAGGAGCCAGAGGAGGAAAACAAACAAAACAAACAAATAAAAACACCCTATGAATAGAGGAATAATAATAAGAGTAATAATAAGAGTACAGCTGACTTTTTCTCAGAAACCATGCAATTAAGAAGAAAGTGGAGTGAAATATTTGAAGTGCTGAGAGAAAAAAATCACCAACCTAGAATTCTTTAGCCTGTGAAATTGACCTTCAAAAGTGAAGGAGAAATAGATTTTCCACAACAACAAAATTGAGGTAATTTGTTGTCAGACCTACCTTGTAATAATTGTTAAAATAAAAAGTTCTTTACAGAGAAGGAAAATGAGGGTCAGATGTGAATTTTCATAAAGAAACAGAGAGCACAAAAGAAGGAATGAATAATGGTAAGACAAAAACTTTTATTTTATTCTTCATTAATCTAACACATAACAGTTTGGTAAAAATAATAGCAACAATGTTATACATATATTCATATATATGTGAATAACATCAAGGATACAAGGGATAGGAGGAAGGTGTTAGCATTATTTTATTATATGGTACACTATCTGAAAAGTGGTATAGTGTTATTTGAATGTGGATTCGAATTAACTGAAAATGTGCATGGCAAATTCTAAGGCAGCCTAAAAAATAAAATAAGAAGTATAACTAATACGCTAAGAAAGGAGAGAAAATATAATAATATAAAATGTTTAATTAAAACCACAAAGGAAAGAAAAAGAGTAGAAGCCAAAACTAGGAACCAAGAACAGGGCAACAAATAGGAAACAGTAATGAATATGGTAAATATCATCTAACTACATCGGTTACATTCACTTTGAATACCAATGGTTTAATGCACCAATCAAAACACAGAGATGTCAGAGTTAATTAAAAAAAAACAAGCTTAAACAAAATGCTGTCTAACAAGAAACCCATTTTACATATAAAAGCATAGAGATTAAAAGTAAGTAGAGAAAATATACCAAGCTAATGTTAATTGAAAGAAAGCAGGAGTAGTTGTATTAATTTCAGACAAGAGAGACTTCAAAGTAAGGGAAATTATCAGGGATAAAGAGGGTCATTACATAATGATAAGGGGGTCAATTCTCTGAGGAGACATTATAAGAAGCCTAACAACAGAAGGATAAACAGTATAAGGCAAAAACTGATAGAACTACAAAGAGAAAAGAGATGAATCCACTATTGTAGTTGGGGACTTCAACACCCCTCTCTCAGAAATGGACAGATCCAGCAGGCAGAAAATCAGTAATAACAGTTGAACTCAACAGGAACATCAATCAGTTGGATAAAACTGGCATCTATAGACTAATCCAACATGAGCAGAATACACATTTTTCACAAGCTCACATGGAATATCCACCAAAACAGACTACATTTAGCCATAAAGCACACCTCAATGAATTTAAAAGAACAGAAATTATACAATGTCTGTTCTCAGACCCTAATAGTATTAATCTACAAATCAATAACATAAAGATAACAGGAAAAATCCCAAAATACAGAGAGATTAAACAACACATTTCTAAATAACACGAGTCAAAAAAGAAATCTCTAGAGAAATTTAAAGATATTTTAAACTAAATGAAAGTGAAAACAAAACTTTTCAAAATGTGTGGGATGCAATGAAAACAATGCTCAGAGGAAAACTTAGTACTGAATGCCTATATGAGGAAAGAAGAGAGATCTAAAATCAATAATCTAAGTTTCCACCTTAGGAAACTAGAAAAAGAAGAGAAAATTAAACACAAAGTAAGCAGAAAAAATTAAATAATAATTAGAGCAGAAATCAATGAAATTGAAAACAGCAAATCAATAGGGAAAATCAATAAAACCAGAAGCTGGTTCTTTTAAAAGAGCACTAAAATTAATAAGCCGCTAGCCAAGATAACTAAGAAAAAAAGAGAAAGGAAGCAAATTACTAATATCAGATGAAAGACGGTCCATTACTAGAGATCCCACAAACATTAAAAGGATAATAAAGGATAATAGAACAATTCTATGCCCACAAATTTGAAACCTAGATGAAATGGATTAATTGCTTGAAAAACATAAACTGTCAAAACTCACACAGAGAGAAATAGATCATCTGAATAAGCTTATATCTATTAAATAAAATGAATCAAAAATTAATAATCTTTCAAAACAGAAAGCTTAAGGCCCAGATGGATTCACTAGTGAATTCTACCAAACATTCAAGGAAGAAGTTATAGTAATTCTCTACAATCTCTTTCAGAAGATAGAAGCACAAGGAATACTTTCTAACTTATTCTATGAGATCAGCATTACCCTAATACCAAAACCAGTCAAAGGCTACAAAAACAAACAAACAAACAAAAATAAACAAAGAAAAAAGCTAAATAACAGTGCCTTTCATGAACACATATGCAAAAATCCTTAACCAAATATTAGTTAATTGAGTCCAACAATGATAAAAAGAATTAGTACACCAAGACAAGTGGAATTTATACCAGGTATTCAAGGCTAGTTCAACATTCAAAAACTAATTAATGTAATCTATCACATTAATGGCTAAAAATGAAAAATCACAATGATAATATCAGTAGATGCAGAAAAAATATTCGACGAAATCTACTACATATTCATGATAAAAACTCTTAGTAAAATAGGAGTCAAGGGGAACTTCTTTAATTTGATAAAAAATAACTACAACAGCCCTACAGCTAATATCATAGTTAATGGTGAGAAACGTGAAGATTTCCCACTGAGATCAGGTACAAGGCAAGTCTGTCCCCTCTCACCACTGTTTTTCAACATTGTACAGGAAGTCCTACACAAAAACCAATGCAATAATACAAGAAAAGGAAATAAAATACATGCAGATTGGGAAAGAAGAAATAAAGCTGTTTTTGTTTGCAGATGACATGGCCGTCTAAGTATAAAATCCGAAAGAATTGATATGAGAACTCCTGAAACTAATAAGTGATAATAATGAGGTTGCAAGACACAAGGTTAATATACAGAAATCAATCACTTTCTAATATACAAGCAATGGACAAGTGGATTTTGAAATTAAAAACACAACATTAATATCAACAACTCATTAATGAAAAGCTTAGGTGTAAATCTAACAAAATATGTATAAGCTCTATAAGAGGCAAACTATAACACTCTGATGAAAGTAGTCAAATAAGAACCAAATCAGTGGAGAGATGTTACAGGTTCAATATTTTCAAGATCTCAGTTCTTTCCAATTTGATCTATAGATTCAATGTGAGCTCAATCAAAATTTTAGCAAATTGGCAAATTGATTCTAAAGTTTATATGGAGAGGCAAAAGATCCAGAATAGTCAATATGTTATTGAAGGAAAAGAACACAGTTGGAATCCTGGTGTTACCTGACTTCAAATCTTACTATAAAGCTACAGTAACAGGACAGTGTGGTATTGGTGAAAGAATAAACAAATGGATCAACAGAACAAAATGAAGAACACCAAAATAGACACACATACATTGGCTAACTAATTTTTGACTAAGGAACACAGGCGATGCAATGGAGGAAAGATAATTTCTTCAACAAATAATGCTGGTAGAACTGGACAACCACACACACACACACACACACACACAAACAAAACTAAACACAGACCTTACACTCTTCACAAAAATTAACTCAAAATAGATCATAGACCTAAATATAAAGTGCAAAAATATAAAACTCCTAGATTACATAGAAAGAAAACCTAGACATGGAGGAACTTTAAATTCATATTACTAAGGGAAAGAAGCCAAGTTGAAAAGGCTATATTCCATATAATTCCAACTCCATGACACTCTGGAAAAGGCGAAACTATGGAGAAAATTTAAAGATTAGTGGTTAGCTGGGGTTGGAATGGGAGACGAAAGCATAAACATAGCACAGAGGATTCTAGGCAGTGAAAATATTCTGTATGATACCACAGCGATGGATATATGTCATTATACCCTTGTCCAAGCACACAGAATGTTCAACACCAAGAGTGAACTCTAATGTAATTACTGACATTGGGAGATGATGTATCAATGTAGGTTCATCCATTGTAAAAAGTGTATCACTCTGGTTGGGGATGTTGATAATGGCAGGCAGTTAGCATGTCTTGGGCATAGAATAAGTAGATGGGAAATCCCAATACCTTCCTCTCAGTTTTGCTGTGAAGCTATACTGCTCAAAGAAGATAAAGGCTTAAAAAGTAATAGATCATAACATTTAAAAGTTAAAAATGCTATAGTACTTTAAGTAATTTTTAAATATTTTCATTTTTATAAATGATATTAAAATAATTTTCTTTGTGATTTTAGGTATGTAGTACTTCTGTTACTGATCACATTTTACTTTGCTCTGTCTATATCAATGCATCTATCTTTTTTTTTTTTTTTTTTTCAGTTTAAGTAGGATCCATGCCCAGTGTGGAGCCCAACGCAGGGCTTGAACTCAAGGACCCTGAGATCAAGACCTGCCTGAGCTGAGATCGAGAGTCAAGCACTTAATCACTTAATCAATTGAGCCACCCAGGCTCCCCAATGCATCTTATCTTTCATAAGGTCCTTAAGTATAGGGACTATGTCTCATTTTGTATCTTTCATAGTTTTAAACAGTATCTTGAATAACAGGTATCCCACAAGTATTTATAGAACAGATAATTTAATATACTTAACACCTAACAAATAGAGCTCTGGCAACTCCAACATTTTGAGAGACAGAAATATGTATTATTTCTGCACTTCCCAATTGATTGTGTTGATGTTCTTAAAATTTTAACTTTCCGATCAACAAAAACTGTTAATTTTCTAATTACAAAAGTTTGGGAGAATACAAATATGTATGTCATGCCAGGATCATACACTCAAACTAGATACTAAGCTATTTTGTACGGGTCAATAAGAAAACAAATGTTAATACTAACATATTTTAAGTACTATAAAATTGCCGTAAGTGTATTTTTCAGGCCATTTTTAGTGTCTAGACATGGTACTAGGAATTTTATATTATCTTATTTTAATTTTCACCATAATTCTGTGAGATAGAAACTGGAACCAGCCCAAACACAGGCCTATTCTCTGTCACATCACTTTTAGGAAATAATACATACGAAAATTTATGACCAAGAAATTGTTTGAAACTACATGTCCCTACAGAGCCTTTAGAACATCATGTCCTCTAAAGGTATTTGTACCATATTTGAAGCCTTTGGACTACTGTCATGGTGCCTGGAATACTGTATTTTATATCTTTTTCTACTGTTGAAATTATGCACTCTAATGCCACAGAGTTACTAAGTGATAGACACTGCAATTCAAATCTAGGTCCATCTCATTCTGAAATTGATGTTTTCAGTACTTCTGTTCTAATGTTTCTAATGGTTATACTGATTACATCTCATTCAAATGCATACAAAAGGAAAGATTTTTAAACAACCTAAACAAAATCTAGCCCCCCAAAGATGTGTTCTTATTCTAAATTTAGAACCTAGTAATATTCTCTTATTTAGAAAAAAAAATAGTTATTTGCAGATATAATTAAGTTATAGATTTTGAGATGAAGAGATCATCCTAAACTGTGAAGGTGAGCCCTAAATCCAATGATGAGTGTTGTTATAAGAGACATGTAGGGAAGATCTGACAGACAGAAGAGGAAGAAGCAAAGTGATAAAGGAGGCAGAGACTGGAGTAATGCTTCCAGAAGCCAAGGAATAGCTGGAGCTACCATGATCTGAAAGAGGTAAAGGACATTATCTCCCTTAGAGACTTAGGAGGAAGCACCACCTTAACTATACCTTGATTTTGAACTTTTGGGCTCCAGGCTGTGGGAGAATACATTTCTATTGTTTTAAGCCACCACATTTGGAAATTAATACACATTTTCATTTTAATCCAAGAAACCACTGGGATTTTAATATACCATGCAGAAAGACAAGACAAAAAATCTTATTTGAAACATTTATCCTTAAGCAATATTTGAAAATTACTTGGGGAAAATAAAATGAATGATTGACTATTATCTTTTTTCCCCATTACTTAGCAAAATATTTATCACAGGAGATGATAAAAGCAGATGCCAAGTTTGTGATAAATACGAATGAGACAATTCTCACCTTTATTAGGAAGGATATGCAGAGAACATAACAAGGGGAGTAGAGATTAAAAGGATGCCCTGAAGAGACTTCCTGGCTCCAGTGTTGATGCCTTGTCTATGGCATCCTGTGTCTGCACTGTTAGCAAGATGATTTCTTTCTCTCTCCTTTTCCTTTTCTTTCTTCCTTCCTCTCTCTCTTTCCTTCCTTCCTTCCTTCCTTCCTTCCTTCCTTCCTTCCTTCCTTCCTTCCTTCCTTCCTTCCTTCCCTCCTTCCTTCCTTCCCTCCTTCCCCCCTCCATCCCTCCCTCCATCTCTTTCTTTCTCCCTTCTTTTCTTGAGTGCCTTGGGAGCCCATTCTCACGTTCATCCTGTATTTTCATTTGATTCATTCATTGTGCAAAAGAAATTTTACCAGGGGAATTTAGTTTTTTACAGAATGCAGTCAAGGAAGTAGATTACTTAGCAAAACTATCATCTCCACTCACCTGGAGCTCTTTATCTTCTCACTGCAGACACTCACACCACTGCCTCAGCAAGCTAGTCTAAAGAATATGTCCCATAAACATTAACTACGTTTCCTCAGGATATTCATAACTATTGATTCTGACATGTTGATTTTCTCTATAAAATTGTTCACTGTTTTGACATTAAAAGAGGCTTGAGATTTTCCTATCTTAACAATATTTCAGCCAAATTAGATTAGGCCCTAATTAACAACAGGTATTATTATCTGAGTAAATAAAGAGAATAAAATAATAATCATGCCTCTACATTTTGAATTTTTGTAGTTTTTAAACTATACTATCACATCTGGGGTTTCTTTCTTTGAACTTTTTATAGATTATTAAATTAAATTATTTTAATTATCAAACTAAAAATACTCCACAAATTTATATTATAAAGTTATAATTAAACATACCATTTGTTAGCTTTGAATACAGCACTAATGAAATAATCATTAAAATTAATGAAAGTAATAATCATATGTCCTGATTCACTTGCAATATTTAAAAATTATTTAATTAGTCTCCTTTATTGCTGATGATATATTAGTTTTGCAAATGTTTACATGTGAATTTATTTACTCAACATCAGAGATCAGTATCTTTTGTTTATTCCATAAATATGACAGGATAATACGGGCCATCTATTAAAAGGTGTATAACTGAATCATGATGTTCCACCATCTTTTAATCAAGTTCCACTAAAATTATTGTAAGCTTTAACTAGCTCAAAAAACTAAGAATGAATGTTTTCCCCTTTGCGTCAATGATTCCTTCACTAATGTAATTCACAGTTTGGTGCTCATAGAAAGGCTTCATGCTAATAGGAGGCTAGTGGAAAAACCCAACATTAGAAGATGTATCAACTCTTTAGTCATTATTCTCAACTCCAGAAAGGGTTATTTCCTAATGCATACATGTTAAATCACTTACTGAACAAACATTACAAATGTAAAGAGGAATTCAAGCTTTTCTTAAGAATCATATAAAGAATTTTAAATGTATTCCTGTGGCAAGGCAGAATACAGTCAACATAATTTTAGAAGTATAAAAATAATGTAAGCTTGTATTTTGGGAAGTGTGGAGGCGTGGATAGTGGCTATTTTCTTTCTTTCTCTTGCCTTCTTATATTTATTTTCCCATTATTCACAGCTCTCTGAAGTGTGCTAATATGGCAAGGCTATATCTTAGGACCTTAAAAATACTACAACTTAAATAGAAACAGAAAATTGGATGAGAAAGATGTGATACTGTGGAATAAGAGAGTATTATGGAATTAACCTAAATCTCTGTCACTTCTATGAACTATTCTTTTTTGTCCATTTCTCATGCAAAAGTTGGAAGTAAACAGTATTTTCGAAGTAAGGTCTGACACTACCTTCACAGGAGGTCCTAGATCTGTACAATGGAATCAACACAGGCATGATCTAATATTGGGTAAGAGTCCATAATTTTCCTCAAAACATATTCTCTGCAAAAGAAAAACTGCCTGACCCCGAACTCCATATCCTCTCACTGTACTAAACTGTTTCCTACTTGTAGATCCCTATTAGCCATGTGACTGAAGCCAAGTCCCTTCAGTTCTCAGTGGCTTTTTCTTCTCTTTTAAACAAAGGCTTTGACTAGAATAGATAATCTCTAAAATCTGTCTAGTTCAAAACTTTCAAGTATTAGATTTATTTTACCATGCAGCCAAATTCACTTATTTGGGGAAGAGAGTATCAAAGAATTTAATCACCCAACATCTGGAAGGAGAAAACTACTTATTTGCAGTTTCTCCCAAATGCAGAGCCTTTGACTGTTTCCGGGGTCATCATCAAACAGAATGCTCAACGTACATTAGGTCAACAAATATGTTCAATAAATTGAGTCCTCATTAGTGTTCCAGTATTGGGCTCCATAATCATATTTACTCATTATAAAATTAGAACAGTTTACATTTATAAGGTAAGCACAAAAACTAGAATGGATTCATCTAAAACTCCCAAAAGGAAAGTTTATATTTTCATGGGTTTTATTATTTACTTCAAAAACTCACAACATCACATCATAACCTTGAAACACAGTTATGAGATTCTATCCAAATGTAGATCATTGATGCAATGCAGATCCCTTCAGCTTATATATTATGTACATGAACGAAGAGATAAGAGAGTAATGAGGCAAGTGCCTTTGATGGTATTCTGAAATTTCAGTGCTATTGTTTTATTTTATGATTTACTGGAAGATTTCCTGTGGATATGCATACTTGGAATACATTGAACCCAGCCAGAGGATTTCCATTCCATTTATTTTTAACACCCGATAAGTGAATCTGATTGACAGAGACAGGTGGTGGCTATAAGAGCCGGTAGAATATTTTTGAGTGAACTCAACTGTAGACTATTATCTCTCTTTCACTATTTGGGATTTAGTACAGGTTTTTGTTTTTGTTTTTGTTTTTTTAAGTTACCTTGAAAACAAGTGCTTTCTGAGTTTGTAAGTAAAACAAAAAAATTATTGTGCAAATGTCATTTTATAACTTGCATTTGTCATTGGATTAAGACTTTTTGGGCAGAAATCTTTCTTTTCAAACACTTTAATCTCAATGCCTTTAAAAAGATTTATTTATTTACTTCAGAGAGAGAGCATGGTGAGCATAGCGGGGAGGCAGAGGGAGAGGGAAAGAGAAACCCAAGCTCACTCGCGCTGAGCACAGAGCCTGACACAGGGTTTGATCTCATGACCCTGAGATCATGACCTTGAGATCACAACCTGAGCTGAAACCAAGAGTAGTACACTTAACCAACTGTACCACCCAGGTGCCCCAATATCACTGTCTTTAAAAGCAACAGATATGTTTTGAATGAAATGTCAGCAATGAAAAAAACCACATATTTTCAGTATATTCTTCAATGAATTTAATTGCAAAGCTCACACAAATCGTTTAAAAATAGTGAGACATGAGGCATTCAGCTGGCTCAGTCAGTAGAGCATGCAACTCTTGATTTTGGGGTTGTGAGTTCGAGTCCTGCATTGGGTATAGAGATTAGGTAAATTTTTAAAAAATCTTTAAAAAATAGTGAGACATTTAATTCAGACAGTTTTGTGCCTTACTGTATTTAATCTATTTGGAGATTTTTTTCAAACACAAATTTAATCTGGAAAATGTATATAACAATTATAGAATACTATGAATTCTGCAGTATAAAAAATAAAAGTGATTGTTTGTTCCTGGATTTCAAGGATTGTAAAAATATTAAAGATGCTATTCTTGAGATGCATCCATTGCCTGAAGGGATATGTAGGCCATTTCAAAATGGTCAAAGACTATACCCCAAAACTGATTTTCTGGCTGACCACTTTAAAGATTCCTTCCAAAAGACCTAAATCTAAACTACCTTCATTTTTTTTTTTAAAGTTACCTTTTAAATGTAAGATATACACTGGAATATATATATATATATACATATATATATGTATATATAATATTATATTATATTTATATAATGCAGGGAATTTTATATATCATATATATTATATATAACACAGGGCACATATCAGATTGTACACTTTTACTGTCTTGTTATATTATTAAAAATTTTACAAGAATATTTTCCTTTCTAAAAATAATGCTGGACAAAATACTAGAGAAAATAGTGACAAAGAAGTTAAAAAAAAAAGGAATCTCAAGAAATAGAACTAGAAAAAGCAAAAAAAAATGGAGAAGAAAAAAGATAGCATTCTTAAAAGGTATAATTCAATATCTAATTTCACTATCTACCAGAATTTATTTCTTTGCAAGCAGTGTCTCCTCAGTTGCTACTGCTGTTGTTTCAAGTAAGATGGGGCAGGTTTGAGGAATGCGTTACCAATAGCACAGTCCAGGCAAGTTGCCTCTACTAAACTTATTGGTAATGAGCATCTCTTAAATTGATAACCCTACATTTTCAAAGGTGTGTTTAAGAGAAGATGAGTTCTCCTTAGAGCCTTTCATGCAAACTCCAACATTTAATAAAGTAGGAACCTTTTGCTTCATAATCAAATGCTTCTTCATAACAGTGATAGAGATACAGGTCATACTAAACCCTGACAACTGTGTGCGGCCAGACACATATATGAGATTCAGCAACCACCATCACTTAGTTTAAATATGGGGAGCGTTCTGACCTCTTTGAGTAGAGTTAGATGTAAAAATAATGTAGACTATTCTCAGTATTTAAAAGCTCTTTTATTTGTGCCATGATGTTAAAGTTTATTTCTCCATTTCCTTTATTTATTACTGAGGTCCCAATAATGTGCCCACGTTTTCTATCCTGGACTTTGTGATTTTTCAAAAGGAGCACTGAAGATAAAACCATATTAAGATCCTAAAAGTGCTACAAAGCAACTACCAAAACCAACTCAAGAAGCTGTTTCCATCACTTATAAAACAGAGATAATACTTACTCCATCTGTGAAACATTCCAGATGTTGTGAGAATCAAATCAGATGATCAATATAAAAGCATTTTAAAATTTTCAAATGTGGGGTGGAAGTTCCAGATTAAATGTCTACCTCTTCAATTACTCCCACAATCACACTAAAATGTCAATAAAGAATAACCCACAAGGACAATGAGAATAAAAAAATGGACAAGACAATCGATGAGGAGAAACTTTTTAGATGGTGGGAAGCTGGGGGATGACTGGTTAGGGACTTAGCAAAGTAGAAAAGGCTGGGAATCAGTTTCCTTCTGAGATTATGACCCAAAACCAACAACCCAATCTGAGCCACAGAACCTTAGAAGAGTTCAAAAATTGGAAGCACTACATTTAGAAAGTGTGAGTGGGGGTGAAGCTGAATAAAAAGATAATTGCTTCAAATTCACTCTAACTTAGACAGTTCTCTACCTTATGAAGTCAGGAAAATTGAACCAGAGACTCCAAAGTCAGGGATGCCATGCCCAACAGTGGTTAAGACATCAAAGTGAAAACAGGCAGATCAGTGGGAAGTTTACCTTTAAAACAATGAAACGCACAGCTTTTTTTCCCTATGCATCTACCAGAAAATAGGCAAACAGGCTCTCATCCTATCCCAGGGAGGGGTGATAGGTAGTTTGTTTGTTTTTTCCTTTGAAGAAAGCTTTGGGTCACATCCCAAAGACATGACCAAGAGATTTTGATATTTGGAGGTCCCCTAAGAAATGACCAAATTACATACACTTAATTGTTCCACAGTGAAGCCAACTAGTCATACACAGCTCTACCAGCTGCCTGGTCTACTTAGTATGAAGAAACAGAAGGGATCATCAAGCATGTGAGAAAAATAACTACCAAGAAACTACCAAGAAACACCAGAAAATAAGGGTGATATAAAAAGTAGAACATCTAGGGAAAAAAAATCATATTCATCAATGGCTTCAGAGAAGTAAAAGAGGATGCTGCATCCATGAAGCAACAAAGAGTTGCTGGATAAAAATAATATAAGTCTGTAAGAAAAATAAACAGAACATCTGAAATGTAAAATTAGAAAGTTTTCAGATAATTTAAATATAGGTGTACAAAAACTGTGCCAGTGAAATAATAAGACATTAAATATATTATTTTTAAAAAGTTGTAAGTGGTATACTATGTAGTTCAGGTGTAAACAATCTTTACAGTCATTTTGGTAAGTGATTTATCCATTTAACTTCAAAATGTGATACAACTACAGTTGAGTCTTGAACAGTGTGGGGGTGGGGGTCACCGAATCCCCACTCAGTTGACAAGACTTATATAACTTTTGGACTCCCCTGAAACTTAACTACTAAGAGCTTACTGTTGACCAGAAGCCTTGCTAACATAAACAGTTGATCAACACATATTTTGTGTGTTACATGTATCATATACTATATTCTTACAATAAACTAAGATAGAGAAAAGAAAGTATTACTAAGACAATCATGAAGAAGAGAAAATACATTTACAGTAATGTACTGTATTCATAAAAAAAATACACCTATACATGGACCCATGCAGTTCCAACCCATATTGTTCAAGGGTTAACTGTATAAGAGAGACACAGAGAAAGAAGGGGGAGAATACATATAAGTGGGAAGATGGGAAGGGGGTAGGACAGCTAAAATTTCACCTTCTATATTTGTAACTCTTTAGAAATGCCTCAGATTTATAATCATCAAATAATGGAATAAAGATATTATTTAGAAAATGAAAAGATGTGCTGGAAGAAGCAGCTTTAACAGTTATAAGAGGTTGCTTCTGACACAGCAATGGGAAACCCTGCATTATTTTTTGACTTCAAAAGCATGAATGTGCATTACTTTCATAGAAATAAAAATTTAATCTAAAAACACAGCTAAGAAAAATTCAAATGTAAGTCATTATTAGTTGAAAACACAGTGTCAACATAGGACCCCTTTTCTTTTTTTTTTTTTTTAAAGATTTTATTTATTTTTATTTATTTATTTGACACAGAGAGAGAGACAGCTAGAGAGGGAACACAAGCAGGGGGAGTGGGAGAGGGAGAAGCAGGCTTCCTGCCGAGCAGGGAGCCCGATGCGGGGCTCGATCCCAGGACCCCAGGATCATGACCTGAGCCGAAGGCAGGCGCTTAATGACTGAGCCACCCAGGCGCCCCGAGGACCCCTTTTCTTATGCACAACATTCTGGTTCCTTCACAAAGATTATTGGGCTAAATTTTTTTCTAAACAATAGAGAAGAAAACAATATCTAAGTAATATCCCATAGGATGCTATATCTACATTATCTCATTTAACTCCTCTAACAATGAGTCAAATATTATTCTATGTCTCTTACAGATGAGGAACATCTCTTCACCCCCACTGGCACACAGCATGTAGCAAAGCTATGATAGAAACATGCATCTGCTTTCAAAACCCCTTTATATCATAACCAATCCCCACCTTCAGTGGCTTCTTTTCATCTACAAAATGTTTAAGTCCAAGATCCTTAGCATATCATATAATATCATCCAAGGCTCCACTCCAACATCACAAATATGCAATATTATGATCATATATTATCAACTCAAGGCTCAAACAGTCTAACTTGTTTGCATTTCTTACCCATATACTTAGCTCTGTTAATAGCAGTCTCTACTGGAGCCTCATGCCTCAATACTCCCCTGTTTCTCTGTTATCCCCTCTGTTGAAAATATTCTTCCCATCTTCCTTTATTTGGCTTCCTCTTTTTCATTCACTTACTTTTCATCCTTTCATTCATTTTAATTTTTCATTATATTCCAGTCTATGTGTGATCCCTTCTTAGAAGTTTCCCCAAACTCTGAGATCGAGTTATATATCCCTCTTCTGTGCTCCTATAACAACAGTATCTTCACCCCTCTCATTGCTTACACACCAGATGGCTAATATTTTGTCTGTGAGAGACTTGGCCATACTTATCACTAGACCTCAAGAGCCATTGGGGAAAACATGACAATGTTCCTTACCATAAAGAACTTAGTATCTAATAGTAGAGAGAAAAATTACATGGAAAGCTATGGTTCTAGACAGACATTGAAAGTTACTATGAGAAATGGGTAACACTCTTTGAGAGTTTGCACAAAGAAGATAACACAGAGGATTTGTTGCAGGAAGAAAGCATCATTGGGCTGATTACACATTAAAAAAGGGGACAGACTACCCAGTGGAGGATCCAAGAAAGTCTTACGCAATGCCAGAAGAAAGCGTAAGTCTCCTTCCAAGGAAGATTAGTTAAGTTTTATGAATGTGTAGGGTGGGAGATTTAGTTCCAGAGCATGGAAGAATAGGGCTTAGTACTTGAAGTATCTGACAGGTGCACACTTGATGGAAATGGAGTAGGCAGGTGAAAGGTGACTGCTGAAAAGTATTTATGAAAGTAACATGACAGAGCGGTGGAGAACAACAAAGAAGGATTATGAAGACCTATTAGGTAATAGGCTCTGCAAGGTTTAGTGGGAAGAATAACCTGAATGAGAAGGAGAGGTCACTATGAATCCAAGATTTTGAACCTCAGTGTCTGAAGAATACAGCATTCTGGCTGTACGTAAGCCACAATATGGCTTATGTCGGATGTCTCCAGAATTTCCAGTCAGTAGAAAGTGAGATCATCTACTGAAATGTGAGAGTAACTAGAGAGATTAAAGTCTTCATGGATCAGTGGGGTGGGAGTGGGAAGGAAAGAAAAGAAAGAGAAAAAAAAGAAACTTGCTCTGCAGTTTATATTCATGATGTGAACTGTTTTTAGAATGTGAACTGTTTTAGAAGAATTTTAAATACCCATCTAGATTAGAACCATTGAGCTCTCATTGGGAAGAAAAAATCATATATTAGCATTGTATATATTGTGGAGGTAGCAATTGGCCTAATGACTTCCATTTTTTGCATCTAATGAACAATGTCCCATAGATAAGGAATTTGTTACATTATTACTATCTGGTTCTTTCAATTTATGGAAGAAATAAGTTTCAAGATGTTTAAGTAAAAAAAATAATAAAATAGTGAATGAAAACCTAATTTTCAAAAATGCAATCTCTCTTTAATCTTTAGGTTTTACAAATTCAAACTAAGGCCCAGGTATGAAAATGGGTTTATTTTGAACCCTGAAACATCCAAGTTCAATATTAAACCCATATGAATGTACATAATTCTTTTTCTTCTGAACAACTTTCAGCATAACACACACACAAAAATCTCTCATTAATCCTCACTGACTCCTGCTCATAGAGGTATGATTCCTTTACCCTGTTATTTGGCACAGCACAGAAAACACAGTATCTTGACAGTTCAGCACAGCCAGCCTAGATCCCCAGCTTCTTTATTTTTAGTTCAACTCTCTCTTCACACAAAAAATAACAATTTATTCATTTCAAAACACCTGACTCCTGTTTTCTAGCTGCTTTCTGAGTTGCATAATTTTAGCCACTGCAACTATTATTTCCTTGAAACAAATCCACAACTTATTTCATTACAATGCATACAGCAGGGGTTCAATAAATGTGGACTCATTAACTTGGAGCAGGCTACATAATGTTTGGGTACATTTAAAATTCCAAGTGGATTCATATACTCAAATAGAGGGACAAACAAAGCAAAATTATTTAATTAAACTGATTTCAATTAGAGAGTGCCTGACACAAAGATTAATTAAGGAGGACATCAACAAGTACAAATGAAGTATAATTCACAAAAATCTATTCCTCAGGAGAAATCCTTAAAAGGCTAAACATTTAAGATCAAGAAAATGGTGAGCGTCCTTCTATCAGCATGGATGGAAAGATAACTGCATCCTATTTCACATATGCACATTTCACTGGGAATATTTCTCCTCCTGAACTCTCTTTGGTGTTCATGTGACTCTGCATCATTGTTGTTCTGATGAATCTTGTACATAGAACAAAATCCCTGTACATGGTAGCTAGATTTGATAAGTTTAAAGTAAAAACTGTTCCTTTTAAACTATGCTTAATAGTTTAGTCATAGAGAAAATAGCATGAATCATAATCATTTGCTAATCATTAAGATCATTTTGCAATTTAAATTATTTTGCCTATTGTAGGCAATATCTGCAAAAGCTAAGAAAAAATACTGTTTCAAAGTTAAACTTCAAATTCTTAAAACTATTAATCATGACAGAACTTAATAAATAAGTTAAGGATAGCAATTTTACTTATATGCGTTGATGAGGATATGAATATTTCTACACAATGATATCTGAAAAATGAAATAATGGAAAACACATTTCTTTTCCCAAGAGAAAAATCAGATTAAGTAGTTTTTTTTTTTTTTTAATTAATGGTGAAGACAAATAGGATTTTTTAACTGACGTAAGTTAATCCTTTGGAGCATGTAATGGAGGAAGGTTCTGCCTACATTTGCAGATCAGAACATCATTCACCACTTTCCAAAAACATCTGCACCATCCATAGGGTCTTGACTTGAGTCAGTTTTACCTTCAGCAAATAGAATCAAATTAAACACACTTCACTCTTCTCCAACTGCTCTTGCTAAGCTTTCAGAAGTTCAGACAGCTTTGTGGACAACTATAGCCTCAGAAAGAAAAAAACTATAAAGAACAAATGACTGTGAGTCTCACAATGGAGATAAGACAAAGGGATACATACATGTGCAAGTGATGAGTATGTGTTCCCAAATATGGAGTCAATTGGTCCCAACAGTAAGAATGCCTACAGATGAGGCACACTGGAGTAAACTCTGCTTTTATTATCGTCGGTTATTTCTTCTATCCATAACTTTAAAATGTATACAACATATTTTTTAACTGAAAATAATCAGCTCTTCTTTAAAGAACTGTGGTTTAAAACATTTATGAAATTCTTCTATGAGTCATAGAATCACAATGTCAAAGGAGTGTCAATACTTCCATTAATCCAGCTATGATAAAATGTGTCTCTTTGAAACATTTTGTGCCATTACATGCTATGATGTAAATCTAGCCCTGAGTAAAAGCTTTGAGAAGTTGAAGTGTGAGAAGTTGAAGGCTACCATTTCAGTTAACTCCCTGCTACCTTCGGTTCTCTTTTCCCTTTCCCCTTCTTTCATCTTTCCTGCCTCCTACTCATCCACAAGCACATGATCCTAACTTGTTCTGATTCTACAACTTGGTCATCACTGATTGTGTACAATTCCCCCAGGGTTCTACTGCTTAACAGAAGAATTATTCTGTTGAAATAATTTTTAACATCCATATTTTTCTACCTGTAGAACTAACGTATACCCATTATGGAAAATTTGGAAATCACAGAGAAAAATAATAAAACTAAAATTTACAAATGTTATGCAGACTCCGGAGTTGGACCACTTTTGCAAGAATTCTGGAGACCTTAGGCAAATAATTTGACCTCTCATCACCTTAGTTGGATCATGTATAGAGAAGACATAATAAGAAGTCTTACTTAAAAAAACAAAACAAAACAAAAACAAACAAGAAAAAACCAAAGTCTTACTTCATATAGTTGGGATGAAGAACAATTGAAAGAATCCATGTAAAGTTCATATAAGAATTCCTGGCATATAGTAAGAGCTCAGGAAATGCCTGATTATTATTTTTCAGAGAAATTCCTAATATTCTAATAGCAACATTAAATATTTTCATTCACAAGGCCAGAATTCTAGGTCTGTCTTTACTGTTCTCTAGCTATATAAATTAAGCATGTTTTTAATAATAACGATGACATAAAAATAATAACTAACTTATAGAGTACTTATTATGAACTAAACATTTTACAAGCCTTTTACATATATTATGACTGAATTAATCCATACAACAGCCATACATGACAAATACTATTATTACCCCCATTTTACAGATGAAGAACTTTAGTCTCAGAGAAGTTCATCACGTGGGACCACCCAGCTTGTAAGTGGCAGCATAATGCCTGAACAAGGCAGTCTGTCTCCAGCATCTGGGTTCCTAACCTCTGCATCACACAGCACTAATCTCTATGAGCTTCAGATTCCTCTTCTATAAGAATAATCTCTTCCTCACAGGCAAAATCATAACCATAAATAAAAAGAAGCATAAATCATAATAATTTGTGAAGTATCACATATATTAAAGTATTTGGAATACTGAAAAAATATGAAGATGGGGTGAATTTTCCTTGAACCTTCTCCCTTCAGTGTACCTTTCAGTCATGAAAACATTTCCCTGCAATTCTATATAATAAAAACATTCAAAGCACTGTGGTAAGCACTTTATGTGTAATAGCTCATTTAATCTTCATAGAGGTGTCGTATATGAGCAAACTGGAGTGCAGAGAGAGGTTAAGTTACTTGCCCCAGGTTATATCACAGATAAATCTCAGAACTGAGATTTGCATGTGGGCAGCCTAACAATGGAGGCCACATAACTGTGTGTTGTACTTTACACAGTTTCTGGAGGAAATGAGAAGACTATATTCATGTCCTAGATTTTTCATGTAATAACTTTGAAAATATATAGATAAATATATTAAATTACACATATATACAGTTTCTAGAAATGGTAACCATGGAGTAATGCATAGTAAAGAAGGAAAATTACTTTATCTTTTTGAATCCATTAAGAATTCCATTTATTTTACATCAGTGGCTCCCCAGACTATCTAGAAAATTAGGGTATTTGACAGACTTGTTTATTCATTCTCTAATTGGTAGACAACTCACATTGCTTCACCATACTTGGAAGTGCATTATACTTGATGAAATAATTTTCTCCAACTATCAGGGCTTCTCATGTTTGAAATGAGGATAACTTTGCTCATGAGAAGGAAATTGGAAAAGAGAGCACTTGAAATGTGTTAGCTGAGAATATATAAGCAAATACTGTAAAAGGGAAAGGAAAGCAAAATCTTTAGTACATGAAACTGAAAATGCTCATATATATTTATATTGATATTTATTTGTTCTCCAATCTCATCTGGGAAGACACAGCTAATTAAATTTTGTTTCAGTGTGTTAGACTTCTATACATAGTAAAGTAATTAGTTTTATCATTTGATAAAATATATATTACCTTCTAAAAACATTTAAACCTCTAAATCCAAAATATTTAACACTGGCTTAAAATTGGGCTCTAGGCTTTCTCTACAGCTGGTCATTAATCTACCAGATACGTTCCACACAATAGTGCATTATGAAACTTTAAAGGAAACATTTGTCTTGGCTAAGTGGATGTTTAAAATTTTCCTTTCCCACTTTTTCAACCCTACAACTCAGTAACTCTTAGATGTCCTGCTATATCCGGCCTGGTTCTATGAACTAGCCCTCATCCTATGCTTCTTCTCTACCCCCTAATGCAACTTTCCTGCTTTCCACCTCAGTCCTGTTCACATACTGCCCCATCCCCTTTTATGCTCTCCTCCAAGAACATATACCATGAAGGGATTCCAAATTCCAAACACATGCAGAGAGGATCCATGATGTGGATCAATGGAATAAAGGTGGTTTTATTAGAGTCTGGTCTCCCTGGGCCACCTATAATAGGACAGACCTTGACATTTTAACCTACCATAGGTAGCTTCATCAGACTCTGTCAGATTTTCAGATTTTCAGAGCCCGTTCTCACCAGTGTCTTTAAAGTGCTGCCTTCTAGTAATTCCCGTTAGAGAATACTCACAGTCCTTCTGTCCTTTGACCTTGCCCCAATACAAAGTTCTTGTGAGCAAAAAGTAAATGATAATTTTGCAGCAGGGAATTGCAGAAACTAGAGGTCATTACAACAATCTATAAAAGTCAAAGGCTTCAATGTCTACCTTGATATTTTAAGGTAGAAACATTTAACTCAAAGGTTCAATGTTTTAAAAGCAGAATTTTGAGTGTTCTGTGAGCAAGAGATTTCTAGGAAGGGACATTTCTTTGCTGTCTCTGGAATCAAGCTGCTTAGGAAGTAACTACGTGTTTTTTCAATAGGATGGCCTCATCAGCCACACTGGAATTCTTAAAGAGTTAATGTCCAATTCTTTCCCAGACCCACTTAATCCTGTATGTTCTATAACTCTCACTTACTGAATCCAGATAAAAGGAACAAGATGTAGGAATAGCAAGTGGTGAAAGAGCTACTCGAGGGTTTCAATCAAGTCCTGGTGTCAGCTTCATGTCTGGCACACAAAAAAGAGATAAAGAGACAGGCAGGAGAGAGAGTGGGAAGCAACAGCTACCAGGGAGAAATACAAACCACTCACATAGTAGTGATCTGTGGAAAGGGTAGGCAAAGGGGGAGAGAGTACAGAAATAAGACTGAATAATGTCGACCAAATGGTACACTGCTGAGCAATGAAAGAAAGGGGCAGAAACAGAATGCAAGGCATTGACCCTCTCACTCACTATTGCTGGAACATGAATGTACCTAGTTGTATTCAATGATCTAATTTATTTGACTACGCTGGGATAGAGCACATCGGAGAAGATACCACAGAAGCACTTCCCCACAGCATTTCAGCTACCATTGAGCAGCAGGAAAATAAACACCCCCATTTGTGGCACAAAAGAGAAAATTACATCTATTCATGGCCTGGGGAAAAAAATCTCTGGAATATTATGATGAATTAAAGAAACTGGTGGATTTTTGTAAAATCCGCTTTATCAAAGTCATTTATTTTCCGAGTCTCTTCTTAGTTCCCTTCCTATACAATTAACTCGCTAAAAGGATGTGGATGTGTGTAAAATAATCAGTTTTGCCATATGGAATTTGAAAGAGCAACCCTTCATACAGGATGTTTTGGGAGCTGTTTTAAACGTCATCTAGAAATCCTTTCCAGCTCTAAGTCTGTAATAAAGAAAGATACTGGTTTTGTTCCCTTAGGCCACTTCAGGGCTCCAGATGAGCATGCAGAGAAAGAGGCTTTGACTTTAATGACATTGCCCTATCCATGCCACGGGGGGTTCATGATGCTGCTGACCATTATGGCAGCCATGCCATACATTGCTTCTTTTTTTGGTCACTGAACTCCCTAGAGATGAGTCCTCCCTGCCAAACATAAAAACATAAAAAAAATAGAGGCCAGAGACATAGAATAAGGCAGGAAGGAAAAAAAAAAAGTGTCATGGGGATGATATGAAGAATAAGAGAAAAAATAAGGGGGGATAGAGAATTATAAGTTTAGATGAGGAAAACATACAATTGAAGGAGGTATAAAAAGTGAAGAGGCTAAACTGAGAAGGGGAGCAGAGTACGGAGTTGAATATTTGTATAAATTTAACAATAGGACACATACAAAGAAAGTCTATCATACAGAATCACATGTCTGGAGAAATCACAAACAAAAACCTGCTATAGTTTTATGTGGTTTGATAAAAAGCAAAATGGCAAGGATAATGTAGCTAAACATACATGATTTGGAATGCAAGGAAAATCCACCTATACATGTCTCACTGCCAGATTATTAATGATACCGGAAATCACATCAGTCATCTTTGCGTTAAGCACTGCCCTCTTTGGAGGTCCTAATTTAACTAATTCAGAGTCTTACAACACATTATTTCAAGGAACTAATAGTCCAGTGTGAATTAATCTGGGAGACAGAAAAAGAATACTGGGGCTGGGAAGGGGTAGCAAGTGGCTGACGTAACAGAAGAAAATGGTGTGCGAGGGAGTTAAAGTCTCTAAAACCCAGAACTGACATCCTTTGCCCTTTGACTCTCATGGAGGAGGGAATGAATATGTGGGACGAGGATTCATAATGTTAAGGCTTCAGGCTCTATCATGCTGGGTGGGAAAAGGTTTTCTGTGTACTGGGGAAGATCTGGAGAGATACATAAGATTTAAGAAGGGAAAAGAATATATATATATGTTTATTTTTTATTCTTTTAAAAGTGAGCTCTACACTCAATGTGGGACTTGAACTCACGACCCTCAGGGTTGTGGGAACCAGCCAGGCACCCAAGGGAAAGAGTATTTTTACAAAGTTGTTTTTTTGGTTTTTGTTTTTGTTTTCCATCTCAAACATCCAAATTATTTAGTTTCTCTGGGACTACCAACTGGTAGGAAGAGCAAAAATTAAATGCCTGGGGGTGGGTGCTGAGAGAGAAGGGAGAGTGGAATGAAAAGATATGAAATGCTGAAGACCTGTTTTGCCATCTAAACAAATTTGCCTAAGTCAGTCCTGCAGGAATGTACACAGAGGTGATATGAGTCCCAAAGTACATGTAAGCCTACACACATGTTTACTAGCTTCCCTCCCACAGATGTTCAATGAGAACAAAATAAATTAGATCAACATTTTTAAAGTGCATCCTGTAGCTATTTGCCCAGGGAAAGAAGACAAGTGGCTATTTCAAAAGCTGATGTACCAGGTCAGAATACTCAATATATGATAAAAATTAATGAGCCAGTAAGTGATCCAGCTGCAGATCTGATCAATCCAGCAACTGCATTTTGTGTTGCCTAAGTAGAACAAATGAGTAATGAGCATGAGCTTACATAACTGCAAATGTTATTAATGATTTTAATCCATCTTTAAAAATGACCCAAGCCCATTAAAAAAAATTCCTGCCAGCATGCTTGTTCTGTAAATTTGGGGAAGATAAAGCCTGTAGCTCACCACAAATTGCACCAGTAAGTACATTGCTAATATCACTACTAATTATTTCTATTAAATTGTATAGGTCAGTATATTTCTCACAACTTTAACAATCAAAAGCCTCCATTTTTTTTTTTAGTAAAATATCAAGCAGAATAAAGAAGGCACTGGAGTCATTTTCTATCACAGCTTTCACATTTGTGGCTCTCTCAACCAAAACTCCTTGTCTAGATTTTCTCATTTATATACCATTGCAATTGTTGTTTTCCAATCACTCATCATATGTAAATCCTAATGTACTTCTAACTATCCTGGCTATTTTCTCTGAACCTTTTTGATCTCTAATACATGTCTTAAAATGAAATAATCTTAACTTGGACCATGTAAAGCAAGGATGCATCATTTGATATGGAGTCATTATGCCATTTTACTATAAAAGTTTTCCTTTTCTTTGTGCACAAAGCACTTTTATTAACTATTGAAATGCAATAGAAAATTACCTTTAGTATGTGCAGTACTATTTTCCTCACAGAATCCAAATGATTGCAATATAATACTTTCACTAGTTTTATCTACAAAGAGAGGGTCAGATTTGTGAAAGTTGTTGATCTTACATAGAGAAGTTGAATTCCACCTGTCATAGCTACCTGATTCCCCAGAATGTTTCAGGTTTCTTGAGACATGTAAGAGTTCTAGTTTCTTCAATAGGATTATTATTTAATATCAGTAAACAAAAGCACTGCTCTTTTCTTTGGTATATATCATTTTCATTTAGATTTTCGTAAGTGATAGTTACAAGAGGGTTCTACAGCTTGATACCTTTCCCAGGATCCCATCCTCTCTTTGTAGTCCGCTTATGGGGCACCTTAACATCTGATGTTAATATCAGTTATGGGATATTGAGCAAATTGTGGGTCACAGCTGTAAAATGCCTGCCAAGAAATGTACTTTTTATACTTGACTTATATAATTTTGAATAGCAGGATGGGTTCCCATCATTTATCACTGGTAAAATGATGATAATTTAGTGAAATTATAAAACATCTGTGTTTAGAACAGTCCTGCCCTACCAAAGTCATAGATTATATTAGTAATTTTGAAAAATGCATAATATAAATTCTCTCTGGATAACATCTCTAATATCTCCTCATTTTCATCAAAAGACTTAACTAGTCCCTGGGCCTCTGTTCTTGTCTCTCTGCAGTTCGTTTCTGAGAGAGTTCAACCCACAAACACATTAATGGAATTATTTCTTAAATAATGATTCTCCCAATCTATATCTCCAGGCCCATATATATAATTAATGACTAGATGTTCACAGATATCTCAAACTCAATGTGTTCAAAATTGAACCATGTTTCCCTATACCAATCCTGCTCATTTCCTTGTATTTCCTATCTTTGAAAGTGGTATCCTGTAATCTAAGACAGAAACCTGAGTGCTATCCTAGATGTCTATATTATATTTATTCCCTGCCCTATTTCTTATAGAATATGAATTCCATAGCTGAGGTGGTCATAAATTCTTGCCTGGACCATTGTAATAACCTCCTAATTGACTCCCTCACCTCTGCTCTTCTCCCCCTGAGATTTACCTTCAGGTTATCTGTCAGAGTTTGCTCACAAGCTGCAAATTTCCCCTCCTTAATACTCCTTAATACTATATAACAGATCTCCTATTTTTAGAATCACAGATATTAGCATCATCTGTCCCAATCTCAGCTCTTGCCACTACTCGCTTCCCTTTAGGCCCCTACTTCCTCCCCCCAATAACAAACACACCCTTTGTTTAAGCCATAGAAAATACATTTATTTCCTAAATAGGTCATGTCTCATGCCTCTGTACCTTGGCTAATGTTGCTCCTAGAATGTTCTTACCTCTTCTTCATCTGATAAACATTAATTGGTCCATGGAGCTTTTATAACTCAGCTTCAGCTCCTCTGGGAAGACTTCCTTACTCTGTACTCTCATAACAACTTACGTTTATTCCTATCAAAATACATCTCTTTACACTCTCCCTGATATTCACCTGTCTGTTTAATCTATTAAATTATAAATCATTGAGAACAAGAATCTAGAATGTATACATGGGTATACACACACATATATATTTATTATTGAAATTAAACTAGTGGTAATATTTCAGAAATACATATAAATGAATATAAATATGGAAAATTAGAACTTAAATAAAATTACTGTAAGACTCTAAATCCTGCACCACTAAAAACTTCTTAAACATTTGAAATAATCACTAATGCATGGTTTCTTTAAGGTATCCTTAACCATATGTCTAGAACAGTACTGTCCAATAGAAATATAATGTGAACTGCATATGTACTTTTTAATTTTTTAGTAGCCACTTTAAAAAACAGTAAAAAGAAACAGGTGAAATTAATTTTAATAATATATTTTACTTAGTTTAATATATGAAAATATTATCACTCCAACACGTAATCAATATAAAGTCACTAAAGAGATATTATACCAACTTTTTTTATACTAAATCTTCAAAATCTGGTGTGAATTTATAGTTATGGAACATTTCATTTCAGAATAGTCACACTTTAAGTGTTTAATAACCACATGTGGCTAGTGGCTACCATATTGGGAGGTTCACAAGAATTGTTAGGTTTATTATTATTATTATTTTTTTTTTAAAGATTTTATTTATTTATTTGACAGAGAGAGACAGCGAGTGAGGCAGGGGGAGTGGGAGAGGGAGAAGCAGGCTTCCCGCCAAGCAGGGAGCCCTACACGGGGCTCGATCCCAGGACCCTGGGATCATGACCTGAGCCAAAGGCAGACGCTTAACAACTGAGCCACCCAGGCGCCCCAAGAATTGTTAGGTTTAAATCCACTCCATGACAGATCAGTTAAACTGCAGCTTTGAATGAAATTTGAATTATAGCTAGAACACTTATTTTTGTTTGTTTGTTTGAGTAATAGCTATGACCATAGTGAATTTGAAATTACTTTAAAAGAATTAACCAGGAGGGATATCTTCCATATAAAATAAGGATGACTCAGGAAGTGGTAGATGGGGTTTCCCTTCACATTATCATAAGTTAAAACCAAATGAGCAAAACATACTGATTGCAGATTTGGAAGCAAATTAAGGAGGGCCAGCTTCCTCTGCTAGAGATTTCTTGAGGCGGTTTTTAATATAGTGGATGGTTAATTCAACGAAGAAAATTGCTCAGCAGGTTACTTCACAGCCAAATTTGGTGTGGTTAACTTTGGCAGTTCATACTCTCCTCAACTGAGGATTTATAGTCTCCATGTCCTGGTCATAAACTTAAGTTGAGTTCTAAATTATTAGAATATTATATATTCCCTTAACAACTTTCTTAGAATGTCTAAGGGAACTTCACAGGCAGTAATGCTTTTTAAGCAAGTGAACGTGATGTACTGGGGAGAGAGGGCACTCTAGAGGGCCAACTTCTGGCTGGAGCTGACCACCGACCGGCAATGTAGATAAGCCATTTTACCCTCTCTGTGTCTCACGCTACACTTGACTAAACTTGGGAAAATGATGCCTCATCTATTTACCTGACAGAATTTACTTGTAAAACTAATGTAATCTGTGATGCTCAAATCTCTGAAAAGTCAAATGTTATACTAAAATGGATTGCATTATTAAGATAAGTATGGGTAATAACTCTATTTATAAGAAAATGGAAGTTGGGGAGCATTTAAGAAATAATAATAATAATAATAATAATAACAGTGATAACAGCCATATGTTAAATGCATTCTATGTGCCACAAAATGTGTTAAATACATTATAGAAGTTATTCTTCATAGCTATACTATAAAGCAGGCATTAACACTGATACATAACTGAGATAAGAGGGAATAAAGAATTTCCTCCCTGTCATGTAGTTATCAAGTAGCAGATTTGGAACTTAAAGTCTCTAACTGCAATGCCATGATCTAAACCACAGTTACTATCTGAGAAGCTACCCATAGAGACTTAGAGCATTTTCCAAATCCAACCATTTCTTAGAAGTCCTTCTTTTCTATCTGGGCACATCTGATCTGGCTCCTAGGACTACCCATTATAATTTCTCTATTTTTCCTACCACCTAAAATGCGGAAAAGTCTACAAGTAGTAGGAAGCCTGCCTTTACATTCCTTATAGCTGTTGCTAAAGAAATATATAAACAAACGAATGAATGAGGCTGGCCATTTAGAATATTGTCAATCACCTCCAAAAATGAGTCTTCATTTTGTTAATGTAGAAAGAGCAAATGTATGAGACAGTATTCATTTCTTTCAGAATCATGAGGCTAAAGGCCATAGACATTATATGTGATAGATAAACCCATGAAAAAGACCCAAATGACTACATGTCTTACTCATTAAAAAATCCACCATTCTAGGGCGCCTGGGTGGCTCAGTTGGTTGAGCAACTGCCTTCGGCTCAGGTCATGATCCTGGAGTCCCGGGATTGAGTCCCGCATCGGGCTCCCTGCTCGGCAGGGAGTCTGCTTCTCCCTCTGACCCTCCTCCCTCTCATGCTCTCTGTCTCTCATTCTCTCTCTCAAATAAATAAATAAAATCTTTAAAAAAAAAAAAAAATCCACCATTCTCTCACTTGCTCAGAGCCAAGAAGTTGAGCAATAAAAGATTACTATTATAAAAGTTTTGGGACCACTCTGTTTCCCAGATGGCTTCCTCCTAGAACACTTAAATAAGGACGACTTATTCAAAAAAGTCCCCCATCATGCAAACTTAGACTCTGTGAGTATTTCAAATGCTCACTAGCTAGAATAATGATACCACTCTGTGAATCTCCTGTTAACAGCAATGTCAAAGTCCTCCAGAGATATAAGGTATCATGACTCATTTCTTTCACTCTTACTTTGAATTCCAGAGTAGCATCAGCATCTCACACTTAAACTAACCCTTCCTGCCAGGCATCAGGAGTTTTGGCAGAAGAATATAGGCACTGGGGAGTCTCTAAATCCCCCAAATTACAAGAAGAAACAGCTTTCCTGCTTGAGGAATCCTCCAAAAATAGCCATCATTTTCTAAAACAAGACTACCTAAAGTCAAACGTAATTCATGAGCTCAATGTATAAGCAACAAATCCTAGACATGCCTTCACCTGCCGAGAAAACCTTCAATGGTAATAGCTGAGTCACATCCAGATCAGAAGATTTAAGAGTAGACATCAATCCTTGGTTGGAAAGGGTAAGCATAGGGGCGCCTGGGTGGCTCAATTGGCTAAACGTCTGCCTTTCCCTCAGGTCATGATCCCAAGGTCCTGGGATCCAGCCCGCTCAGGGAGAGTCTGATTTTCCCTCCCCATCTCTACCTCCCACTCGTGCTCTCTCTTTCTCTCTCTCTCTCTCAAATAAATAAGTGAAATCTTTAAAAGAAAAAAATTTTTTAAAAAATGGTTAAGCATAGATATCAGAATTGAATAACCCCCTTTGTGTTGTCCGGTTCAGCTTTATTAGTGAGGAAATTGATGGCTTAAGCCCTTTGTATAGTGCCCCTAAGGAACAGCCAATGAAGGTTACATGGAGACGCAGCCCTATGCCTTTTGAATACACCAAGTATAACATTACTATTTGACACATGTCTAGGAAGCCACTGTCACACAACTTGGGAAAAAAAAATCAGGATATATGCAAACATATAAGAAAAATACTCATAGGCTAAATAAACACAAAGCTGAAGAACAGTGAAACTCTAATATTTTTAATATTTTCCCATTATCATCTTCATTGTACTTTTCTACTTAGAGTATATCACTACAGACTGTAAATGCATCTTGATTTCTCTCCTCTGTCTTACTTATCACTCAGACCTCAAACATTTTCAAGGAAATGCTGAAAAGATACAACCAGTGCTTTCTTTGTGTGCCTAATTATAGCAAGAAACCTAGCTCTTCTTTTTTTTTTTTTTTTAATGTCATGGACAATCAACATTTTCCTTCTTTGATCACCTCATCAGTCACTGATTGTAACTCAAACATGATATTCAATAACAATTTTCCAAATCAAATTAATTGAACTTTTGTTTTTAATGGCATTCATGAAATTCTAAAAAATCTTCTGTGCTTTTCTTATAGCTAGCTTTGTTAAAGATGTTCAATGATTTGGCATTATTTTAGAGAATAAATTTCTTTCAGAATTGGGGATACCTATGTGTGTACACCTGTTAATTTTGCAACTGTAAGAAGAATTAGGGATAACAATTTGATGGGAAATAATAATAATACATAACACATTAGAAACTTCATGGAGAAAGAACTATTTTCTATATAGTCCTTTGTAGGCATTTTGTACATTTGAGTGTAGAATAAAAACGCAGTAATAATGACACCATTATAAAAGTATGGAAGCACTGAAATATCAAGCCAACTTGCTCACATCTTACATAACAGAATATACTTTGTATCTCTTTATGTCATTAAAAAGAAATAGGCTCAAAATGGAGTCACTTATATTAAGTCCCACCAAAACTTAATACCTTACCTAACTGCAGTTTTAGTCTCTCCCAGTAGAATTTTAAACCAATCAATCTGGAATTTCCTGACCAGCATTTACAAGATAATCTGCATAAGACTGTGCCCTGCCTCCTAAGGGAAAGTGACCTTGACTGAAAAATATCCTTCCCTTTTGCTAATAACTTCTTTGCCCCACCCTCCTTCCTATAAATACCTTCCATTTTGTACAACTCCGAGGAGCTCCTTTCTACTTTCTAGATGGGTGCTGTCTAATTAATGAATCCCTGAATAAAGCCAATTAGATCTTTAAATTTACTCAGTTGAATTTTGGTTTTTTAAACAATATCATAATTACATATGTCTATTCACCTACCTGCAGCCAAACAGAGATATAAGAAGTCAAAGAAATTATTTTTATTGAGACAAGTTATGATCATGCTATTTAAGGGCTTCAGAGAGCAAGTCTCCCCAAATGTGCTGCTTTGCAATGTGGACTATTTTGAGTTGAAGGCAATCAAGATCCTGGGGTCTCAAGAGAAACTTTTGCCCCTCCCTTAACTACCTAGAAGAACTTAAATTGGGGGTATTTCCCAGAATGAGAGATATCACCAGGGATAAATTTTATCTCAAGACCCCTCTGTGTGGCAGGGCAAACATCTAATTGCCAAACATCTGCCCTTCTTCTTATAGCCCTGTGAATTGCCCTCCTCCTCTTTGAAGCTCCAGGCCCCTATCCCATTCCTTAGCTCTGGATGGCATGTCTGCTTCACTTTACCTTTCTGTCTTTGACTATTTCCTGTTTGTGAGGTTCCCCTCAGTATGAAACTCAATTTGATTTTCTCCTGTTTATCTTAGACCAGTTGGAAGAATCTTAGAAGGGTTGAGGAAAATTGTTCTCCCAACACACCAAAGAGCAAATGTCCATCTTTGGGTCACCTATCAAATATCTAAACTTCCCTGCTATTTTATATGAGGTTTGACACTGTTCTACCTCCTACCTGTAGTAATACCAGGTATAATTCACTTTTTTAAAGATTTTGCATTAACATTTCTTCACATTAATAGATTTTTGACTGTAGATAGATAGATAAATATTTGACTGTAAAAACTAATGATTTTGAAGTGAATTCTTAATTTTTCCTTACCAAGAAGAAATTACCAAAAGTCATAATTGTGAACGGTAAGGCTAAAAGACTTAGAGATAAACTAGGACTTTTCAATCAACAACCTGTGTTTACAATGTACTTAAATCTAAATTTCTTTGAACTCATCTGTTAAATGGGGCTTATCTTAACACCTATGTCAAAGGTTTTTAAGATTAAACAAAATAATTCATATAAAGTATTTTCCATAATTTGTGGCACACAATTCAATAATTAATGTGTATTTTTAGTCATTAATTTTATCTCATTCCCCATTTTCTAGGCAAGAGGCTGTCTTAATGAAAATAATTTTATCATATACCTGTATTATAGGCCAGTTCATAAAAATCCAATTTCAAAGAATATTCTGGAATCATTCCTTTGCAATTTCTTCTGGCTTTATCATTTAAGTAAAGCCCTCATTTATAATGTGTCATTATAGCACACAAGGAGTGAAATAAGCTAGAACCATCAGAGCAATTACATGGTTTTCTGCAAAACTATGAATTCTTGTAATTAACAAAGGTCAGTTTTTATTTATTTATTTATTTATTTATTTTTTAATTTTTTTTTTTTAAGATTTTATTTATTTATTTGACAGAGAGAGACACAGTGAAAGAGAGGGAACACAAGCAGGGGGAGTGGGAGAGGGAGAAGCAGACTTCCCGCTGAGCAGGGAGCCCGATGCGGGGCTCGATCCCAGGACCCTGGGATCATGACCTGAGCCAAAGGCAGACACCCCACGACTGAGCCACCCAGGCGCCCCCAAAGGTCAGTTTTTAAAAGGGAAGAGATCCTTATGAAAATTCATGAGATCTTCAATGATTGAGTTCTCAGTTCCCCCATTCTTATTGCCATTACCCCAGTATAGGCTCCTATCATCTCTAGCCTGGACTACTGAAATAACTTTCTAAACACTTTAATCCTACTACTTCCATTATTGCCATAGTTATCTTTTTAATACAGAGTCCTAACTATGATTTTCTAATGCTTAGAAAATTCACATAGCTTCCAACTATTCACAAAATAAAATCCAAAATCAATGGAATAGAATTCAATACCTTCCATAATAGAAGGCTAACCAACCATTCCAACATTATAATACTATTGTTTATCTCACACACAGTACATTAAGGCCAAATAAAAGATATTTTATGCACATTTAAGACTAATGTCTTTTCTTCTCCCTACAATGCTTTCCTGGCTCCCTACTCCTTTTCCTATACAGAGTCTTACTCATATCTAAATGATGCCTAAATGAAGATCACAGTCTCCACAATACTTTCATTTACTATACTCCTTAGATTTGAACATATGTATTTTAAAATATATATAAAATTTTATATTTTATAATATAAATGTATATAAAATAATGCACAAATATATACAAATATATAATCTCAAATGTGTATATATATTTAGATTATATTTAAATATTTAAATAAAGTTATATATAAAACACACCTTGGAATTATAACTCGGGTACATAACTTTCTCTTCTGTTAAGTCATAAGCTCTGAGACATGTATTAGCACAGTGTCTGGCACATATTAAATGATCAATACAGTTTTCTTAAATGTGTGACTGTGTGATTGAATGAATTAGCTTATGTTTCATCATCTATGAAATACACAAATGCCAGGCTTACACTGGTTTTCAGTATTGCCTCACTGACAGATATCAATGTCTAAAATGTGCTTTCTGAGTTCCAATTATTTTGACATCACAAAATTATAGTACTGAAAAGGAATATAAGAATGTCCACTCCTGCATTCAGTGAGGGGAAAAATACCTTCTATTTTTAAAAGAGTTCAATTTTGAATAGGATATCATAACCTGCCTCTTTCACTCAACCTTTTCATATTTAATAATATCCAGTTAATTCCCACAGTCTTAAGATTATTTTTCAAGGTAATTGAAACATTTCTGGTTTTTTTCTCTCCATTTATTTTTTTTTTTCTTCCTGCCTGGAAAGATGACATAACACCAAAAGATTTTAAGAAAGTTAAATATATCAGAATAAGCAAGGACTGTGACAGATGGGTCCTGGTTTCAGAACCAAAGCTCCTCATCTATTTACAAGCATCTATTTTCATTCAGGTTTGTTGATTCTGTCTTCTGAAAATGTCTGAGAAATACTGTTTCCCATTCCCAAGATTCCAGGGTATTTGCATTTTTTTAAGAAAGATTTATTTATTTATTTAGAGAGGGAGAGCCCGAGCACCTGGGGAAGGGGCAGAGGGAGAAGGAGTCTCAAGCAGACTCCCTGCTGAGTGTGGAGCCTGTTGAGGGGCTCTGCCTCACCAACCCAGAGATGCATTGGCTTTCCATGCAGTCACTTTTGATCACTGAAAACACATACCTTTCACTTTGTTTATGGACTGCTAATGACCCTTGCACTTTGAAGGCCTCAGCCTTAAAACCTAGCCCTGGCTGGTCACCACCTGTGTTAGCTAGTAGGTTTTATATAAAGCTCCTCTTGGGTGTCTGGGTGGCTCAGTTGGTTAAGCGACTGCCTTCGGCTCAGGTCATGATCCTGCAGTCCCAGGATCGAGTCCGGCATCGGGCTCCCTGCTCAGCAGGGAGTCTGCTTCTCCCTCTAACCCTCCCCCCTCTCATGTGCTCTCTCATTCTCTCTCTCAAATAAATAAACAAAATCTTTAAAAAAAACAAAACAAAACAAAAACCTAGCCCTGGCTAAGTGTAGCATTTTCCTTTCTTTTATTTTCTCTTTGAAATTGGGATACTAATCAAATTCTAGTCTTCTGGTAGGTTTTTTTTTTTTTTTTTTTCTTTTCTTTTTGACACTGCTTCTCTAAGTTTAATATAAGCAGTTCTTTGAACATATGTGAAAATTCTTAAACTGCTTTGGAACAAAATTAATTTGGGCCTGGACTTAAGCTCATTTCTTTCCTTCTTTAAATCATGCTATAATACAATAAGGGGCGCAGGGGGACAAGTTGGGAGTTTGGTAATGAAGTCACTTTTATTTTTTATTACTTATTTTAATAAAATTTTATATAAGGATGTAGGAAATTTGTTATAAAATCAGAAAAATACACAATACAAATGTTAAAGTACAGCGATGTGATAACCTGTTGCCTTTTTCCAATTACACGTTTTTCTTTAGTTCCTCCCATTGAATTCTTAATAGTCTCCCAATTATAGAGAATGAGTAAAGCAAAACTCAAGCAGTACTGCCTGGGAAAATAAAATGATGACTCTAATGAAAACTAACTAGAGCTGCTCAACACCTGGTGTGTGTGAGCAATGTGATAGAATCTGCAGCCTCAAGGAGCCCATGGTCCAGTGTAGTGATAGATAGGATCACTAGAGAACAATAAAAGAAAGTGCATAATCGGTAGAATTTCCTTTTATAGCCTACAGACTAAATGTTCAATAAGAGTTTAAAGAATTGGGTGGAAGAGTGTTGGGATAATGAAACCATATAATATGAGGAAATGATATAAAAAATTTAGTATTCATATTGCTAATCAATAATGTCATATGGATTGTCCACTCTTAAAAGTAAATCAATACTAACTTTCAAAAATGCAATTCAGCAACTCATTAATTATTCTTTACAAATTACACCAAAGAGTTGACCACTGATCTCTTATGGTATCCTTAAATCAATGCAAAGGACACGTCAAATGTAAAATGCTCCCTGTTTCTAAGCTTACTAAAAATAATCACTGCTAATGGGGTACAATTTAAATGCATATGAATAAAAA
This sequence comes from Phoca vitulina, assembly GCF_004348235.1. Lineage (NCBI taxonomy): Eukaryota > Metazoa > Chordata > Mammalia > Carnivora > Phocidae > Phoca > Phoca vitulina. Next base: position 42,950,838 of record NW_022589705.1, on the reverse strand, counting down.
CATTTTAAGAGGTGACACCTGTTATTAACCTGTAAAGTGGCTTGAAAGTATCAAAAATAGGCAACATTCACATGGACACTTTCAAGGTTAGTAAATCACAACTGAAAAAACAGAGATTTAAAGAAAAGCTAGAAAGAAATTAAATTCTATGTTCAGATTTTTGCTTCCGTAGAAATTTTTCTGATTCAGGCATAGCCTAAAATACTTATTCAAATGCTTGAGATATCCATTTAACCTTAATGCCTTTAAACCTGACCTGAAATACTGGGTCTACAAGTTAGGCTTTACAACTCAACAGTTGTTCTGCTCTGCCTGGTACAATATTGACTTTTATAGGAAGCTTTGTAAATATCAACATTTTTGTACCTAAACTCCAGCTGAAGCAGCACAGTAAATGCAGCCTGTCAGCAAACATGTGATGCCACTCCAAAAAGATTTTGACAGAATTTAATTAGAAAGTTAAGTAAGCAAAGAGGAAATATTGGTGGAAAAGGAAAACACAAGGAGGAGGAGAGATGGCATTGCAAAAATAAAGACATTAAAAAATAAATAGGTAATATTTGGATACTTTTAAGCTGGTAGAAAAATGGGGAACTTGAAAATGGCCATGAAAGAAGCCATGAAGTTACTGGAAGATAGGATTAAATTTTGTTTTAGACCATATTAACTAAACTTGGTTATACTGATAGACTTTCCTTATCACATTGAACTTATGTAAGTAAGCATGGTACAAAATATGATATAAAGTCTTGCATGAAAACATCAAATTGAAGGAATATACACTGCATTCTCTTTTCCAGAACCAATTCAGTACAAGCAAAACCTGAAAGATCAGAATGAATAGAACTAAAATGTTATATTTCAATTCAGAATCCTTATAAAGCATATTATTTATTTTTGTTATAGTGTTGTATAGTAAACCTAGCACCACAAATTTATAGTTCATTTACATGAGCCATTCTTTATGTAGTAAGGGACATATTAAAGAACAAATAAATGATTTAGGGATTAATGGGTAAAAAATACCCTTTCTTCCTATCTGTGTGTGTGTGTGTGTGTGTGTCTGTGTGTGTGTGAGAGAGAGAGAGATCAGCATGCCTTGTTAGTTGAGCAATAAAGAAGTTTAGAAAAAATAGAAGTCTTAGTTCCGTTGCTATAATTAATACCATAGACAGGGTGGCTTAAACAACAGAAATTTATTTCTCACTATTCTGGAGGTTAAGAAGTCTGAGATAAGGGTGCCAATACGTTCAGCTGCTGGTGAGAGCTTTCTTTCTTTCTGGTTTGCAGAAAATCCCATCTTGCTGTGTTCTCACATGGCAGAGAGAAGGAGGAAGCAAGCTCTCTCCTGTCTCATCTTAAAAGGGCACTAATCCCACCATAAGGGCTTCCCTTTCCTGGTTTAATGATCTCCCAAAGGTCCCATTTCCAAATGCCATCGCATTAGGGAGAAGGGTTTCAACATATGAATGTTTGGGGGACACAAACACTTAATCCATAGCGATAGGAGTGAATGAAGTTCCTATAACCAACAACTACTTTAAGCCACAATTTTATTCTTCTCTTTTCTGTTCCCTTTGCCCAATTCATTATATGTATATACATTATATGTGTGTATGTGTATATATTTAATGTGTATACACAAAATCAAGAAGTCAATCACTAAGATATATGCATAACTCTAAGCCATAAACATAAATCTTAATTGATGAAATACTCCTTTGATATTAGAAAAATCACTTTCATCTATATATTGTCTTTATAAATTATACTTATTAAAGAATATGGTAAAATATCATAATTGTTACTATTTTTAAAAAAATTAAGCATTCATATTGTATAATTAAACATACCAGAAGTGTTATTTATTTGAAATTTACAAAATATTACTTAAAAATTTGGAAAAAGAATTGCTTTAAAGAGTTTTACTTGAGTTATAATAAATACATGGTTATTATAAATATGTTTGTTTTTTTATAAATTCAGTTTCCATATTTCTTTCATTTAAGTACTAAGTTGATCTTCTATAACATGTTCCCAATGACTTCAATATTTCAAACTATTCAGCAGCAGACAACCATGCACAGATTCAGGAAAGAACCACTTAGGGAAATCAACAATATAATCACCTACATTTTGATTCAATTTATCTTTCAATTCTCATGTATTAGTAATACAAATAGTAATTATCAAATATACCTTTCAGTGGCCAACCGTTCCAATAAAATTTCACTCACTTTTAGAGTACCTTTTTTTTTTAACCAAAAAAGTAACAAAGGCTTAAATTCCTGTGAAAAGAAAAATTTATGAGAGGCTACCAGGTTTGCATTGCTACGTCTGTCATTTAATCGTGGCATTTATTTAATTTCAGACCTTCTTCGGTGTAACTCACATATATCTGAAATAAAATATGCAAATAAATTCAGTCTCTGGAGAAGGGTAAATTCAACCGTGAAGCAGAATAGATTTCCATTTTCCTAATGCACTTTGGCACTTCTGTGTGTCCACTTACATTAGCCTATGAAAGTATCTCCAGCTCTGTCAGCCCCAAGAATGTGTTAAAACGACATGGTAAATTCAGAGTTCTGAGAGTAAATAAGCCTCGTGTAAAAAAGGCCTTCTGGTCTACGTAGGTAGAGCAGAAACATCCCATGCATTTTAAATGCCTATAATCATAATTCTCCACCACAAAATGTAATATATGTTCTATCAGAGTAATTATTTTCCTCTATATGTATCAATGTCACCAGACCAACTGTCCTCCCAACCTCTCCTGGTCAGTACACAGCCGAATGCTGCTGAGGGTGTTAGGAAGGCAAGTAAGGGCTCCATTCAGGTACCTTTGACATGAAGCACCCAGTAATTAGCCAAGTATCTAACTGCCTAATGTGATGAGGGAAAACATGACAGTTAAATCAGAAGAAAAGTGTTTCCAAAAGTCCCACTAAAAATAACAATACTAGTAACCCAAATGTGGAGGTGAATCTCCATTTCTAAAGTACTGTCATGATTTACTGCATTAAAAACTATAAAAAAAATAATAATAAGGTGGCTTGCAAAGGCAAGGTTAGAGTGCCTTTAACAAGTCCCTTTGACACAATGTCAAATAGCCTCTGCAGCATCCTTACCTCCCCTACAGAGCACAGTGGGCATAAGTACATTGTCAAGCACTTTTTTTATGAGAGTGTAAAGTGAAAGATTAAGGTCAAACTTAATGATGCAATTTGTGTTTGTTTTGTATGTTTTAATAAACCTACATTTCTCCACATATTTCTTTACTGTTAGAGGCCTAATTCTTTTCCTTGCAAAGGTCAAAAATCTCCATGTAAAAATAAATAACTTCTTCCTTTCAAGAGAAAGGGGAATAAACATTAACACTGGGGCAATTTAAAAATAAAAAGGAGAGGGTGTCATTGAATCCCGGGTTTACCCCAGAAGCAAACATGCTGATAGGAATTTACTTGCAATCATAAATGTCTTTGGGCTCACTGACAAATGGCCATTTCTTTCATAACTTCTCATATATGTCTCCCAGTTTGGAGGTCTTTTGAAATTAGCCTCCTAGAGTAAATTCAGGCACTAAGCCCTTCTAAAACATTTTTTTTTTTCTCCTTGTAAGTTCAAAGGATACAAAAAGAAAAAAGGGAAGAAGAAAAATAAAGTTTCTCCTTTCCTATCTAACCTGACCAGTCACCTGGGTCAAGCTCACTGTGAGTTCAGTGGATTGGCAGAAGGGGAAACCAGGGTGTTCCTGAAGAAGGTCATTCTCTAAGCCTGCTATGACTTTTTTTTTCTGCCTCTGCTATGCTAAGGTCCCAATTGTGCTATGGCCACCAGCTGAAAAATTCATTTAAGAAATCAGTATTGCAGCCAGTACAAAAAGAATAGAGAGGCAAAACTATAGCTTCCTATATAAAAGTGAATTGTACTGTTAAAAAAAAAAACATTTACTATCATTTTCTTCTGTTCAAAAACTACATATTTTAAATTTGGAAGTTTAAAGAAAAGCTAATTTAATTCTACAAAACATACTCTGAGGATGAAGGGCATTTTCTATCATTTTTTGGTCTCTCATATTTTTATCATTTTCTACATAATTTTAGCTATTTCTTCAGAAGTACATTAATACTTTGTCAAGGGCCTGACTCATATTTTCTTCATTTCTCAAGAAAATATGTCAAGTGAACTGTCCTAGGCATATGAGGACACAGGGACTCGTTCTGGACTATAAAGAACTAGCAGAGATATAATGAAATCCCTAAATTTAAAAAAAATAAGTCTGTGGGGGGGGAGGGGTCTCAGTATTAGTTGTTTCTTGAATAAATATTTGTTTGTTTATTTGTTTTCCTCTGGAATTTTAGTTAAAGAACACAAACATCACTTTTGTTAAGATGAGGAAATAATAATATATAATGTGTGTATATACAATTCATTGGTGCTTCTTGTTGGTGTCAATAATTATTTTTCTACATTTTTATAGAATGGCAAATTGAGTTTAGTAGACATGATGTACCCAAGGCCACATAGTTAATGAATAGATTAATCAAATAAAGGTTAGAAATTTCCTTTCAGGAGCCCCAATCTATTCCTACAGAGCCTCCATCATCACTGTCACAAAGAAACTTTATTTTTCACTCTAATAAAATGCATGCACTTTTTCTGTTTGTGCTCTACCAGTTAGTATGCATCATTACATTTTCCTACTCTACATTTATAGTTTCCTATACATAAATCTAGGATCCAGGGCAAGTTGTTTTACTGTATTAAGCTCAAATTTCTCATCTGCAAATGAGAATAGAAATGGTACCTATGTCAAGTTGATCTGACCTCTGATTTTAAGAATTAAGAGATACTCTCTGTAAAGTACTTACTATAGGCCTTGACATACAGTAAATGCACATACATTTTAAATATTATTATTCTGAATTTCCATAACCATCTCTGATAATAAATTCACTGCAAGTTGAGCCCTGGCCTATATAATGCTCTTTGTATGACACTTCGTACAGTCACGATTAAGGCAGTGCTTAATACACCTTGCCCAGAACTGTAGGTGATGATAACACAAAAGGTGAGTCAAAATATATATTTCTCCTTTATACCATCTTCATTAGAATTTCTTATAGTCTCTGTTAAATGCACACTCCTGGGTTATACCACAGATGTTTCAAAAATTACTTTAGTGAAAAGTGAAGTCAAACATATCTGCATGAAAATATGGTCCTGGCCCATATCACCACTAAGAATCACTAAATCTATCTGAACTATTTATCACCTGAAAAAAAGGAGGGAAGGAATGAGAGAAGGAAGGGAGGGAAGGAGGGAGGGAAGAAGGAAGGAAAGAAGGAAGGAAGCAGGACAAAAGGAATAGTGTTAATAATATCAACCTCACAGAATTGTAATGTGGATTAAGTGATATTTTTGTCAAAATATTTTAAGCAATGATATTGTTTTTTAGCAGATGACCAACAAATCTAACATTTCTTTCCTAAATCCTTCTCTTTATCTTCCATAAGAGGAATAATCAGAGCTCAAATGTAAGGAGGTTCCTTTATTGTCAACTACAGAAACTGGCCTGGAGATTCCCCAAACCATTCTATTTCCCTCTACATTTCAGGGACAGTTCCTATTCTCAGTTCTCCCAATCTCTGTGAAGGTTAACATATGGATCCTTATATAATATTCTAATTTTGATTTCATCTAAATCCAAAATTAGCATGGTTTCCTCAACTTATGTTTTTCTTCCTTCTTTTTTTAACCATTCTACTTTTAAATGCAGGATTTTTTGTTTATAAAAAGCACAATCTCAAGATAAAAATGTTCTCTGGACAAAGTAGCCCTCAAAGACCCTACTCTCATCTATAGACACACAAGTAGCATCCTCATGCTCAGGGCAGGAGACATTCTGTGACCATTTCTGTGTAACCTAAGGGATGATCCATTCAAGACTTCCACATTTGTCTCCCTACATCTCTACATATTCACCCCTTTTGTATCTAACTGGCCATTACACACTGAACTAGTCAAAAACAGGATCCATGTGTTATTCACATCTTTGGTCTCAACACCTGGCAACACTGGCATATCATGGACATTTATGTTCTCAAAGAATGAATGAAATCCGGGGTAGATCTTGGTAACTTCGGGGTCAGACAGTGATTCTAGGCTACTTAAACCAGGAAGTGAAAAAAAAAAAAATCCTAGCTATTAAAAGCAGAAACTGGAACGCACAATAAAAATAATTCCAGCCATCAAAAACATCCATGGAGGGACTGACAGGAAAAGAACATGGGCAACAGAGAGACAGAAATAATGTGACTGAAAAGTAAGTCCCCTCTGCCACTGTCTAGCCAGCTTGTCAGTTTAACCTGCATTTGGAGAAAAGGAAGAGAGAGGAGTCAAAACAGGTGTTTGTTGTTTTGTTTTGTTTTGTTTTGTTTTGTTTCCTTTTTTTAATCAAGTGTAAGCAAGGCATCACCAGCTGTGAAGAGCTGCTGACCCCTGGGGTTGCCACGTCCAGTCCCATCCCCTGCTTGTGAGAGAGATCAGATGCAGCTCCAGACAGCTGATAAAGTGAGAGCAGGACACAAGTAGGGGACAAAGTCCAAAGAGAAACAGTGCTAAATATAAACAGAAGAAAAGGAAAGAACACACAGGGCCCACAAAATGTCTGACTTCGAAATGTCCATTTTTATCTTTGTTTTTCTAATTAGTACAAAGTCATACTCTTTCTTTTTCCTCCTTCTGTTCACTAAAGAAAATGTGATGAAAATGGATAAAAATGAAAAGTTTGCCTTATGTGCAGTATACAACTCTAGATACCTGCCAGGCTCAACTAAAGCATTGCAATATTCTCCCCTGGCTATTTATATTCTGTTTTGTCCCCTCATTTCCCCCCTGGCCCACCCAAACCAGAACAGTGGAAAGAAAGGATTTATTCTGTGTAAGCAGAATTGTGTGGCACTCAGAGGAAACCTGACTTTGGCCACAACCCTGAGGGGTCATGTTGGCACACGTGTAGAAGGTCATGAGCACTTATTTGCTGATGAAAGCCTGGGAGGGGATTAGGTAGATGGGAGTTGGAGGGGTTTCTTTAAGCATAGGAACTTAATCATGACCACAGTTAGATTTTTTAAGATAATTTAAAACTCATACACATGGCAACTCCCAAAAATATGCATCCTAGCCTTTACTAGTATCTTTGCCCTGAGACCTCTTATTTAAAAGAGGCCCCAAAATAGCATTTCAGTGCAATTGACAGTGGAAAATAGATCGGCGATGCCATAAAAATGATTGATTTAGGCTAAAGAATAAAACAGGAGAAAAATTAAGTACATATTTAAAACTAATATTCCTTTCAAGTTCTTGTTTTTTTTTTTTTTTTATTTTAATTATCTAATATAGTACCCTCTGCATGATTTTGGTCATGTCAATGAAGATCAATTTAGGCACCATGGGGGCTGATGAACACTCTGAGACTCTACCCGGAAAGGGGGCTGAGAGAGAACATAAGAATTTAAAGGACATTACTGGGCTCAGCATGTCTGAGAAGTTCATTACCAGCAAATGCCTGAATAAGACGCAGTTGATATTAGAATAATTCCAAAAATCAGTGGGTGAGCCGATACGTTTGGGAAAGACAAGTTTAGGGTTTGAAAGGACAATCTTTCAATGTTATAGAAGAGCACTCACATAGGAATACTGACTTAGTAGATCAAACACTCTCGATACTAGATGGTAAACTTGGAGGGTTCACAAATTCTTAGGGTTAATCCAACTAATGGAAATATTTCTTAATACTTAGTGAGGTTGATCACAAATAACCACAATGAGCAAGATACAAATGAGATGCTAAGAATTAATACACCCCAATTTCTGCCCTCAAAAAACTCACATTCTTAGGCACCCACCAGTTTATTAAAATACAGCATGACTGCTGCAAATAATAGAAGTAAAACTGTGAAATAGGAACATAGTTGAATGGCATTAAATCCAGTTTTTGATTCAGGAGCTAGAGAATGCTTTCTAGAACTAGTGGGGTCTAAGTGGAATCTTTGATGATGAATAGTAGTTAGCTGCGATAAGAACAATATACACAAAGGCTGAGGAGAGGCAGACAAATAACGAAAGGAGCACAGGGGCCTATAAAATTCAAAATGGTGAGAGAGCCCAAAGTGATGAAGTGCATAGTGGGAGTTCTGGTGATGGGGATGGAGAGTGGGACGTGTACAAAGCCATAGAAAGTCTTGTGCTGCATCAAAGAGTTTTACTGAAAGCAAAGGGAAGTCAGCTTTTTATTAAAGTGTATCCCTCCGATGCAATGTGAAAGTGTATTTTCCAAACTGCATGTAGGCAGACCAATTAGAATAAATAAAACACAAGTTGAACATTGTATTTGAGATTCCAAGGCTTACATTTCAAGTTTATATATAAGTAGTGATCCTTTTCAACAGCCTAGTTTTATACTCAACTATCTAAGTAATCTACGATTTTTTTTTGGAGGGCAAAATAAAAGTCATTTTAATACTTCATAGTTTTTATAATTATTTTCCTACCAAAATAGAAACTATTGAAATCTAAGTAGAATTGTGACAGTTAATGATCTCAAGCACTATAATGTAATACTTTTGCTAACATAAAGTAATTATAAGTAAATAGATCTCCTTTATTAATAAGTTATTAATAATAGAAGGTATGAATTGAATAATAGAAGGTATGAATTGAAATTGATATTCAATATGAATTGACTATCACCATAGTTCTGGTGACTATGGGCACTTCTAGAATGGAAATTCTAATTTTGGTTCACTTGGAAGCTTTATTCTTAAAATTCTGGGTATCAGACTGTCATGTTCATGAGAAGAGTTTTTAAAACATTCACTATTCTGACATTTGACATTTAGTATTTAAATTTTTTTAAAACTTCAAGCAGTTGAAAACCTAAGTAATATTAATTTTACATGGATTATGATTAATAGGTAGGTGTTTACCTAAGAAATAATTTAAGAAAGTGTGTGGGAAGAACACTAGTCCCAAGAGAGGTTCTGTGGGGGGGGGGGGGGTAAGTGGCTCCATAGTTGATTAAATTTGGGAACTGTAGAAGTTTTCAAGATTCACAATGCACATTAGCATCTTAAAAGCTCTGAGGACCGCTAAAGAAAAAAAAAAGCTGCTCATCTTTTTTGTATGCAGCATTTCTGAAATTTATGTAACCATATAACTTTTTAAATTTTAAAGTGACACTCATTAACATTATTATCATAGTACTATTATTTATTGACTGCTTACACTTTGCCAAGAATGTTGCAGTACAAACATTATCTTGGTTAATAATCTTATGATTTAGGGGTTATTATATCTCTTCTGATATGAGGAACCCAAGGCCTGTAAGAGGAGCTGGCTTGAAGTCCCACAAGTGTTAAGTGGCATAACAAGGATTAAAACTAGGACTGATGAGTTCCACAAACTATATACTTAGGCATTATGCAACACCACTTACTTACAAAGAATTTCTGTTTTTAAACTCACTTGAGAAATGCTTTCTGGGACACTTGATGTAACATTTCCCAGTTACATTACTGTTATTATTACTACTAGCCTCACTTTAAAATTTAGGTTATTTAAGGCTTTTCTAAGTTATATTAATCATGTATATTCCCATACATGGCATAATATGTAAAGGTTATTTAAATATTTATGAAACCTTTAAAACAGTGAATTTTCATTAGATATATTAACAGTGCCATATTTATCTACCAAGATTTAGTTAAATAATGTGTTCAAGTAATAATTTCCAGTTTATAAATGCACTATTAACATCTTATATTTTCATTAAACCAGTGTGGATACTGGGTTTTAAAAGGTAGCTCTTCATTTAACTGACACACCCATCAAGCCAGAAATACTTACTACTTATTTAATCATTATGACAAAAGCAGTTTTCCTCCTAGCAATTGTTCACAGATCTTTAGCGTGAGCAGTAATGTGACAATGAAGAGTCTTCTGAAATATGACAAATGAAGGTATTCTTTTACCAAGTAATACACAAAAAGTTCAAGCATTTAGTTGTCATTAAAATTATAGAGTATTTTCCAAGGATCTATTTTAAGAAACTCAAATAAATAAGACTATGTTCCATATAATGTTACAGCTAACACCTTATTCGTTCCAATTATTATTAACCTCCAGGTAACATATTTTAGAGAGGCACACTAATGAGTTAAGCCAGAAAATAAATTTTTTTAAAAAGAAAATTCAGTACTTTAGGAAAAAAACAACCTCTCTGAATTTGAAAGGGCTTACATTTTTGTGATGTTTTTATAAGCATAATTAAAATTACTCAGTTTTGCCTGATATTTTTGTTTTTAATTTAAAGTATTTAATGTGACATTTTATCTTTTTCTAAAACAAGCACATTGATGAATTAAAATTTTGCAGTCACAGAAAATGTACATTTTATTGTCCTAAGAGCTTGAGTATCCATCCACACTACTAAAGTTGTTATGCAGAAAAAAATAGTTAACCTATATGTCATTTACAAATTCCTCCTTTAGATTTTTACCATGGATAAAGGGATCATTAATATTTTTTAGGTAATTTGCTAGTTAACTCCAGTGTCCATGACCAAAATAATCTCAAAGAATAGCACAGTAAAAACAGGCCTCCAAAGTTATCTAGTCCATTCTAAACATGAATACAAATTCAGGCTGACATTTTGTTTGGTCCAAAGAGAAATGAGAAGAGCAAGAATAGTGCCATGACTTTTATACAAAGTTAAATTTTCTCAATTTAAGAAACTGTCTTTCATTCTGAGATCATGTCATCTTACATTTTTGTGTTTCAATGCCCTTATTTATTAAATAAATTTCTTGTATCACTGATCAGTTTGAATCTTAGTTCCAATCTTAAAATAACCCAGACTGACCAACAATAACCCAGACTGATCTAAATAAGAACAGGGAATTAAACTGAAAGTAACTGATGTAATGTGCAAGAAGAAAGTAACATTTGTTATCTACCATCCTTTAGAAGGAATTTCTAATGTAATCATTCAAAAGACCTGTGAGGTATAAGTTGTGTTCCTATTTTACAGAGAAACAGGATTCAAGTTAATTCTAAGGTGGTACAATTCTGAGTGACAGAACCTATTTTGAAATTCAGGCCTGTATGCTTCTGGAGCCCACACTGTCTCCTACACTCAAGTGCTTCCCCACCACCCGCCTAAATAAATAAATAAATAACCAGGAAACAATCCAAGAAAGCATAGGCAATAATTTGGAAAACTTCTGGAGTTCCTGGCATTCCTCTCACCCCCAAATAGGATTGAACCCAAAATGCTTTCCTCTTAAATGCTCTTTTCGTGCACAGGGAAAATACTAATCAGTAAGCCTAGAAGAAGATGTACAGCAATTTATAACAGCCCATGTACCAAGAGTTAGGTGCCTGGGTTCATTCTAAGAGCCACCGCTCTGCCCTTATCTCCGAGGTAAGGCACATGATTTACCAAATTGTGCTTACTATATAGTCACTGCAATGCTATACAACAATTGGATCTTTCTAGAGATTCTGGGATTGCATCTGGCTCATTTGTTTTCTACCTGAGCACAGTTATTTATTTGAATTTACTTAGCTTTTTTGGAAGGCTTTGAGTCTCATATGCATTTGGATTTACTGGATTTTGTTCTAGATTTGTATGACTATACTCTTACAGACATCTGAATTTATTCTTAATTTTAATTTGATAAAATATATATATCAAGTGAATGTGGTATCCAATGCAAGGTGAATACATACATATATATGATATATAATGTATATATCAAAGTGTAATAGACACATAATATACATGTATAAGCCAAAGGGAGTTACAGGGATAGAGTAGATAAATAACTAGAATAAAAGCAAACTATGTCAGCTGACATAAAAGAAACGGAATGCTATAGAACATCAAAAGAAGGAGAGATTTTATGAACTAAGGGCAAGGTCTAAGTCCAATTCTATGTGTTTCCTTTCAATGTGCAATACTTGTTTTATGTTACCTTTGTCGTGATAGTTGTAATTGTTTCTTTATAAAATGAGTATAATAAGATGAGCTTCTTAAGAGCAAAGAACATGTATTATAACCTTACGACTTGGCAAAACTCCTAGTCATTTTTAGCACCCAGGGATGTTTATTGAATAGATGGATGAAAAAATAAATGAATGATCTTTTTGTGCAAAACTAGAATGAACTTTTAAATGATTCCCACACTTTCGCCATCCGGGATTTCTCAGAGCTATTGCTCCAGCTGGCTTTATTCTGCAGACTATGAGATTTCTTAAGACAGATGTAGTGGGTCTCATAAATCTGTTACAATCCAATTATTTTCTTCTGCAGAAAATTGGTTTTCTTTTAATTAGTCATAGTTTAAGAAAGAAAAAAATCTTCTGAAATTACTTTAGAAAGTTGTTTTAAACAGCAGCATAAAAATAACAGTTCCAATTATATTGAATTAAAGAAGGATTATTTTAAATAATTTTATGACTAGTCCCAAAGAGGTTAAGTGACTTTTTTCAAGGTAGCACACTGAATAATGAATAATTACTTAAAAGAACTTAGGTTTTCTTATTTCTAAAGCTACAATATTAGCTACACATTTACGACTGGGATGAGAATGTAAGCTCCACAAGGGCAGAGATATTTATTTATTTCATTCTTGATTTCTGAGAGCCTAGAATATTGTCTGGTTCATTGAATGCACTAAATAAGTATTTCTTAAATGAGTGAAAAAATCAATGAAAAATGAGAGGTATAGAGTTTACTGAATTATATAGAGCCAATAGTGCATATTTGTTTGTATATTCTAGGTGGAAAGTACTAATTATTTTTTTAAATTATGAACAAATATTTATTGGAAGCTTATAATGTGGCAGGCTCTATTCTGAGATCTAGGGATAGAACAGTGAACAAAATAGAAAATGTCCTTGTCTTTATTAAGTTTATAGTCTGGGAGGAGAAAACTAAACCAAAACGAAACAAATATACAATATACAGTGGTTCTCAACTCTGGCTGTAGAGTTTTTAAAAGTTACCAATGCTTAGGGATATCTCTCCTCCCCACTCCACCAAAAGATATATATATATAAACAATCTTAAGTCTAAAGAGCCTTTTCTTATTCTACAGTAGAAAACAGTGACAGAAGAAAGAAAATAGAAGACAATATTGCATTATAATGCAGTTCTATGCTATCCTGGCTCCATCAGCATAAACCTGAAAATTCTCTAAGAGTAATGAAAGCTAGGAAGAACTAATAAAATGAAAGCACCATCAAAGACGGACATGAAACCTTAATCAGATCAATGAATAAATTTCAACAGAGTAGAAGCTTTCAGACACCAAAGGCATTTTTAAAATGGTTTTGTCTTAATTTTGAGGTTGCCACTTCTTTTTACCTAAAAGCTGAATAATGGTTGAACTTCAATACTGTGACTAATCTGCCATATAATATTGCTTTTCCTCATTTTGTTCCATGCATCACTGTAAACTTGAAGCTACGCATTTTAATCTGAATCATTCTTCCTGTCATTAGCAGTTTGTGTTTCATCACCTCCAATTCCTTTTAAAAGGCATTCCTCACTTAAACACTCTTCTTTATGAATCTTTATGAATACAATCTACAGTTATGAATACAAATCTTTGTGAATATTAATGATATTAATTACCTGTTATTGAGTATGTGGCTATCGATGAGCCACGAGTTTCATATATTCTAGTTACAATAAAACAACTAATGCTGCAAGAGGTATTAGAACCCCTGTTTTTCAGATGAGAAAACTGAGAGACTCAATAAGTAAAAAGTTGGCTAGGGCACTTCTAAAGCTTCCTTTGGAATCTAAGATTTTGAGCCTATACTCTATTTATTTATTTATTTTTAAAATTCTCCCTTTTTTTCTGGCAATAAAGCATAATAGAGTTCAAGGAAAATAGTCCCAATATTAGGTCACATATTAGATGTGTGGTTTAGATGGAAATTCAGGGAAAGGAAATCCTAAGGGGTCAAAATTACAAGAATACCTGAGGAAAGATAAGTAAATCCTGAAAACTCTCTTATTCTGAGTAACTTTGGATATCTCAAACCACTCTTGAAGGCAATAGATGAGGTGGGGACCAGAAAAGGTGGGAGGTTGAAAGAACTAGCTTCCATAATACTAGACTTCTCAAAAGCAACAGTCCTGGTAAGTAAACCAGGAAAAACACTCCTTCCAGATAAGTCAAGCAGAGAAAGTCAATTATCATATGGTTTCACTTATTTGTGGAACATAAGGAATAGCATGGAGGACATTAGGAGAAGGAAGGGAAAAATGAAGGGGGGGGGAAACTGGAGGGGAGACGAACCATGAGAGACTATGGACTCCAAGAAACAAACAGGGTTTTAGAGGGGAAGGGCGTGGGGGGATGGGTTGGCCCGGTGATGGTATTAAGGAGGGCACATACTGCATGGAGCACTGGGTGTTATACAAAAACAATAAATCGTGGATCACTACATCAAAAACTAATGATATATTGTATGGTGACTAACATAACATAATAAAATTAAATTAGATTTAAAAAAAAGGTATAGTAGGAATACTGCTAATTTGGGGCCTTATAAATAGACCAAATCAAATAAAAATTATTAGACTAGATAAAAAAAATACAGACCAGCTTTACATAATTTATAAGAAAAAATGCCTAAAACATAACATGCTGTAAAAGTTCAAAGTCAAAGGACAGAAAAATGAAGTCAGGCAAATTCTAAACAAAAGAAATCTGATATAGTTATATTAATATAAAGTAAATCATGAAATAAAATAGTAAATCAAACCAACCAAGAAGAAAGCAGTAGCAATAATAAGAGTCATTACAAATTGATATAACTTTCAATTAAGCAGAAAGACATAAAATGCTTAATTTTAGATAGACTTAGAAAACACTACAAAATATTTAAACAAAAAATTGATACTAGAATAAAATAACAAGTATATCATCATAGTGGCAGGTGTTAACACAACTCTTTCCATAATTGTTAGATCGTGTAGACTTAAAGAAAAAAATTAGGAAAGTACACAGAAGATGTGAACAAGTTAATTAATGAGACTGACATGATGGTCATAAATTAACTGTGTTCCCTACAGTTAAAAGAACACCTTTCTAAGAAACTTTGAAACATTTACAGAAATTAAACACATACTAAAACCTCCACAAATTTTATAATGACTACACTCTGAACAGAAATTAATGTACTAGAAAGTCAAATACAAATAGAAGTTGTACAACTTCTATTCAAAACATAGAAGATAATTATGTTCCAAAGAATTAAATGTTAATTTAAGAAAATTAATAAAATTAACTAATATCAAGCAAAGTTAATAAAAAAATGAGGTCGGGCGCCGGGGTGGCTCAGTTGGTTGAGTGACTGCCTTCGGCTCAGGTCATGATCCCAAGGTCCTCGGATCAAGTCCCACATGGGGCTCCCTGCTCTGCGGGGAGCCTGCTTCTCCCTCTCCCTCTGCCTGCCACTCCCCCTGCTTGGGCTCTCTGTCAAATAAATAAATAAATAAAAGTCTTAAAAAAGAAAAAAGAGCTCATAAAAACCATATTATAAGTGAAAAAAGGAACATAATTACAGATGAGACAGAAGTTGAAAAGACAATAAAATGATATTTTGAAATACTTCATGCCAATACATTTAAGAACCCAGGCACAGTGATAAAAATCCTACAGGAACTTACTCAAAAAATACAAGGACTTTGATAATATTCCTCTACCTCTTAAAGAAGTTAAATTATTAATAAAAAAATCATGCCCTCAAGACCACCAGGCTTTCTTTTGATAGGAAAATTCTTTTAGTTATTTGAGGAACTGATAACAAAATGTTAAACTCTTTCAAAGAACAGAAGTGAGGGAAAGATTCTATAATCATTTTTTGAGATAATTACAGACCAGTTACCAAAACCAGACAAAGGAACTATGAGGATAGAAAATTATAAACAAAACTCATTAATATTACAAATGTAAATGTACTAAAGTTAACTGAATCTTTATGAAAAGAAAAATGTCATTTGACCAAGTTGTGTTTTGTTTATTCAAAGATTTAATTACTTTTTAATGGATTAAACAAAAAGTACATGATCATCACAATGGATGCCAGAAGTACATTCAATAAAATTCATATCTACTTATTAAAAAAGCTTAAAACTGAAAAAGTATATATACAAAAAAGCTTAAATGTATAAAGTACATATATTAAAGATTATAATAAATATGGCCCATAGTATAAAACAATTGCATTTTTATATAGTACCAGCAAACATTTAAAACTTTTTTTAACGACACCTTATATAACAACAAAAACACAAAATATCTAAGAGTAAATTTGACAAGGTAATATTTGAAAGTTAATGTTTTAAAATATTTTAAATAAAACAAAGGTCTTCTAATTTTACTGCATTTTTTTAAAGGTGCCAAAGACTCATAATATAAAAGAGTGGAAATACTCAAAGCAGTAAAACTAAAATTTTTGCATATCTTACTTCTTTCATTAAATGTTATTTTATTTTCATAAATCACTGTATTTCAGTGCAGTGAAATGCCCTAAAGTAATAAAAGGACCTGAAGAAGAATAAAATTTGTATGTAACCAATCCCTTTCATTAAAGAATATTTTGTTTCCTGTATTCCTTGCATTTCAGTGACATCATTGTCATTTTTTGTGGCAGAAGTTTTTGAAAAGAAAGGTGACACAACTCTTAACTCCTTTTCTGTCTTTGCCCAGGCAAAAGTTATTGGGTTTTATTGTTATTGCGGTGGTGGTGTGGGAACCTGAGCAGAGCCCTTGACACTTGTCTGATTCAAATTAAGCCCAAACCCTTCCTACAAATAAAATTACCTCATTTTAATTGCTTATGTATCTGTAACCACTTAACTAAGTGTTTACAGTTTTTCCCCACACTTATTTGCTGGATGAATCCTAAAAGCTGATTTATCAGGAGTATATTAAAAAGGCTTAGTGCTTTAAAATGCAGATGCAAATCCCCCTCATAGAGAGGCCAGTCAGTCTGTTTTGGTGTAAATGAGAGTTATGCTGCTAAATCCCCCATAATGAGATTAGAAAATATCTTGTAAATTAAAGCTAAGAATTTTTAAAGTTAATATAATGCTTCCCTGCTAGATTACATTTCATGTTTAAAACATTTTAATGAAAAAAAAAACCTTAACAAATAACACAAGAACAATAATTACTGAAATAACAAATTAAAGACTTGAGCTATGTAAAGGCTTTCATATTCACTGGGGATCAATAAACATTAAAATGAAAGAGAAAACTGTTTAATGAACTAACAAAATAACATTCTAGGAGTATTAGGAACTAGTAAATGTCATTATATTTTATTATATTCTCCTATCAAATTATGCCACACTCTTCGGTCTTGATATAATGTATTGTTTAAACAAAAGAATAATCATAGTTATAGACAAAGACAGTGAACTCACTGGGTTGCTTACAGCTAGGGTGCGTATCACTTACCTTCATTATATTAAGAAAAAAACTTAAAAAGCATTATATAAACTATCATATTTCCAAAGAAAAACAACATTCATAACCCACGTCTAATTTAAAAGTTATTCTCTTTACTTCATGGAATTACCCTTGCTAAAATTTAGAATAAAATGTTTGACTTACACAGGTAATTTCTCATATACAGCCATCTGGCTACATGACTTATTACTGAAAAACATGCCAGAAATTATTTGAGACAAATTCTATATACCAAAGGTTTTAACCACCACATCATTTATTTTTCTCTGCATCTAAAATAAAAATTGAAAATTGTGTAGTAGATATTATATATGTTCTCATGCTTCTGTATTAGTTGAAGTAGGATATCTAGCATCTTTTTGTTTGTTTGTTTGTTTGTTTACTCAATTGTAAAGGAATTCTTCATGTTTCTGATGAGCTATGAAATAAAATACATAAAAATATTTGGAAAGTGTTTTACAAAAGCACCATAACATTTTTGACCATAATCTACGTACCTTAGAAAGAGTATGTATCCACTAGTCCATTCTATTAGGCAATGCAAACAAAATGCTTTTCTGTGAAACTCTTAATGAGAAAATTTCAAAATAATTTTTTCACATAATTACAAATTTTCATAAAGATGCAAAAAACTCTTCCAGAATGTTTCCATAGCTCTGTTATACTTAATCAAGGTTACCACTATATTCAGCTCTGTATTTACTGTCAAAGGAAAGATTCAATCATTATCATGAAATGTAAGAATGCTTCAGGCTCCCTAAACCTGACAATTGCTAATCTTTAAAGCCTCTCTTTACGCAAAACTTGACAGCTATAAGCTTACCTCTTTAAAAAGACAATATACATTGATGAATTAGAATAGTAAATTCAAATTTCTGAGCATAATATGCACATTAGCATAACATAATTGCTTTTGCCTTTAGGGTAGCCAATCAGATTGGGCAAATGCACCTATTCTTAGAGCTCTTGAAATGATTTGCCACTTGGGAATTATAGTGAAACAATCCAATTTCACTTTTCCACAAATGATTTATGCTCCAAAAATCAAGAAAGTCTATTAAACTTTTGAGGAGCACTTTTCAGGTTAGACATCAAAACATAACTCATAAAACATATTGCTAAGTTTTTACGTCTCATATAATATAACCTTCACATTGACCCCACACACATACACAAAGCCAGAAGCTGCTCAAATTCTATGTATTTATGACATTTTAAAAATAAGAAGACCTATATAGATACTGTACTTTATACTGACCCCAAATTATCTCATAATATTCTTACCATACTGGAGACTAGGTGTTTCCAAAATGCCTACTGGCCACACAAACTTATTCACAAAAATGGCAATTTTAACTAGCTTAGAACTACTCTCATGATTTTTAAAGCCCTTATTAAGTAATATAATCAATTATTGATTGATCCAGTAAATATCTAGAGAACATCTTCCAAGTTTCCAGGCATTGTGCTAATACTTGGGAATCAAAAGTTAACAAGATACTATCCAAACTCTTGAGTTCACAATCAGTCCAAAACCAGTCAGTAGCACCAAGATAGAAAAGGTAACTGAAGGAGAGATAAACATGTCCAGGGTTAAATGGAGAGAATAAAGCCAAGTTTTAATTTCTGTGATCTACCTGGGATCCTGTACTGAATTCTGATTTTCATTTAGCAATATTTAAATATATCACTAAGGAGAGGCTGGGTAATTTTTGTCTTTCTTTGTACTTTCTGCCAAAAACTAAGTTGCAGTTCTGGAGAAAAGAGCCCCACTTTCCAGAAGTGACATAATTAAAGCAGATGGTTCATTGGATCAAATAAAGTATTATCCCTGCACAACCTGTGAAGTGGTTCTCATTTCAACTGATTTACTATTAAGGGCTGAAAGGTGGGGGAAGAGATGGGAACACAGCATTCAGAATGGTTGATTTCAAGTTATTTTCCAATTCTACTGAATGGATTATTAATGACAGACAAACTAAAATCTTTTGTCTCTACTTCCAGTTTATTTCTTTTCCCTAAGTATTGGAGTCTTCTACACCAAAAAGTAAAAAAAATTGTCAGCAAAATTGAATATTGAAATTAAAGTACAACCTTAAAATTGAGACTTTATGAACTATGCCTCACTCTTTTACACTATGCACCATGAAATTCCTTAACTGACCAAACAAACAAAAACCTATTTCCCTTCATTCCTTCTAATTCCTCACCTCCCAATTCAATCTTCAAGCCACAAGTATCTGGCTTCTTCTGACCCTCTCCCTCTACTGAAATTGCCTAGAAATGGCCATCAACTGCGTAACTATAAAAATTCTAAGTACAATGAATATTGTCTGCAACCCATCTTACCTGCATCTACTGCAGCTTATAATATTGACCAATTTTTTTCTAAAGCACTCTTTTCTTTTGATTGCAATACCTTGATGAATTCCTGGCTTCATTTCTTCTCCATTTGCTTAGCTGGCTCTTTTTCTCTACTTGCCTCTCAAATGTTCTTGGCTCCACAGGAATCAGCCTTATTCTTCTCTTTACGTATCCTTCCTCAATTCAAGTACTACTGGTCTGAATGTTGGGTTCCCTCACCTGCCAATTTGTTTTTATCATATTTTAAGAAAGGTTTCATCTGATTGGTTTAAGAATGAGATCTTTCTCACTTAAAAAAAGAGTTGGCCTTCACCGGCACCGTATCATTGATTCATTAGCTCATGAGATTCCATGTAAAATACATACACATTTCTTCCTAATTAAACTGTAAATATGAGCTGCTCTGGTTGATAGGCTAAATAAATAAAAAGCAGAATTTAATGAAAAGACGATGCTTTATACAAAATTTTAAATCTGCGAAGAATAGCGTAATTTCCAGCACTAGCTTAAATCTCTCAAATTTTGGTTTTATAGGAAAGATTTTCTTTTCAAGCTGTATAAATAATCACTAGTCTTGCTTCAGCTGCCACCAATATGCTGAGAACTTGTGAATTTATACCTCCAGCCCATATTTTTTGTTGAGTTTTAAAGCCAACTATCTCGTAGATCCTTGCTATGCAAAGTGTGGCTCATGGACAGACAGCATGGCTATCGCTCAGGGGCTTGTCAGAATTACAGAATCTCAAGTCCTGCCCCAGACTTACTGAACTAGAACCTGCAAGTGAAGAGGATCCCCTGGTGACCTATATGTACATTAAACTTTGTGAAGCATTGTACTAGATTTTTCCACCTGGATTTGCCATCAACACTTTGCACTCATAATACTCTCCCCCCAACATATTCAACATTTCCCTCCCTGTCCTGTCTCCAACTTACTCTTTCTCCTGAAATTTGTATCCTTATAACAAATCCACTCAGCTATCCAATCAGTTATTTTGGAGGCTTCCTCACTCTACACATCCAGTCACTGAATCCTATTTCACTGACAGCTTCCGTAGTCTTCCAATCCATTCTTCTTTTCACTGCAGCATTAGCAATAATCCAAACCTTCATCACCTCTTAACTTGGCTTTCTCAGTGGCTTTCAGATTGACTCTGTGTCATCCTTATTCTAATCTGTTTTTCACACTATATGGGATTTGCTTTTTTCAAAAATACTCTCCTGATTCAAGGCCTTCACACATAAATACCTATTTTCAAATAAGCATAAATAGAATCCACATGAAAATATGTCACTGATCAGGAGATCTGATAAATGAATGAAAATAAATGTATGCAATGATTTCTCTCTGCCTATAGGATAAACTCTCCATCTCCTGGTACCTACATACCTCTCTAAACAGTTCACCCACAAATTGCTGTTTCCCCTGGGTACAAAGCATGAAGTCATTTCATCCCACTGTCTTTGTAAACAGTGATACCTTTACCTAGAATGCCTTCTCCCACTCTTTTATTTTTTTAAAGATTTATTTATTTGAGAGAGAGAGCACAGTGTGAGGGGTAGAGGGAGAAGGAGAAATAATCCCAAGCTGACTCCGAGCTGAGCATGGAGTCCAACACAGGGCTTGATTTCATGACCCTGAGATCACGACCTGAACCAAAAGCCAAAAGCTGGATGCTTAACCGACTGCACCAGTCAGGTGCCCCTTCTCCCACTCTTTTAATTAAATAAGAAATAGGACTACTCAACCTTCAAGAGTCTGCTCAAATACTTCTGCCTTTGTCAATTACTCTGACCTTCTCCAGACAAACTTTATCACTTTCTGTTTTATATTCCCTACTGTATCCTACACATGTCTTTATTGTATGGTTTGAAAATTGCAAGAGTTTCGAGTTTTGATGTTATTTCCCTTATTAAACTATGAATTCTTTGAAGGCAAAAAACCATGTCTTATATTCCTAACTTATCACCTAATGCTCAATAAAATGTTTAATAAACGAATGAAATAAAATAAAAGGTACAAAAGAATTGAGCAATCATAAAAATGAAAATTTAAGAATATTAAATAGTATGAATAGCTGTATAATGTTCAAGGACAAAGAAAATTGAGTCAAATAACTGGTTAAAAAAGACACTGGATCAATCAGTTATTTAGATTGATATGCAAAGATGAATTCTCAGAGTCCAAAAACATAATTTGAAAATATAGAATATATAGAAAATGGATTCGTGTAAAGGAGAAAGGGAACGAAATGACAAAGACATTTATTTAGAGATAGAAGGAAGAAAAGGTAGGGGACAGAGGCAATTTCAGTATTGCTTTGTAGGCTGTCAAGAACAAGAAAAAGCAAGCTGAGGGCTTGGCTAGTTAGCAACTGGAATGGCTGTGTGAGCTGGCAGCTCTGGATCATTAAGTCTGGGGCACTTATAGGATGGATCATTAACAGTCTATCAAGTACTCTGTGCCTATAACAGAGTAATTTCGATGTGTTTATTGACAAATAATGTTGTCTCCTATAGAATGTAAACATATTTCATTGAAAAATATGGGCTTTTAAATAGAAAACAATGTGCCAAGTAAAAAAAAAAAAAAAAAAAGACAAGTTTTATACTCTATGCCTCAAAAGCTATATACAACAAAATGGAAGAAGTATTTGAATAATATGGAAATATTCTAAGGATGAAAGCATATTTCAAGAGATCTTCAATAATATGCAGAAAATATGTTTATGCATGATTAATTAAAGGAATGATAATATGTAACAGATAAGTAAGTCAGAAAGTCCAAATATAGTATACTATTCAGTCTCTATGCCCTGTCTAATTTGGAAATTGAAGTAGGTTTATGGATAAAAAGTATGTGAATAAAATATAATTATATTCATACTGAAAAATGTAAACCTGCTGCAAAAAATTGTTACTGATTATTTTTTTCTACATTCCAAAAATTCTAAGTGTTAAGAAATGTTAAAAAGGAGCTGAAATGTAGAGAATTGTTTACAGCTTTGCAAACAGTAGTAAAAAATATAAAGCCAGTCCTCATCCAGCTGCAAAATATGTCAAATTCGCATTCTCTAGTGTTTAGTTGAGACAAGTTGAAGTCTAGAGTGTAAAATTCTCACATGTATGGTCACAACCAGGGATAGTACTGAGGTACCATAATCTGTTTAAGGTTTAAGAAATATAAACAGTATTCTATGGGGAGGCACATTTAGGATAGAATACCATACACCAATTCCTGGTATATAAGTCTCATTGGAAGAAACAGGGTTTTATCATTTTAAAATTATAATTGTATATGATATGTGGTTCTATTTATTCATGGAGTAGTAGAGTAATCCTATCAACTATATGAACTCAGACATAGGAAGGAAACCACCTGAAAGAGAAACTCTTCATGCGGCACTCTTAATCGTGTTTTGTGAACTTAAAATTGAGTCTTAATTTTTCCTCTTACATATTGCATTTTCTCTGTTATTTACATGGAACTACTAGATGGACTATCCTAAAAGACTTTCCTATGAACTCCTGGGATAACCAGTCCTTTGAGAAGCAGGAGAGAGAGACAAATACAGCAGCATGAGGCTGCTTGGAAATTAGACCTTTCCTGGGTCTGAAGCCCCAACAGCACAGGTAGCTTACATCAGCTGCCAGAGTGACTAACGACCCACCATGAGAACCACCTCTTGACTTAAAGGAGTGGCTTTAAAATTGTATTTCATGAAATGTTCAAAGTCTTAGTGAAGCCAAGAGCCACAGGTGATAAGGAAGAGGTAGCAGTGGAATAAATCTGAGCCCAAGGAGGCAAGGAGGCCAAGAAGGCAGGGCTCCTCTAATAGTCAACCCTACTTTATTTAGGAGCTCTTCCAATTGTAATTGTATTAGATATTGACATTCAGCTTAAGATTTTACTTGAATATAGAATGCATTTCCTGCCTGAAACATTATCATCAGAATTACCTCCTTAACATTAACCCACCAAAATGACAAGTTGGGGAGAGGGAAAATAATTCACATTGTCACTAGCTTCACAGTTACTGAGTAGCAAAAAGGGAAGACTTAAATCTGAGGGTATAACCAAGTACTGCTGAATTTTATTGATAGGGAGAGGCTAGAAAATGTCTTATGAGAAATCCTTCCATTTTCAGCTGAGAACAGTGAGGTCCAGAAAAGTACTGGGACTTACATCATGTTACATGAGTCAGGATCCAGAAGTGAACCAGGAAAGGGCAGAAAGGATGTGAAGGGAGGAGGGTTGAGCCTAATACAAGGATATTCTGTGGAATGAAATGTCTCATAAAGTCACATGCTCTCCACCACTGGGAATATTCAAGGAGGGGAGCATCGTTTATGAAGATCTACCTTGTAGTAAGCACATTGTGTACATTAAAAAAATCAACCACCATAGCCCAGTGAGGTAGATATTATTTCTCCAATTTGACAGGTAAGAAAACAGACTTGGATAGATGAAGTAACTTGCTGAAACTCAGAGAGCTAACCAGAGCTGGAAAATAAACTCAGGTTTGTCTTGCTTCAAAACACTGGTCATCTACATTAACAAGAAGCATCCTGCATGCAGATGACTCATTTCTCATATATGTTTTTATAACTGATTCAAGAATTTTTAAAATAGTTGGATTTGATAACTCTAAAACCCCCAACATCTAGATTCTGTGGGTATGGGCTAATTTGGGCAAGCATTCATAAGAATTCTAAATAGCTGAGATGCAAATGGAGAAGACCAGAAGCTTGGGAACAGAAGGAGCAGGAAACAAGGAGAACTTGGTGCACAGGAGAAGGACTGGAGTGGGGAAGCTGAGAGGAACTTTGGCCAGCTTTAAATTATAGTTGATCCGTCCTTGCTTATAGTCTCTGATCTTGTGATGGCAGACAGAAAGCTGGTGGATAAGGACTTGCGGTAAATTCTTCAGCTTTTCTGTACTCCCCACAGCATTAATGAATCATTTCTAGACTATAAGATGCATGTTCTAAAATAGGACACCAGGACTCAAGTTCATAATTGACTTTCATTGGTTTCCTTTAGCTTATTCACCCTCAAAATGAAGAGGCCATTTCACACATGTAAAATGTTTTCACAAAATGTTATTATTCACACAATAATATTTGTATATTTTCTTTTAAAAAGCATCTTGTATATTTAACATTTGTCTTCATTTAATAAATTTTAACGAATAAGAGAATAGACCATGAAATCTGACCACATTGACTAGAATCGTGGCTTCTTCACTTCCTAGCTGTGTGGCCTTGGGCAGTTTCCTTAGACTCTTGAAGACTCAATTTATTCACTTGTAAAATGGGAATAATGATAGGTTTTTTACAAGGATTAAAACATTTAATAACTCAAAGTACTTAGAACAGAAGCTGGTATATAACAGTTTCTATATAAGTGTTAGCTATTATTATTACTGCTATTGCTATTAAAGAAACATATGCTTAAAACTTCATCAGAATTTCAATAAATAAAAATATAGTACAAAGTTTCAACAGTTAAACTATTACTCACAGAATCAAAATTTTATGGCCATGTACTAGATAAGTTCAAATATAATGGGAAGAGCATTTCTAAAGGCACAAAATTAAACTTCAGGCTTTGCCACTATTATAAATTAATATATTTACTTAACTTAAGCAACTGTGAAATCTGTTAATATATGTATGGAATATGCCTGGTATGATAAAAGGGACTGTACTATTCTGGTAATCACATATTTTATTGAAGAGCCTTTGGGCTATTTTAATATTCAAATCAGTTGAATATTTAGCTGTAATAATGTAAGATTAATATTTGTACAGGCACTTGTTCCTTTAACAGAAGACATTATAGTCAAGCTATTACCCTGCAACAATGGAAAGATTTTTTTTTAAAGCACTCTCAAAGGAAAGCTTTTACAGGTTAGAATTTTATTCTGATACCATGTATTTCCATAAGTGATGCCATTTCTTAACGTATGAAACATTAATCATCAACTTTCACACTATTTCACTTTCATACACCTTAAATTGTAACCACGTTAACATAAGCAATCATCTTATGATCAATTGTCTGGTTTTAATCACTTAATTGATTTTAAGAAATGCACCAAATTTTCAAGTCATCAGCAATTTGAGACATCTAACTGGGTTTACAAACAAAACATTTCTGTTCCTGCATTTTTATACTCGGTTAATGTTTTGCCATGCATATATCACCTACTAAAAGCACAGATCTACATGATTTCTTTTTTGTGTATAAATTCTATTTCATAATATTAATATAACACTCCAGACAGTACTTTTATGGGGAATTATTCCATGTCCCTGAAGAGGACAAAGCCACTCGGACTCATGCTTTAAAATACCCCCGAAGGTGTGCTATAATCATACAGAAACCCTGGCCTGCCATGATTTATTGCTTCATTTTTACTTTAAACAAGAAAAGCAACAAAATGCTCTCTTTTTGCTGAAGAATGCAAATCTCAATTACCGCATGTGTTTCAGGAAGATGGAACAAACCTGAGCAGCAGTATTTTCTTGTATCCCTTCTTACAATGAAAATAGCACAGCCGCTGTGTAGCAGAGGCTCCCTTGAACACATGCGGAATGAAATGACACTTTTTTTGATTTTTATATAAAATTAGCTTCAGAACACTCTTATTTGAAAACTCTTGGCCATTTGCAATATATAATGGCCCTGGCCAAAAGCACACAGGTGTGTTACTTCCTTGCAGTATTGTTTTATTTCTTTGGCTCTTAAAAAACACCAGAAGGGGCTCTATTGTGCATGCAGGTGTGATCACCTACCATGGAGTATAAATTGTATCTCCTTTTGGGTGAGCAGGAAAAGAAAGGGAAGAGTGTTTTTGAGTACTGACTTCCTAGTTTGCCGTTAATTAACTCGGTGGTCCACTTTGGGAGGATCACAACCTCTACATATCTTCGTTTCTTTATTCTGGTAAATGTATCCCACTTCCTTCTCCTCCACAAAACCTCATTTTGTGACAGTACATTAAACAGAATGTCAAATAGAGCAGGTACGCAATATTTCTTGTCCATAAGGAACTGGAAGATTAGTGGGCAACTGCAGTTACCTCCCTGTCTCAGAAGGCCCATGGATGGGTCGGCAAAGGTATTTGCCTTTTCTGAGTCTTACTGTGGAATGACAGTAAGAAATCACACAATAGTAGATGATAGTTTACAAATGATCTTCACAACATTACTAGGATTGAGACTTATATCTCTCCCATGATCTCACTGGATTTAGTATAATTTCCTCTTCTTTATAGATATAGATGGGGCTCAGGAAGCCTGAATGTTTTTCTTAAAATAGCTAATAAATCATGGAGTTCAGACTCAAAAGCCTATTTATTTATTTAGTTAGTTTTTAGAATTTAGTCATTCCTATGCACCAAGACTTAGAAGTGAGCAAGAATGGGTGGGGGTAGGGAAGCCAGGGGAAAGGTTAGGAAAGGGCACTCAGAAAGAAAACATGTAAAGGGCTAAAGGCTTCTCTAAAAATGAAATTCACTAACATGAATTGATAAGGCCTCTGAGCCAGCTTGGCACTTTATTATTTCATTAAATCTCCACAAAAATTTTGTATGAACTTAGGTCCTTTTACAACCCTTGTTTTACAGACGAGGAAAGAGAGACTGGAAAGTTAGAATAATTTATGAAAGGTCATGTGGCCCTTGAGTGGTCGAATTGGGACAGTTTCCCATTTCTGTTGTCTCTCAGGAGAGTTCTTCCCAAGGCCTCATTCACTGTTTTGCAACTGTTTCACAAATCACAGATGGACAGATTTAGGAATAACTTTACATGTAAGGAACTGCATCATAGTTGAAATTTTTTATGGTACATGAATCAAAAGTTGTTTTCTCCCATACGAGAACCGCTTGGTTCTATCAAAAATCATGTCAACAGTTTACAACTCCTGAAAAGGCACTCTGATTTAGCATAAGTACATTTTAGTGAGTCCTAATGTAATGCTGTGAGAAAAGAATTGTTCACAGCAATCTGTCTTCCTAGACTGATTACTTAGATATTCTATATAAACTATTTATTTATATAGAAATGAGTTTGGTCTTGAGATGTAAAACCTCTATGGAAAAGCGTGAAGCGTTCCCAATAAGCATTTAACATTTCTGAATGTCACAAATGTTTATATGGTTCTATATCCTCCTAGCAAAAAATGTGCACACCTACAGCATTACAATTAAAAGCTACATTAAACTACACAGATGGAAAATTAAATATTTATATTTATGTAAAAATTGTGTTCTATTATGTTATTTCATTAGGATGTTCGAAAGCAAAGAAATAGATTTCTAAACTGTTTTTCTCAGCTGTAAAGCTCGTTATAAGAAGATGAAAATTAAGCATACTGTAAATAGGTCAAATAACTAAAAATAACCAACGTAGTTAATTTTTTTTGTTTGTTTTTTAAAAAGGCAGTGTATGATTAAGTATATATTAATTTAACATGCATAGCAGTCAAGTAGAGAAAAAGATAGTAAAATAAGAGCTTTTTAAAATGGACGATGTAAACTTTATATTTTTTACTTGCCATAAATATTGCTACTTTCTCAGATAACACATCAGATCTATTTGATGGAACAAGGGTGATGGTAGTGCTTGGACTTTGTGTTCTTCCCCATGACCACATCCTGCCACTTCAACACAGACCTCTGTGGTAAAGGAATTTGTATCTAGATATTTGCCTTAAATATATAGGTTTTTAAAAATGACCTCTTATATTTTAAGCATAAAATCCAGGAAACAAACAAAGAGTGAAACTGACTTGAGTACAACAGAATTTGAACCAGATATAAGGATGGATATTTAATAGAAATAAATTCAAAATACAGTTTAAGACCATATTAGAAAAAGATAATTGCTTTTTTTAATTGAGCACCTACTACACTTTTGGTGTTACTAACAATTTATTTTATAACGATTTCATTGAATTTTTACAACACAATGGAGTCCATATAATTGTTATTTCCACTTCTCACACAGGAAGAAACACGTATTTACTCAAGCCAGATATCTAATAATGGATAGAGCCAGGATATAAACTTAGATAACTAAACAGCAGAACCAGACCTCTTTTTACTCTTTGTTAAACCAGGTATGTTGCAGCAGTTCTTCGGAAGACATTCTGCTTTCCAAACTTAACCTACAATTGCCTCTGTTATCACTCTTTGCCATTTTTTACTTCCTTTATTAACACACAGAGAGGAGGGGCGCCTGGGTGGCTCAGTCGTTAAGCGTCTGCCTTCGGCTCAGGTCATGATCCCAGGGTCCTGGGATGGAGCCCCACATTGGACTCCCTGCTCGGCGGGAAGCCTGCTTCTCCCTCTCCCACTCCCCCTGCTTGTGTTCCCTCTCTCACTGTGTCTCTCTCTGTCAAATAAATAAATAAAATCTTTAAAAAATAAATAAATAAATAAATTAATTAATTAAAAAAAAAACACACAGAGAGGAAACAGTGGAATTAATTTTATGTTTAGAATCAGGCCACAAACCATTTCATAGATATGTGTACAAAACTGATTCAGTCTGTACCACGGCAAACTCCTGAATGCATTTTCCTCACGTGCGGCACAGATATTATTTCACTTTTATATAATATTAAGCAATATGTAACAATGTAACACAACTCTATTAATAAGTGTACTTTCAGAATGTAGTATTTGCCAGGTCATTTATTTTCATTTGCTCCCTGAACCATATGCAATTAGCAAAGCACCATTTTTGGTGTTTATGATTACCGCTCAAAGTTGCTGCCACCTGCTGGTGGTATGCCCTTATTATAAGAGAGCTAGAATTTCTTTTGCTAAGCCTATATTCTAGGATTCGTAATTCTTAGCTATTTCCTAAATACTACATTCTCATGTGTTAGACCTTAGCAAAGGTGTTACATAATTGGTAAGTAGTGGAGCAAGGTTTAAAGTT
Organism: Phoca vitulina; assembly: GCF_004348235.1. Taxonomy (NCBI): domain Eukaryota; kingdom Metazoa; phylum Chordata; class Mammalia; order Carnivora; family Phocidae; genus Phoca; species Phoca vitulina. The sequence continues at coordinate 42,920,962 of NW_022589705.1, read as the reverse complement.
TAAAGTATGAATCTAACCAAAGCTGTTAACCACTATTCTATAGTGGTTTCCTCTTTAGAAAAATCTTTACATAAGTCTGTTACATCCATACTATTGAATGTCCTTCAGTGGTAAATAAGGATGAGCTAGTTCTACAAACGCTGGTGAGGATAAAATTCCATGATGTAGTTTTTAAGACAAAAAAAGGGGGGCAAAACATTACTTACATAAATCATATGATTATGTTTATTTAAAGAATTACAGATTTATATGTTTATATATAAATGTGTATATGTTTATATATATTTATATGTTTAAGCTAAGATTAGAGTTAGCCCATTCCCATGGAAGGTTCATATTTCTTCCACAAAACCATGATGCTTCCATAAAAAATGTAGTTTTCAAGGTCAAGGGAACTATTCAGTAAGTCAGGACACTTAGCTGAGACAATGTATTCTGCCACTGAGTATGCAAGCTCAGGCATATTTTTTTTTTAATCTCTCTTATATAATATTTCTATCTGCAAATGATTTCTGCTCAAAAACTCTGGTAAAATTTTTGACAAAAAATATCACTCTGTCTTCAAAAAGTTTGTGATCCTTTTAAATAATCACTCCTTAGCGAGCTCTGGTGATAACTGAAGTAAAGCATGCAAAGATCTTTGTGCTCCAAGAAACAACATTAGAAAAAAAACAGGAAAGATGTTATTACGGATGCTCCATGAGTAACATATTTTAATAAAATAAAGAGATTCCAACATAACAACTGAATACAAGTCACTGAATGAATACAAGACACTGCTAGATTCTTGAGGAATATGACATTCAAGTCATTGAAGATTCTACTATTGAGTAGTAGACAAGGAGAACATTCACATATAACAATCATATGAGTCAGATTATGATAAATTATGTATTATGAATATAAACAAAATAAATTGTGCATTCATGAAAGGGAAATTTTCCCAAGGAATGAAAGCAGTAGAATCTGACCTAGACTTTGAAAAATTATTAAGACCTTACCAGGTAACAATGTCAGGAATGGCCATTCCAGACAAAAAGAACAGAATGAGTCAAGACATGGAGGTACAACAGATTGTGAAAAGTTTGGAAAACAGCAAATTATGCAATGTAATAGTTCAGGATATGTTAGGACAACAGTAGATGATAACAGTGATGGCCTGATGTTGAAGGCATGTGAATATTATGCTGAGGACCACTTCTTTCCTGTAAGGATTGAGAAGCCACAGAGGTTTCTGATCAAGAAAGTGACATGGACATGTCTTCATTTCAAAGAGAACACCATAGAAGCAAGATAAAGAATGGATGAATGGATGTGGAGTGGCTATGTCAGATGTCCAGATATGAAATCATGCTAGCAACAAGAAAATAAGCAAGAGAAAACATGAAATATTTCAGAGGTAGGCTCTTGCTAAAGCTATAAAATGAAGAAGTACATTTCTTCAGACTTCTAATTTTCCAACATTAATCTATTTAACTCTAAGAACCGTCTAAGTGTTGAAGAGAAAAACAACAATAACTACAAAATACTTTGTGTTCCCGGATACTAGCTCAATATTGTGATCAAGAGGACTACCAGGCAGAATTCCTGAAGGATATAAAGCATAATAAAGAAAACTCTCAGCAACTTGGTAAGAGGAATGAATACAACATTAAGGAATAAATACTCAAGGACTATCTTCTCGTAATAAGTGCAACACCAATAGCATGTCAAGAAGTAGAGAGGAGATCTTCAGATTCACAGAAATATGGAATTTTTTATGATCAGAGGGGTTTAAAGACTTATTCAGTTTTTACTTCTACTGATAAATCATTGGTAATTCTGGCAATATATTTAAGAAGAGTTTCTGATGATAGAAAATGCTGGTTGTGGGCATTTAACTCATAAGTGTATTTCCTATATATCCTGAGATAAATGAAAAATATAGTAGGCAATATACACAGCTGTGAAACATAATTGCTAGACACATATGCAGCTGAAAAGAAGTAAGATATTAGGACATATACAAAACCTTCAATAATTCCATTTCCTGAAAAATACACTTAAACCACATATTTTTACACTTAACTATTTGTTATCTATAGATTCTGTAATACATGTTATAATTGCTAAGTCCAAAATATATTTGGAACTCTTTGCTCATAAAGTCTTTGTCAAAGCCTTCCCCTGAATCCCACATAGTGGCTCACAAAGTGCTAGCGAATAATGCAAGCCAGATAAACACTTGTTACATTAGAGGGAAGAAAATTCTCAGACGAATCTGCAATAGGCAGGAGCATCACAGTAGCCCAGAATCACATAGAATGAACCATTCTACAGAATCACTCCCTCTGCGGACTGCATTCACAGTGCACAGAGCCAGCACTCAAGCACCACTTAAATAAAAACACCTCCTTGAATGAACTGGCAACAATAGACCCTGACTATAAAATGGAAATGGAATAGATGCTGATTATGATGAACCTGTCAGCCGGCTAACCCTCGGCAGTTAAACTGGCAAGTGCAGTAAGAGCACTGACAAAAAAATCAGAGAACAAGTCCATCAACTCTGAACCTCACTGAAAGGAAAGAAATTGGGAGAGAGAGAGAGAGAGAGAGTGTGTGTGTGTGTGTGTGTGTGTGTGTGTATGCATATGCATGCAAGAAAGAAAGAAGATCTAATGACTATTACAAGGTTCTTGTAATGAAATATGTGACTAAGTACATGCAGATTATGATGAATGTCAAAGAAAACTCCAGTTGAGGTTGTGAAAAACAGCCACTTTAAATTTGGTTAAATATTAAATCCAACTCAAATTACATCTTGCAACTATTTCTAGGACATCATTTTCATAATTTTCGACATTCCTCTCTCCACTAAAGACCATGGCTAAGGAAGACCCAATCAAAGCAGCCTATCCCCTGTGGGACCATCAACCTAATAGTCTGGTTTCTGTTTAGGTTCATCCATATGTCAGTGTGTTTCCAGTAGCCAGTGCCACTTTGGGATTCTAACTGGGATTTGTCAGGAAAGGGACATTTGCCTGAGAATATCAATTTCCCTACAGACAAAGTAGCAATTAATTATTCTAAAAGTTAAACTGAGCATGAAATAATTATAAATATACTATAGGTATATCAGATTGGTTTTAGCCACCAATTCTTTTTTGCACTTGTTTGTAATAGACTAAATCCCAATCCTATTGCCCCAGTCCTTTATCCTTCATGTCCTTTTTCTGTCCCTGCAGGTACTCTTCCAGCATGTTGTGCAGGGATTTAGATTTCCTCTATACGTGTTTAATGCCCAGTTAATAGATACCTGTAGTACTTTCCTGTCTTGATTACAAATACTTGGGATTTTATAGTTTTTGTTTATTTTGCTTCTAACCCATATTTTCTCTTTTCTTCTGCGTTTTTGTTTTGTTTTGTTTCTATTTTTGTTTTCTGGTCTTCTGAAGTTGCACAGTTCATTAAATTGGGATGGTATCCTTTGTGAATTATTTGCATATTCAAAGACTGAGGACTAAACATGGATAGCAAGGCACCCCAATGTTCTTTTTTTTTTTTCTTAAAGATTTTATTTATTTACTTGAGAGAGAGTAAGCGAGAGAGAGAGAGAGAGAGAGAGGAGAGCACGAGCGGGGAAGAGGGGCTGAGGGAGAGGGAGAAGCAGACTCCCTGCTGAGCAGGGAGCCCAATGCAGGGCTCGATCCCAGGACCTGGGATCATGACCTGAGCTGAAGGCAGACGCTTAACTGACTGAGCCACCCAGGTGTCCTGATACCCTAATGTCTGAAAGTGAGATGCTAAGTCACTTATGTGCTATTCCTTCCAAGTGTGTAGTCAGATACTGGTTTTGTGACCACAGGCCTTAAAGGTATAACAGATTGATACTGAAGAGACTGGGAATTTTTTTTTTAAGAAATGTTTGCAGGCCTGTGGGGGTACATCTCTACCTCATGTCAGGTGAAAGGGTCTTCAACAGTCATAGTACGGGAGGGCGGGGGTCTTTGAGCCACAGATACAAAGGAAAGATATTATGTCAACCTTGTTTCTCAAACAGCAGAAAGAGGTGAGAAGGCCATGTAAGGAATTTCCCCGGAGTTCTCAGAGCAAAGGGGCATGAGTATTTAACTTGCAATATTTGTAGACCATGATGGAGAAAAGGCCAGCCTGGGATGACTTAGAGGCATTTAACCTTAGGAAACTGCTTCTTAGGTCATAGTAAACCTATGGAAATTATAGAACAAGAGGGAAATGAACAACATTGAGCCAGAGAATGCATATGTTGTATAAGAAGTGCATTTGGATATTCCTAGTGCAGATATGTCTAAGGAAAACATTTGAGAAAGTATTAGTTTTGAACATCTGCCAAGTAAAGAGAATGCTGGATATCACATTACAATAGCACAAGTCAAAAAATAACTTCTTTGCTTCTTATCTCTCCTCAGCCCCTCTTCTTCTTCATCAACACTGAAAAGCTCAGAAATCACACAAGCACTAGACAAGGAAATAGAGAAATCAAAGTCACCTGCCAATCCTCACACCCTCCTTCCCACAACAGACTACAAGTTCAAATCACGTCAAAGCTGGGTGAATGAAATTTGGAATTTTGTCTATTACGCTTGCCTAGAAGTAGCAGACACATCAGCTCTTCACATACACATGATTTCTGACTAACAGTGACCAGGACACTTTTATTACTTTAGACCATCCAGAAAATTCAAAGGATCAATGCCGGGTAACATCCAATTTACCTGCTCTCTCTAGCAGTTTCAAACAAACATGAGGGACAGGGACAGATATAAAACTGTTTTGTGCTGCACTCATAGAGTTTCACTTTTTTTTTATTATGTTATGTTAATCACCATACATTACATCATTAGTTTTTGATGTAGTGTTCCATGGTTCATTGTTTGCGTATAACACCCAGTGCTCCATGCAGAACGTGCCCTCTTTAATACCCATCACCGGGCTAACCCATCCCCCCACCCCCCTCCCCTCTAGAACCCTGTTTGTTTCTCAGAGTCCATCGCCTCTCATGGTTTGTCTCCCCCTCTAATTCCCCCCTTCATTCTTCCCCTCCTGCTACCTTTTTTTTTTTCTTAACTTATATTGCATTATTTGTTTCAGAGGTACAGATCTGTGAGTCATCAGTTTTACACAATTCACAGCGCTCACCACAGCACATACCCTCCCCAATGTCTATCACCCAGCCACCCATGCCTCCCACCCCCCACCACTCCAGCAACCCTCAGTTCACTTTTTAAAGCACACCTAGTCATTTACATATGACTCCTTTGGGGGCAACCTATCAGGCCACATATTCCTAAGAACAAGTACCAGCTGTCCAGGCCATCTGTTACCTAACCTTTAGGACATGAAGGCTCCTCCCCTGCTCCTCCCCCAATTCATTCCTGAGCTTTCCTCACAACTTTTTTTCCTCCTGTAATTAGTAATCTCTGGATTATCTCATACTTTCCTTTTTCCTCTTTCAGCCTTTCATAAATAGCTTCCTTAATCAAATCTCTGTTTGAAATAACTAGCATTGCTTTTGGTTTCCTGACTGAGCCCTGCTAATATACTCACTAACTCTGGGTTATATATCATATATCGATACATTAATGTATATTAAAATATATTCATAATTTTTAAATGACTTCAGAATGAATATCAAAAGTCAATTTAACTCAAGTAAAGGAAACTAAAAGTCAAATTGAACACATTCCTTAAAATAAACTATATAGTCAATAGCAAAAAATCAGCATAATTGTGTTGGCACTGCTAAGAACCATACCATTACATGTTTGCAGTTACATGCTATTTGAGTTTTTCTTTCTTTTTACCTTCTCAACATAATTCTGACCTTGTTCAGCATAACATAACAGTTTTAAGACTGAAATCTATTTTTTCATAAGTAATGCAAGAAAGTTATTCAAAGTTTCTCAGGTGGTTTGTATATATATTATATATATATAATATATATATAGTAAAATCTAATAATGGCCACTGGAAAGTACATCTTAGTAGCAGAAAGAAAGTAGTATATGAGAAAATATTTAATATTGCATCAAATAATCTATTTAAAACTAGAAACAAGTTTTATAAGTCAGTGTCTATCCTGTCTACTTGTAGGGCAACCAAATATGTCACATTTCATAAGTTTCTTTATTACTAGCAACAGAACAAATTCAATACCCAAAGTGGAAGATCCTGAAGAGAAGAGCGTTAGAGAGATTTGAAGGAAATTTATGTAATTTTGTGTAGACCTATCTACAAAGGTTTTGAAATAATATCTTAAAATGACATGGGTTGTCCAGGTATATTTTGCCAGACTGTGAGAAAATATGATTTCATCAAGTGTTGTAAATTCCTTTGGAAAATGAATGAAACCTGTTCAATCTGAAATAACACACTTGAGAGGAAAGAAAAGCATCAATGGAAAAGAAAAGATAATGATCTAATAGGGAAAATAGAGACAGAAAGATTCAGTGTCTTAAAAGAGAAAGATTAATGGGGAAAAAAAACTGTATTTTTTTTTTTTTTTGGACCTATAAAAAGTCATTTAATGTCCATTCCAGGATGGCCAACACAAGCTGGTTAGGTAATTAGCCTTTGAAGAGTTTATTTTTTGTTTGTTTGTTTTGTTTTACAGTCATATAAAAAATTTGCCTTGTTAAAAAAAGAGAACTCTAACAAAAAACATATCCACCAATGGGCTTGTATTTTTTTTCCACATTAAGGTTTGCAAGATAATTAAAAATATATACCTATTCATCTTTGAGCATAGCACTGTCTATTAGCCAATCAGTTTCGGCAATACACTGCACAGAGGTATACCACCATTGGTTTTTGACATTAAGTTATCTTTAAGCTTATCAGCTATTCTGACAAGTGGAGGCAGCTTGGAACCCAGTCCCTGGAAAGCATTTGCAGGATTTACTACCTGTTTGCCCAACACCTTTTCAATGGTGATAGGTCTGGGCACATACTTATTAATCCAAAGATCCAAGGATATCTTCTTTTTTTTTTTAAAGTAGGCTCCACACCTAGTGTGGAACCCAACACAGGGTTTGAACTCATGACCCAGAGATCAAGACCTGAGCTGAGATCAAGAGTCAGATGCTTAACTGACTGAGCCACCCAAGCGCCCCACCAAAAATATCTTAATGCTTGAGCTGGGGTCAAAGGAGCAGAGAGGTCCAAGTGAAGACACCTTTTCAAAAACTCTATAAACAAATCATCATCACACTCCTTCAGTGCTGTCACCCAGTCTTTGCTGCCTAGGGGAAACCTGTATTTCTATCAAACAAATCATTCAACCACAACGTTCATTCCTACATATGTAACTATTAGCTTTGGTCCTATATAAATGTCCTATAATTGAACAGGAGGTAAAGTTTGAGAGAGAGAGTAAATACTGAAAATCTAGGAAAGTGAATTTGACACTTAAAGGATGAATTGATAAAAATTAAGTATTTTGAAGATGCATCAAGAGGAATAAAGCCAAGAACAAATGAAGAACTGAAGTAAGTATATCAGTTTATAATTTTAAAATATCTTTCTTATGGAAGGATATAAAAGGAACAATAAACTGCCTTCGGAAAGAGATGATTCTTTTGTTCAATCACAATGAGTTTAGGTCACTGCAATCCTTCAAAATGATAAACAAATTATAGGTTCTAGATTATAGTCAGATAAATGACCTGAAGCAATAAGCATCTATTTTAGAATAGATTAGAGCAGGTAAATGATTCAATTTAGTCAGCAGTAAATGAAATCTTTAGTTGTTTAAAACTTTTAACCATTAAAGAAAAAACATTAAAAAGGAAAATAAGATACAAACCTTTTTCAAATAGTAAAGAAAAATACTTTTGTACAACCTTTACAGAGTTCTACATGTAGCATGCTTTATTTGACCAGGATAAAAACAGCTCAAATATGCCAGACATTAGAGAAAGGAAATATTAAATAAAAATAAGGACATTCGTTAGAAAGAAACTCAATGCATAAAAAAATGAATCCTAATAATATGGTCAGAAGGTCTATAATAAGTAACAAAGAAAAATATTGTGGGCAAAAACATCAGAATGCTGTATTACAGACTATCTGAGATGCAGTCTGTGACTATAAACATCCATCTCCCTCAAATATCTATCATTTTCAAATAGGCAGAATGGTACACAGATTGTAAGAAAGATTAACCACCCTCCCACATTTACCATCAAAAAGCTCAGATTACTTTAAATTGAGCATTCTCATATTCCTGGCCTCTGCCCAAGTTCATTTTAAAGATTAGTTTTTGCAGTTCTCTCTCTCGTTTTTCCATACCAGCAATCTGTTCTTAGCCTTTTAAATATCTACTCAACCATTTCAGCAATCATTTCAAACACACAGAAGGATGAAATTTAATATTAATAAAATATCCAAAGTTAAATCCCTAGATAAAAATTTCAATATTTATCTCTGAGTATCTCTTGTAACCCAGTATGTAAGTACATCAAAATTGGAGCAGAAATAGAGTTACAAATCTGATGGAAGGTCATTTGATTCTAATGAGTAATTATGCTAGATAATTCTATTTTCTAAAATCATATCCAGTCCATGATTTTAAATAACATATATTGATAAATAAATATTCATTTTAATATAAAAATTAATATGATAGCTTGATATTATGCATCATTCAGATACCAATAAATATGAATTTCATAAATTATCAGTAAACTACTAGAACTCAAATTAAAAACAGCTTTCCAGTCTTTCATAATAATATATGATGCTAAAATAAGTTTCTTTTTGAAAGGCTGAGTTTGATCAGTACTTACTTAAATTCACAAGGAGTATTTCTATTATAAGCAATCATTCAATTCTTATGTATTAAAAACATGGAAATTAAAGAAATCAAATTTTTCAGGTTGAGAAATTTATATTTATTAAGGGTTACCATTAATACCCTAATAAGCATCTGATTTATCCAATGACACTCAATATTTTTAATTTTTATTATACATTGGTGGTCGTTAAGTCTTTATCCCCTCGGGTAGATGAAATGTCCTGTATTGAAGAATATTGTACCAAATATGTAAACACCCTTCATTTGCACAGAAAGAAAATAAAATCTGCTTAGCCAGGCACTCAAGGCCCTCTAGAATTGAGCTTTATCTGTCATGTATGAGGCAGCCTAAATGGACCAACTACTTCTTATTTCTCTGACTCCAGCTTTTGCTGTCTGGCTGTTCTATCCACCTGCAATGCTCTTCCCCATCTCTCATCTTACACTTTTTTCTAAGTGTTCAAAATCTAGCCATCCGATGCATTCTTGAGAACTCTCAAGCACAAAATTCTTTTCTTAAAGCTTTTTTTTTTTAATCCCTTGCCAGAAGTGATATGAACAGCACTGAATTCCCATAGGACCTTTTCTTTGTTCTAACACTTATTACAATACAGAATGTTAGAGTCAAAGCAACTTTAGAGGTAATTTCATCCATGACACTATTTTTTCTTTTTTGGCACATCAGAAAACTGAAGTCTCTATTAAATGAAATGCTTAGGAGCATACCATTAAAGACAAAAAAGGACTGTATACCTTCTACTTGCCTGCCTCCTTTTCTACCTTGTATTTCAAATAGATCTGCATGTAGTTCATCACCCCTTTAAATAGATAAACTCCTTCAAGTTTCATATTTTCTTAATATATACTTTCACAGCAACTTTTTTATAGAGGGCAACCTTAAATAAATGATGAATGGGGTGGGATGGGAGGGGGGCAGGCAGGAACAAGTCTTGATTCTACTAGGGAGTAAACAATTCTCCAGGGACTGGATAAAGACTATTAATATTAAGATGCCCCTCTAGTCTTTCCCCTCAGCTGCAGTGGTTAATCCTAAGACACTGTCAAAGTGAGAGCATATCTAGAGGTTAGTTCTTTTCTGTCCTTACTATACTCTTGAGACAATCTGAAAAACCAAATCAGACAATTGAACAACCTTAAATAAACAAAAAAGAACATCTGGGAGGAGGATTCTCTGGGTACCATCCCTATATCACCTGCTCAAAAGCACATAGACTGATTTTCCACTCTAATGATGGAGCCAGCAAAGTAATCAGAAATAAGCAAGAGAATTAAACATTGTGTAATTTCATTATGGAAATATATAGGATAATGAACTAGAAAATAATTTGGGGGCTCATTTTAGATAGAGTGGTCATTAAGATTTATGTGAGAAAGTTACATTTAAACTGAGAAAGGGAGATGAAAGTGAACCAGTCTCAGGAAGAATCTGAGGAAGTTTATTCAAGTTTATTGCACTGAGGAAACAGTGCAAAGATATAGTGACGTGACCACAGATGATAGCTTGGCCTATTGATCAGAAACTGAATTTGAATTTTTCCATGGTTTAAAATGAAACAATTAACCATGTACAGTTGTACAATAGAAAGTTGTTCGCATGCACTTTTTTATTTGGATGAAGAACACCACTACACAGAGCATTTAGCCTCAAGCTCATTCCTCTGTGTTCCCAACATCATTATGCACGTGGCTAAGACACACAACCTTAACCAGGGAGTAGGTTAACTATGGACATGTCAATTTCCCCTACTAAAATGTGAACTTTTTGTGGGTAAGAACCATCTTTAAACCATCTTTGTGTTCCAGTGTATTCCAATTCTTAGCATATTCCAGGGCATTAATAAAAACTGAATTGTTGCTGAATTATATTTTATTGTATTTCATAAATTGGACTAAAATCCACAATGGTTTATAACAGGAAGTCTGAATGACTAAGGCAATATATACATCAGCCCCTGGCTAATATGGGGAAAAGTACTTATATTTTTTGCTACTACATCTGGTAAAAAGACCATTTGTTGATTTACAAATAGCTGAGTATTTTTGCATTGTTGTGGAAAAAAATGGCTGCTAATATAGGACAAAAATAAATTTCAATTACATTGTAATATTTGATTCTGTTCAAGTCCACTCTGCTTTTCTAAACAATGTAGTATTTTTATATTTTAAAAAGGGGAAATTTAAATCATAAATGTTTTAAAATTAATTAATATATAGTATATAAAAGTAAATTATATTAATCAATGTTAAAACTATATTGGGAAAATAAATTCTTTATTAAACTAAATGCTTTATAAATGAATAAGTTGATATACATAATTCATTCACTGGTATGGAAAGGTATTTCTATAATAAAAATATATAACAAGCACCATTTAAATTGTTTTTAAATCTTAAGTTGGGAACAATTGTTATAAAATTGTATGGTCCATACAATTTCAAATAAAGGAATGAATAATTGATTTGGGTCTATCACATTTCACTGAAAGTATGTTGTTGGGTTTATTAGTTGACCCATTCCAATCCCTAAAAACCTGGATTAAAATGTTTTCTCTACCTCTATTCTGACATGGAAAAGGGAATAATTTTTTTTCTTATCCATGCCTGACTATCCCAAAGCTTCTGCTTGTGTGATGATGGCAATTGAGTATTATTGGATATAGTAGTCAGCCCCCCAAATAGCTCCCAATAACCTACCTCCTGGTATTCATACCCTGTACAGATCCCTCCTTCACTGAATGAAACTGCTTGTTCACCAACAGCCTATTGGGGAAAGGACTACATGGGACCATGAGACTGGGTCATAAAAGACATTCTGGCATCTATCTTGTGCTCTCGTGAATGATTTACTCTGAAGAAAGCTAGTGTCATGAGGATACTCCCGGAGCAGTATAAAGAGGTTCACACACAGAAGAACTTTAGTCTCTTTCCAAAAGCCAGCACCATTTGCTAGTCACCTGAGTGAGGCATCTTGGAATCAGATACTTACGTCCAATCAAGTCGTCAGATCTGACCTTAAATAATGACAACCTATGATATTCTAAATTTGTTGAAAGTGAAGCAATAGCTTGTCTTCATCTGACACAAAACTAATTTTCCTAGTTGAAAGAATGCAATAGAAGGAATCCACTCCTCTGTTGTTTTTCTTGGTTCATGGAACTTTGGAGTTTGTTCATTGACCCTCAAGTCTCGTATTCTAAAATTCTTCTCTCCTTATTCCTCCAATAAGCTAAACTTTCACCCCATTAAACCACCTACTATCTATAAAATCTCATAGACATTTCCACTTTTTGCCTTTATATGTGATGTTCCCAGGGCATTTTAAGCCCAAGCCTTCTCTGAATGGTTAATGTTTTTTCATTCATCGTTAAATTTCATAGAATACATAGTTAGTATATAATATATAGCAAGATTACAGTGAAAAGAAATCTGAGGCCAACAATTTTGATGAAACATATCACATTTGTCCATCATGAAAGTATGCAACACAATCAAAATGACTGTCATGAGAAGGCAACTCGATATGAAAGGAATGCATTTGTACTTCACCTGGGCTTTTTTTGTTTTTTCCACTATAGACATATTTGCTTTAAACATTACATTTATAAGCAAATTAAAAAACACTTCTTTTCTACTGACCATGATGATGCTATGAACCCTGGAAAAGAATCTGGCTCATTTGTGGTTTGGAGCAAAATAAAATACTGTCAGTGACTGTATCCAAAAAACTTGACAATTCTATTACGATGTATTATTTTTACGATATTGAAGAAGTTTGCCTATTTTCTAGCACCCCCCTCTTTGAAAATTGTAAGAGCCACCGACATCCCAAAAGTGTGGTAAGTTTCTTTGCCAAGGAAAACTTAACTGGAAGAAAAGGCTTGGTAACTCGTAGCACAGATGGAGCACCTTTGAGGGTTGGCAACATCCATGGTTTTGCTGCCTTGGGGAAGAAAGGAGCTCCACACAAGACCGTGACTCACTGATTTCTAAGTGGGAATACACTGACAATAAAAACACTGCCAAAAATCCTGAGAGAATTTTTGTCTACTGTCCTAAAAGTTGTCAACTTCATCAGAGCCAAGGTCTTGAATCACTGCCTTTTTAAGAAATATGTCAAGAAGATGAAAAGAGGAGAAGTTCATCTACCACATAGAAGTTTGCCAACCTGCCAGAGCACATGTTCCAAAGCCCTTGACTGAACTTTGAGTAAAAAGTTCAAGAGAAAGAAAGCTCATCCTCAGAATAATTTTATAGAGCTCCCTTGTGGCTTGACTTACTTGGCGGGTATTTCTGGCCACAATAATGAATAAGCTTTTTCACCTAGGCCCCTGTGACACTATTTTCAATAGTGAGGATAAACTGCAAGTTACCTTGTTTAACTTCCTAACTAGGGAGAGAAGTTTAGAGGTAGGCAACTACACGAATTCCCCAATGCTATAAAAAGCACTTCTTCAGGATTAAGTTATTAGTGACAAAACCTTGCATAATCCTTCCAGGAAATATCTTTAGACCCCTGGAATCACAACAGAACTCTTGATTAATGGTCCTGCTGAAATGACTTTTAAATTGAGCACAGACTGAAAAATTCTGACACTGACTTAAAAAAAAAAAAATCAGAGAAGCATTCCTGGTCAAATCTGACCTGAACAACTTGTTCACATGAATTCAAATGAAGAATCTTGGATAACTCTGGTCTTACAGAAAATAGCTAAATCCTAATGTATAGAGCTGACTATAGAAGCCCCGATTCCTTTTGGTATCACTGGCAAGGTTTGAAACATTTCCAATCAAAAGGAAGACAACCTCAATTTATGTCAAAGATGATGTGTACATAACGATGTTTAAAAAAAAATAACACACTGAAATTCTTATTCAAGCAGCTGCCTTCTCAAGGAAATTAATTTTGAACAGAGTTAAAGTTTAATTTATTTTTAATTTGCACAAGTTCTATTTCTTGCTCTTTTTTTTTCTTATTTATAGAATTGGACCATTAACTTTTGCATAAAAATAGTGAGACATTTTGTGAAGAGTTTAATTTGGTATATGGATAAAATAGATGCAAACACATTACATAAATTTTATGAAAAATTTTGCATTTACGTTATATCTGCGTTTCTCCAGTGTAGGGCCTCTATAGGTTTCATCAGATTCTCCAAGGATGTGGAGACCACACTAATGAGGAGCCACACACTTCACCTCTTAGGGAGAGCATTCTTTAACTTTCCTGGGCCAACTCAGCATGGCCACCCTCCATATTCCCACCACATCCTTGCTCCTACTTCTTGCTGATCAGTTTTATGGTAGTTTTCTTCTTCATGTCACTAGATTGTGATATTATTCAGGACAGGAAGTATATATTCATGTTTGCATTCAGTACACATATTAATTAGTAAGGCCTTGAGAATGATAGGTCCCCACAAAATGTTTCATGAGTGAATAAATGCAAATAAACACACCCTTTCTTTTGTTTTGATTTTATCCCCCTGGGAGCCTGTGTTTGTAGGACAAATAATTTTATGTGGGAAAATATTTTCATCTTCATTGTTAGTAAAGGAAAGTGACCTGGTAACTGGGTAAGACCAATCATATATGAACAAATTATATGTGACAGTTTAGTTTTACCTAATACCAAGCAAACGGTCACCTTGAAATTACAAAAAGTTTACTTTACACACTATTTAAATTAGAATCAGTTGGCCATATAGGAAAAAATAAAAAAAACCATAGTAATTAAACCCTTGCCAATTAAATTAAAAATCTATACAGCATGAAGATTTAAAAAAAAATCCTTTTAATTTTTCATATCACAGAAGTTGTGCTTGGTTCTAGATACACGTCACTTGATCCATTCTTTAAAATGTATTGCCAGAAACTATGATAAGGTAATTAACATTAAATTCAAAGGCTACATATCTCCAGCCAAATTCTGTCTATAATTAGCTGAATTACTCATATAACTTAAGGAAAAATGAGAAATGTTGAATTATTTAAATACTGCACTTGTTTTCAATCCCTTTTTGCCCTTTAGAAACTTACCTAATATATCTAACGATATACTAGCTTCATGTTTTGTATTTACAATAGAATTTCAATATCAGAAGATTTCAATTATCTCTAAAATTAACATGAACATTTTTTCTATTTTATTTAAGAATTTTTATACCTTACGCATATGAGAACTTCAACTCAATGTTTGTTGAACTTAATTTAATACTCCAAATATTCAGAATGAAACCATCTTTTCTGACAGAAAGCATTGTTCAAGCAATTAGAAGAATATAAAGCCATAAGGTATAAAGATGATAAGGTCTAAACCTGCTGAAGTTAATTAGCTCTGGGGAATAATTTTAAAATAATAGGTACATTAGCTAGAGAAAATTATAGCAAAGTATATTCTGCATAAAAAATAGAGCACGTGGCAAAAATAAAATTGTAAAGAAAATGTCTTTTCTATCCTAGTGCAAAGTAAATCATCAGAGCCTTTTCGTATTAAGTCAGAAACTCTTCGTTATGCAGGGAAGCCCTTTAGGAAGGTCTCTGTCACTGAGCAAATGACTGATGCAACTGATTCTCTGGCTATTCACATCTATAGATCTATCATAGCACTTTCCATCTGTTTGTGTTCTCTCTCTTTCTCTCTCTTTTTTTTTTTCTTTTGGAACCCTTTTCTGAATCTTCAGTCTTAGACCCCAGAATCATTGGAATAGTTTATTATTCAATTTGAATTTGCCTGGTTCAATTCTACAAGGTATGGCACATGATTTCAAACAACTAATTTTTGAAAATCAATTTTATTTTTAAAAATTGTCCCAAACACATCTAATTATATCTATAAGCACCATGATTTTGTATTTGCCAATAATTATCTATTTAATTTGTTTGATGACAGACTTATTTTGTAAAGTCAGTTTTCCAATCTTTGCCATGTCAGGGTAGTATTCATCATAAGCAAAACAGTATCTCATTATTAATTTGCTGTGGGATTTCACAATATTTGATTTTTCCATTTATGTTATCTATACAAATAAAATGCCACCTTTTAGTATATTGTCCTTTCCTTATCAGTACATAAAATAAAAACTTTATCCTCAATATCCATATTTTAAAAAAAGGAATTCTCTCTATATATTAGTAGGATGGAATTCTAATATAAATTTTGAGAACTTATGATTTACAATTTTAGAAGAGACCAAAAATTACTAATTATCCCTAGAGATCAAAGAAACATTACTTCATTTGCAAATACGTTTGATTTATGGAGGCTATAATAAATAATAATATTAACACATATGGCACTGCTCATCTTCAAAGACTTTTTCCAAATAGTAAGTAATTAGCAAGATTACACATTCAATAGGTGATATATGGCCCACGTGTTTTACTTTTTAAAAAAATACAATTTTTTTACACTAAACTCAGGACATATTTTTTCATTGATGATACCAAGTACTTACTATAAATTTTTATCTCTATTACTTATTGTAAATATCTGCTCAGGTTCACAAATATTATAAGAATATTTGACAAAGGTTAAAAGTTTACATTAAAGATGAAATTTACATTATCTTTGTCCTTAGTGATACAGACCAAGACTTTTGAACAAGGCATTTATAGTTAGTTTCAGTTAAGGCAATGGAATGAAATTTTTTATCCTGTGCTGAGCAAATAATTACCTTCTTTTACTGTTATCTCTACCTTCTCCATTATGATTCTCAATGCTGATTGACTTGACCAATTATAGAATTCTCTGTTGTTTAAATGTATTCTTTCCCTTGATATTCCCTAGAGATAAAAATGTATTTTTTAACATTACTAAAAAAAATGGTATAAAATGAAATATGGCTGAATATGCTGGTACACAGATTATGCCTTGATTTCAACATGTAGAAACACCAAACACCATTTATTGAATATTTTATTTGAAAAGAGGGTGCTATCCTATTCTTAAATATATTAAATGCTTATGGCAGAAATACAACAATGTGCAAAAATGAATGCCATTTCAGATGTATTTGGGAAAAATAAAATATAGTTTGGCCACATTCTTTTTGTGAAAATGATTTAAATGCATATTTTTTTCTTCTCCATTTATTTCCTATTTATTATTCCCACCACACTGGTAAATTAGTAAGCTCTTTGAGAGATCTGAGTATGCATTATGTGGTATTTGAATCCCTCTCAGTTCCAGAAGAGTAATTATGTTTAATGAGTGAATAATACTTTTTGATGTTCTGATTTTAGCTAATAATCTACTACTCTTAAGGAGTTAATCAGATTTTTCTTTTTTTTCTCTTTGTGGGTCTTTCTTGGTTCAGGGGAGAGACTGAGTGAAGACAGAGACCTTAATTTTGCACGTGCCCAAAATATAATTAGAAATTAATTTACTATTCATTTATTCATTTATTGAAAAAAAATTTCTGGCAGTTCAAGAAGGGTTACTTTGCAAATGTCCACACAGCTGATTAAAAGGATATTCTTGGCTGGGCTTGCATAAGAATATAAGAGAACAGGGGTGCCTAGATGGCTCGGTTATTAAGCGTCTGCCTTCAGCTCAGTTCATGGTCCCAGGGTCCTGGGATCGAGTCCCGCATCAGGCTCCCTGCTCAGCGGGAAGCCTGCTTCTCCCTCTCCCACTCTCCCTGCTTGTGTTCCCTCTCTCACTGTCTCTCTGTCAAATAAATAAATAAATAAATAAATCTTAAAAAAAAAAAAAAAAAAGAATATAAGAGAACAGCCCTTTCTTCAAAACCTTTCGGAGTTAGTATTGTCAGTGCCCTTCCAGAGTCTATGGTGAAAATTGAAATTAGAATAATCTATCTAGTAAGTGAAGTTCTTGATGGAATTATAGTGATTTACTGTAGAAGTTCATCGAAGTGATAAGAATATTATTGGATTTTAACTAAGTTACTATTTTAAGACACAAATGTCCCTTTATGCCCATTAATAATATTATTTTCACTGATTTATGTCCTTTGATTACATCTAAAATGTAGAACAGCAGCCAGCAATTCATTTTTATTGAATTAGTTCCTTTTCGTTACACATAGCAGTGTTTTAAGTAAGAACTAATAGGATGTAAAAGTTAAACTTTTGTTTTGAAGTCTATTTGAACCATATTTTCTCTATTTGCCCACTGATGTGTACAACTAGTCACCAATTTCTATTTACTCTGCCCCATAGCTGTTTCCCCGATTCCACACAGGTAAATCACACATGGATCTTTCCATGTCCATGAACTACCATTCACGCAGTTGCATTCATTGCCAACCCTCCCTATACAGAGGCAGAGCCAGTGCTCTGTGCTTTGTGTTTCTTTTTAGTTTCTATGATACATAGTTCCTACCTGAGCGGTTTCACTCTTTTTTTTTTTTTTTTTAAGATTTTATTTATTTGACAGAGACAAAGTGAGAGAAGGAGCACAAGCAGGGGGAGTGGGAGAGGGAGAAAGCAGACTTCCCACGGAGCAGGGAGCACCAATGCGGGGCTCGATCCCAGGACCCTGGGATCATGACCTGAGCCGAAGGCAGACGCTTAACGACAGCCACCCAGGCGCCCCAATTTCACTCTTCTTTACAGCCACCATCCTCCTTACCCCAGCATCAACCATACCACCCCCACTGCTGAGAGTTCATAAAAGTGTCTTATTAGTTCCCCAGGTGTCTGGTACATAATATTATTATTTATTGGATGGAGAGATGAGTAGATGGATAAATTACAAAAGCTATTTACCACAGTCTAAACTTTAGGAAGAAGGACTTCCTTGTTAAATTCTTGGCTACAAAGTTCAAATTGTGCATAATTGGGATAAAGTTAATTCAACTTTAATTTTTTTAGGCATTTACTTAGTTTTCTACACCAAAGGTTGGTGTGGACTCTGTACCAGTCCAGGTGGCTGGATTCTACAGAAACATTCAAATGCTCATATCTACCATAGTTTCACAGTTTTCTTAGATCATGGTTTCAAGTAAGCAACAATGTCACAACTCACTTAGCTTAGAATTTGGTAGAAGACAAAAGAAAGATTTTCTACTCTTCACTCCCTAGCCACTAGATATGGTTAGAAGCCTGCCGGACCTAAGGAGCACGCGGTATTATCATCAGTTCTGCACAACTCTGGAGTAGAACACCCCCTTCATCTCCCCTACATACACTGCATTAGTCAGTTTGGTCTGCCATAACAAAATATCAAAAAGGTAGAGTGGGTGACTGAAACAACAGAAATTTATTTTCTCCCAGTTCTGAAGACTGGCTTCCCAGATCAAAGTACCAGCAGGTTCAGTATCTAGTGAGGGCTCTCTCTTTGTATCACAGATGGCTGCCGCCTTTCTGTGTCTCACATAGCAAGGAGAAAGTGTGAGCTCTGGTTTTTCTTCCTCCTCCCATAAGGGCACCATCCCTATCATAATAGGGCCCCGCCTTTCTAACCTCATTTAACCTCAATTACTTCCTAGAAGTCCTATCTCCAAATACAGTCACATTGGGGACTTGGGGTTCAGGGTCTGGGGCTTTAACATATGAACTTTGTGGGGCACAATTCGATCCATAGCATATACACACACTTTGATTTTCCCCTACATTTCTTTTCCTGATATCGCTTGACTTGATTGTTCACATCTGAACACAACTGACCAAACAGGACACAAACTCAAGTTTCACATATCTATCTGCCTTTGGAGTTCAGGACCCAGGCATTCCCTTCACATGTGACTTCACAAGGCCCAATACAAGGTGGATCTTGCATATAAGATTCAGTCTGGTAATTTGAAAAGAAATGAAGGAATCATCATAAATGGAGCTCACAAACTTTTTGCACTTGAAAGTGCCAAAAGTAGAGGAATTTGCCAAAGAGTATAGGAGAAAAACTTTCTTTCTAATCTCTAATATTAGAACTCAAAGCCTGTTCTTATTAGTTTCTATGATATCTGCCATGCTATCTGGTTAACAGCAAGTTAAAAGGTTTGGTGCTGTTGATTCTATCAAAGGTTGCTCGGGATTTAAACGGTTTCTAAATAAACATGGCAGTAAATTTTGTAATATAACAGGGAGTTAGGAGGAAAATTTAAACAGTAGCTTTGTCTATGTCTAGTTTGTTTCATGTGTTCCTTCTAAGTAACAATGATTAGGATTCATTATTAACCAATATCATCTTGGTGAGTGAGGCACCTGCTACATTTGTCCTTTTAGTTTTGTGTTATTAGGTAGACAAATGTTTCACTTATCTGCAAGGTAAGCTTTACACTTTAGTGCTATTGCCTATCTATTGCTCTGAAAAAAAATTAATATGTATTTTAAATTACACATATAATTATTTTGTGTTTTGGTGCCTAATTCCTCTCCTTGAAATGCATGAAAAGAATTAAAATGTTCAAATTGTTTCCTTTAATTCCTTTCATGCACTTTTGTGGAGGGAATTAACCTCCACACTCTAAAATGATTGTATGTGTAATATTAAAAATGGAACATCTCATTTCCTTTTTACTTCTGTTGTGGGGATTGTAAACACCAGAGGTATCTAATAAAGACCCTATTTTTACAACATCACAAAATGAAAAAGGCACATTGGAAATACAAAAGCTTGTCTTTTCAGATTCATCCCAAGACCTCCTGCAACACATTATTTTGTTGTTGTTGTTTTTGTTTTGTTCTTTGTGTTTTTTTTTACTTGCATTTTTCTTGTTGCCTTTCTTTTACTTCAAACTTCTAGTAACTGAATATGACAAAGTGTCAACAAAGTAGCTGCATAGAGGCTAGCATCTAGCAACTTGAGTCTTCTTTATTAGGGTCCTTGATTTCCTAGTTTTAAGCCTGTGCATCTAAAGTCACTAACTTCTGTCTATAGTGCAAGTCCACAATAAATGGTCTAATCACCCCTAACAGTGTAGATCCTCCATCTTTTTTTAGATCCTTCTTCTGTAGACTCATGGGACATTCATTTTTTGGGAGCCACAGGGGTGAAAGTTTCTTTGCCTTGACATGTCAAGTTGTTGCTTATCAGGTCCAGAAATTTTCAAATGAAATCTGATTTACTCATTTCACCTTATAATTGTTTAAAGTTTAAATTTCTTTCTTCTATCTTTTAGCATGTTGACTTTAGCTATCCCATGTACAACTATAAGCACATACATAACCTTGCCAACATTTTTTTTGGTAATAATATACAGATATTAATAGATAGTTTGAATGATTTTATGTATGTGTGTGTGTGCACATGCATGACAAAGTAACAGTGATTTCCTCCCTTTTGGTTGATTTTGCTCATATAATAGGCAAAATTCTCAGCTTTAGTCTACTGCAGATTGAACTATCCATGAATATTCATTCCACAAACATGTTATAATAATTATGAAATCAAATACTTCTAATAAACTTATAAATCATGAATGTTAAATCTTAACTCATACTTTTATTAAAAGCTATTTTACAAACATAAAACAAACAGCAAAAATCACATTTGGAAAACAAAATGTTCCTGCTTGACTTGCAATCTTTGTTTCACACATAAGACCAGTGCCCTTCCATAACAGTACCTGAAGCATTTCAGATTTCAACATGATTTAGACTGAAACTCAGGCTTTAAAGAATCCATCTTGTAGTCCTCTGACAAAGTAATTGGCTGGAAAAATTATAATAAAATTTTCATAAAGTTCATATTCATGAAGTGGCAAAAATTGCTTTTAGGAAATTATGATATTAATAATTTACACTCATGTCAATAGCACTTCCAAAATAACTCAAACTCTCTACCTTGAAAATTATGGACCTACTTTGATTTTTCTCCCACATACAGTTAAATATGCTGAGACACATTGAGATCTAGATAAAGATTATTCATTTAAGAAGATAGCTCCATGTTTAATTAGAGATTTATCATCTTAACTAGCCGTACTATTGCTCTGAATTAGTTTTCCAGGGTTTGCAGAATTAAAGATGGTAAAAATTGATGAACCTTAGCTGTATTTTCCCCCAAAGGGTACAAACTTTTATTACATTTCAGATGCAAAACACAATTAGCCTCTAACCTAACCATGTTAATCTCCTTGAGTTAAGCTTATGTGTTTCTGCTTGTCTAGAAACTTTTAATGAAAGATCTATGTCTTTACAGCCAATTTTAATAACCTCTTTATTTGTATCTCTGCCCTTGTTTAGAGGAGGAGTTAATACAATAAGCTCTGGGATTATAGAACACTCTTTTAAAATTGAGGGTAAATAAAATTCTGTGACATTCAATTGCAGCAGCACTCAACAGGGGATGGACATCAACAATAAACATTATTCAAGTTCCAAAAGTTTCCATGTAATTAACTGTAATCCATAAGATGGATACATTAGTGCCATCCATTATATTCTATTCTCCAAACTCCATACTCTCAACCATTAAGTAGGACCATTTTGACAAGACTGGATTAAAAAAAAAATGATTTACTTTATAGATAAATAGTTGTTTAAGGGAAGATTTTTTTTTCCCTCAGAAACAGAACTGTTGAAAAACTTATCTTAATGTTTTCCATAGCACATTCTCAAATGTTCACCTACTCCCAAACTGTATTTTCTGCTGAGCATAGGTTTTGGTGGGGTAAATATACCCAGACTCAAAATAAGAAATAAATGGTCATTTCTGAATTTCCTCACTCTGGGCTAAAACCAACCACATAGCTACATCCTTACCCCTAATAAAATTTAGGGTAACTCTTGTGAGCACTCGAGTTTTATCTTGTAGAAAGGGTTTATGTCAATAAAAAAAAAAAAAAGAATAAAGAAAGGAAAGAAAAAGAAAATCATACGTTTACAGATCAAACTACAGAGGTAACAAATATTTTCTGTGGTCCAGAATTATCCAAAATATAGAAACACAACAACCTGATTAGCTTCTCACTGTAGTGATGGTTTAGCACAATGTTGTTTGTTCCATTACCAACAGTGTGCAATTATTTCCTCAAAACGAAATGGAGCCACTGTGTCCCAAAATTACATTTTAAAAATGGATTTATTAAAAATAAATGGATTTATGTGGACATCCAATGGGAATTTTCCCAAAAATATCACATACAGAATTGTGAAACATAGAATCATTATGCTATTTTCTGACATATAGCGTCATTTCTTTGTGGTCACTTAACAGTGAGATGCCAATAGACAGCGGCCGTATCTAATTCAACCTCCTGCACTTAGCATGGATTCTAACATATGAAAACAATCCATAAAGATTTATTGAATGTGGATTGAATATGTGATTGAATCACCAGACTTTAACCAATCCCCCCCCAACATTTAGCTAGAATAAGAAGGAAGGGAAATTTTAAAAACTTAATTTTCATAAAAGGTCTGCACAGAAATTTCAACCTCATCCAAGTAACTTACATAGAATTGTTTATATTGTTGATGTAAATTTTCTCGCCTCACGGAGATTCTTAAATTAATGTTCTTCAATCAATAAAATCATATCATATGAACCAGGAGCTGTACCACTTTGCCTCTGAACTGTGAGCAATGTCTATCCTCTTGTGTTCTTTTCCCAGATTACTTCATGATTCTTATAATGGACTCTGCCTGCAGTCTCCTCCTAGCCCAATCCCCAACTGCAGGCTATTTCCCACATTTTTATTGGAGGTAATTTTCGGCAACATGATGTTACCTTTGCCTTTCCCAAATGACACTTTCCAAATAGCTAGCATTTCATTGCTTCAGGAATAAAGTCCAAGCTATTTAGCCCATCATTCAATATCTTTCCCAAATGGGTCCCAACTTTATCTGCTTGAAACGCAACTCTAAACAAAATATAATTACTGTCTGCATATAAGGATATTCCCAAGAATTATAAATTTATCTTTCAATCTTTAGTTTGTTTCTTCCGTCTACGAAATGTCTTCCAATTTCCAATCCTCTGTATTCAAATGGCAAGCCCAGTTCCAATATCACCCATTCTTTAAAGCCTTCTAGAATCCTCCAGGCATAATTAAACATTTCCTATTCTGTGATACCATAATATTTACTATGTATTTCTATGACAGCACCTACCACATCCAATATTAGTAATATTTATTAGGTACTATATCTTGTACTTCATGTATTTATGCCTCTCCTTCTTCTGAAAGGAAAAAGACTCTGCTTATTCATCTTAAATGCCTGGCTTCTACAATAGTGTGCAGAGGCAGAATGAATTCAATAAATATAAATAGAGCATGAAATAAAGTGGTTACAAAGCACTTTGGGGACACACATATTTTGCCTAGTGACTAGACTGATGAACTCCCAGCAGACACATGTAACTTCTTGTAGTCTTTTTCTCCCAGTGTCAGAGAGGGGGGTCATATTGCACGTGTCTCAGTAGTCACTTGCTGGTCAATAGCTTTCTGACTTAAGTAAAGACATACTAACTGGTTCTCCATCACCTGGGACAGGAGCTGACTTGTTAACTGTGTGGACCATGGTAGTCTCTGTTTGTCAAACCTCAAGTAGGTATGTCTTACCAAGATAACTTGCACTAAAGAGGAAATCAGGACCTGCCCACAGAGTCTCATTAACCAATTTAAAAATGAGTAGCCACCTTCAGAGAGAATTTATCTCTAACTCTATTCTTCTTTCTCTGTCAAAAAATGACTGTACACATTAGTATATAAGCTGAGTGTAATGCTGTGAATCAATGGTACTAAAAAGTGGGAGGAAAGACAAAGAAGGAAGTTCTTTCTATAAGTTGTACTTGTAAGGATACATTTATTTTGGAAATGTATAATAGATCAGGAGACATTGCTTTTGAAACAAATAAGCTCTGTTCAGTTCCAAATTACTCATGAGCCTGGGTCAGTAAAAATCATTTATATGATAAATCTGTAAGTTTTGAAACTAAATATTCTCCCAATGAACTAATAGGCACTGTGTTTTACATGTATATTCTCTATCTTCTAAAATTCCCTAGTAGATAATATAAGGATTCTGGGACTCATATTATTTAATCAACTTGTCCTAGGTCATTCCCGGTAAATGACAGAGCCAGAATCTGAACCCAAGTCTCACATATTTGAAAGCCACTTTTATTTCTAGCACAGTATGAATCTAGGGTGTGGTTTCTATTATAACTATGAAGATTTAAATATGTAGATTAAACACTTCAGCTGCTCATAAAACTATCTCACATGCCATCCTAAGAGTAGCAGCCAGGGA
The DNA here is from genome assembly GCF_004348235.1 of Phoca vitulina. NCBI lineage: Eukaryota > Metazoa > Chordata > Mammalia > Carnivora > Phocidae > Phoca > Phoca vitulina. The sequence continues at coordinate 42,895,968 of NW_022589705.1, read as the reverse complement.
GTAACCCACCATGTACCTATGTGCACAATTTGAATCATGACTGTTAGCTTTCAGTGCAGTAACCAGCTACAAAGCCAACATTTCAGCATTGATTACACCGGTTATATGCTCCTCCTAAGTCTTATACTCACAGACTCTAAGATGAAGTCTGCCATGTGTTAGATTTAATGCAGTTTTTTGACAGCCACCATCCCGTAACAAAATGCCCAGTGATGAGATGCTGTTACAGAATCAATTTCAGCTTAAAGAACAATTCATGAGATGCATTTTATACATTTTCCTACATGGAAGCAAAAAAGAAATAACTAAAAGGTAAAAAAAGAAAAGAAAAGGAAAAGAAGAAGAAGAAATTCTGTCCTTCTTGCATTTGTTTTATTCAAAATTGTGCTAGCCAAGAGAATGGGGCTTTAAGTTGGATGCACAGAAGTGATGGGCAATTAAATCTGTGTCATTTATTTTACAGAAAGAAGCAGCCTTTATTACAAATTGTATTGTCTTTCCAGTCTCTTAGAAAAAAACATTTCACTTCGCCTTTTTCTCTTCAGTTATTAAAAATAAGCCCTCCAAATACAGAGACCAGACACAGTTACCTAAAGAAAAGAAACCCTCTAATCCTCTCTCCAGGCGTGTGGAGGAGCTGAGGCTCCTTTACCTCCATAGCTTTGTTAGAGCCCCAATAACTGAAGCAAAATAAACTCTGACTGAACAAGCAATATGTTGGTAGTGTCTGTGCAAAAGCTCCCGTGGTTCGGCCAGCTGGGATCAAACTAGAGCACAGTGGCCCTGAGCACCATGGCTTCCATTATGCTGGCCTCATTCTTTCATCAGCGGTGTCCAAATACAGTCATTCTTGTCAATTTATGATGCATTTAGTTTAAATTTCTGCACAGAATGGGCTTTTAATGGGATCTGTGTTTCCAAAGAATATGCTCTACAAAAAAAGCAAAATGTACACTTATCCCTTAATCATCTGGGATGAGAATCATCATTACTATTATTTTTATTGCCACTAACCCTAATATCTGACATTTAAATTGTCCTTTCAACACTGCAAAGAATTTTCATATTTTTCATCTTGCTTATTCCCACAGATACCTTATGATAGAAATCTGTTTTGTTTGTTTCTTTTCGATAAATGAGGGAAGTAAGAAACAGAGTACACATCACTCGGCCTAGGGTCATGACTATTGCTTGCAGCATTGAATTATAAATTACTGCCAACTCCAGGTCCTATTTTATTATGTCATTATGATGATGATGATGATGATGATGATGATGATGATAAAACTGCATATCTAACTGTATATTAAATATCAATTATCAAACATCCTGAGGAAAACAAATTCGAAGCATCCCAAGAAAACCACTGCTATTTTGGTATATATAGGTATAGATATTCATCTGTATATTTTTTATACACATACACAGTGAAAACAAGCATACAAATAAGTATAATCATACAAAGCTATAAACTACTTTTTCAATTTTTTACAGGATATCTTCATATTTACATTTTGCACTCTTGTCCTACTACTTTCTAAGGATAAATGACAAGATGTGCAACTTCTGGGTTGAAAAAATGGGCATAGTTTTAAGAAGTCTAATAAGCCTACTGACCTGCCATTAAATCACCCAGCTCCTCCTTAAAATCTTCTATTTTCTTGGAGAGCTTTCCTCTACCGCACCCACCATTTAGAGAATGGCCCGAAATAGCATGACTTTGATTTGTTTTATCAGAAGGCATTTCTTTCCCACAGATTTAGACATGAAACACTGGCACTGCTCAGTATCTACCCAAACTTCAAACGAACAAACAAAGAAACAAAATCACTCTGCAGAGACTGCTTTATGAGCTGAGCACCTTCTCTATTTGCCTACTCAAAACTGCCCCTAGAAGTAGAAGGAAAATCAAATCACAGCAGTGGCAGTTGGGGAGATCTGGGCTATTGCTCAGGTTTGGCTGACTTAAAAAAATAAGAAGTATGAAGCAGACATTTAGTAAACAGTTAAATTAAAGGGTATTCACTATTACATTATATTTATGTAAGTGAAAAATCAGAAGAGCAATAATTCTTATTTTGTGCCAAGCAATGCTCTAAGTACTCTGTCTACATTGCTGCATGTAATGGTCACAACACCCCCATGAAGTTCTATTTTTTTTTTAAGATTTTGTTTATTTATTTGTCAGAGAGAGAACACAGCAGGAGGAATGGCAGGCAGAGGGAGAAGCAGGCTCCCCGCTGAGCAAGGTGCCTGATATGGGACTCAATCCCAGGACCCTGGGACCATGACCTGAGCCGAAGGCAGACTCTTAACTGACTGAGCCACCCAGGTGTCCCTGAAGTGCTATTTTTAATTGTCATTTACCCATAAGCAAAGTTAAGCTTAAAGAGGTCAAGTGATTTCTCAAAGGACTTCAAGCTACGGAGAGATGGAGCTAGAATACAAACCAAGGCAGTCTGACACCAGAGTCCATATATTCCACCAACCTGCAATTAAAAACACTTTTGGAATTTTCCTTCACTTAAAAAAAAAACCAGAGTATTCCTCTAAATACCCAGATATATAGAATATATAGAATATCTTCAATAATAAAAATTGCTAATACTTGTAAGGCATTTACTATTTGCCAGGAGTTTTTCTAATACATTGTGAATTGCATTTAAAGCATTTGGGCCAATGTTAAACATAAAAGACAGCCATAGGAGGGTAAGTAACTTTCTCCAAGGTCTCTCAGCCAGTAAGTGGTAGAGCTGGGATACACATCAAGGCAGTCTGGCCTAGCTAAAAGGGCTTAGCTACTAAACTACACTGTTTCTTATTGATATTCATCTCAGTGTAAGTATTTCCCACCAGAAAATAATTGTGTAAAATGCCATCTTAATACACACAATTAGTCTAATACCCATAGGGGCTACAACTGAAACCAAATCTTAATTTTTAGGGTAACAAGAGAAAGAATATATAATGATCGACTGTTATGCACTGAACTGTTTCTCTTCAAAATTCACAGGTCGAGGGGCACCAGGGTGGCTCAGTGGGTTAAATGTCCGACTCTTGGTTTTGGTTCAGGTCATGATCTCAGGGTCCTGAGATCCAGCCCCGAGTCGGGCTCCCCTCTCTGCACAGAGTCTGCTGGAAATTCTCCCTCCCTCTCCCCCTTCCCCTGGTCTCTTTCTTTCTTTCTTTCTTTCTCTCTCTCTCTCTCTCTCTCTCTCAGAAATATAAAATAAATAAATGTTAAAAAAAATTTCACAGGTTGAAGTCCTATCCTTCAATGCGACTGTATTTCCACACAGGGCCTACAAGAAGGTAATTAAGGTTAAATGAGGTTGTAAGGGTGGGGTTCTATTCCAATAGGATCAGTGACCTTATCAGAAGAGAAAGACACCAGGGACAAGTGTGAATAGAAGAAAGGCCATATGAGGACACAGTGAGAAGGAAGCCAAGGAGAGGCCTCAGGAAAAACCAGCTCTGCTGGAACCTTGATCTTCAGCTTCCAGGCCCCAGAACTGTGAGAAAATAGCTTTCTGTCCTTTAAGCAATGTAGTCTATGGCATTTGGTTATGGCAGCCCTTGCTAAGACACTGACCAACTCATATATAAATCTGGCAACTCAACGGTTAGGTAAGAGAGAGAGAAAGTTTGAGAAATAATTTCAAAAACTAGTTAGAATGCTAGTGAAACCTTTCCAGAGCAGGAAAGGATACATTTCAGTTTCTCCCAGCACCCATTCAAGTTATTGCCATGAATTCCCAATATGATCACACATGCATTCATTTGCCTTACACTGATTGTGCTAGCGACATTGCACCTGGTTAAAACAGTAAGGAGCTACTTTTCTAGTTGTAGCAACATTTGGTGACAAAATAGCAAGTTCTGCAAACATGGGAGAGATGGATTTGATTTGTAAACCAAATTATATACCTTTTAATTTTAAGATCCCAACTCAACTCATGAATCTTTCATGCTTGGTAATATCCTGTACATTAGAGATTTAAATTTTGTTGTGGTGTAACAGTGTCTGTATATGTTCAATTTCCATTACTCTTAATGAGTGTTCTGCTCAAACTGGTTTGTAAAAAGTTCACGGTGTGAAATGCGTTTTGATTTTATGTAAAGATGAGATTCATCTTGTCATACCTCAAGCACTGAACAGAAGATAAAATGTGTATTTTAACACCATAACTATTTCTTACTACAAAAAAAAAAAAATTGACTAGATGTCTACTCCAATTTTAGGAAGTACAACTTATTCAATTTATAAAACTTTGAAGTAAGGTGCTATAATTTACAGACAATTTACTTGCTCTAAATCCTGCTTGAACTATAGTTTTACACTGACTGATTTTCCTAATCTATGCTCTAGCTTGTCAATTTTGTGGTCCACTCTAACGAGAAACATAGTCAGTGATGCATAATAATATCAGGTTTGTGGATCTGAATAGACAGGACATTCTGAAAAAAAAAAAACCAAAAAACTCTCCTTAAAATATATTATTTGAATTAAAGTGTTTAACAGATTTGTTCTACTTAACACATGGGAATAAATAGCTGTTGTCTATTTTCAAATTTAGTTGAACTGGGTATGATACCTATTATTATTGAAGTTTTATATTTATTATAAAGTATTTGATGGACATTTTCCAACTAGAATGCACCAAAGTATTGTTCCTTTGTATCTTACACACAGGCTTTGGCATTACACTGTGAAATCCTTATTGCCAAGTTTTTCTTTAGCACCACATTGCACAGGAAAACCAGGATCGTCCTTTTTAGTCACTACACAAAGTACAATTAGAGGTTCACTAATTATTGTTTTATACTTCACATTATGTGGATGGACAAATAGATGCATAAGCGAATGGAAGAATGGATAGTTGTTGATTTTTAGCATGTATACTTCTACCCTAGGGCTTTCAAAAGGTTGCATAAGGCAACACAGCTTCTTGAAGTAAATACAACCTTATAAATCAGAAGCTATTTTAATAGAATAGCAGTGTAAGTAGACTAAATATAATTTACCTGAATTAATAACTATTAATAGTTATTGTTAGCAATTATACAATAATCTTATTAAATGGCTCATCTCCAAACACCAGCTTGGAATTATATTTGAGGAATTTGTTAAATATAAGTATATATTGGTGTATAAATATTTAATTATTTAAATTTAACAAAACAGATATTTACCTTCAATATTATATCTACTTAATAGGAAGAAAATTAAAGACATATTAAGCCAGTAATATGTTGGTCAATTAATTACTGGAAAAATAATTATTTTCCTTAGAGAAATCATTGTTTTCTGATTAATATCTTGATTAATAAAGAAACCTTCAGATTTTAGTCAGTAACTACATAATTAACCTAAAATAATTTTCTTATATCCATTTAAATGTCTAAACTCTTTATGTCTGTGATAAGAAGGAATCTTGATTAAGATAGTTTATATCATAGTGTGTATACATGTCATAAATCTTCTGTTACCTGCCAAAAGAATATCCTTTTATCTATCTCTCTCCTGCCCCCCCACACCCTGTTTTCTGTCTTCTTCTTTTTTTCTTTTTCTATTCAGTACTCCTTCCAAATATTTCCTACTGAAATAACATTCTACAGTGCTAGAAGAATAGTATCTTATTAAAATGAACTCATTTTGTATCTGTAATTGAGTCCCATTGTGTTAACACTGAAACTGTTCTACAAAGGACTTTTGAACACTCCACCAATCACATATGCAAGAATACCTGTGGCACATTAATGATCTAGTCTTTCCAGAACTGCATGATCTGTTACCTCGCAGTTTTGATAATGTAATTCTCTTTCTTTATAGGATTCCAAAACCCAGAAGATAATTTCAAATATTTGTCTTTATATTTTTGTTCTTTTAAAATAAGTTGTATTAATTTTTTCACACGGTCACATATGACTCTTATTAGTGAGGTGATGATTTATTTATATCATAATCTATAACCCAGGATAATTAATAGTGGACTTTACGTGAGAGGGGTAACACTAAGATTAATTCCATGGGCAGCAAAAATTCATTTAGGTTTAAAAATGTATGTTGCAAAATTCCATAAACTTTAGAAAGCTGATCTTCAGATTACAGATGTTTTTATAGTGTACAAGGGAAAGCAGATTGGCTGCACTAATTAAATTGCCTTCAAGCTTTCTAGAGGTCTCTAATAATTTTTTTAAACTCATAGTTTGATTTTTTTTTTCCTTGCACTTGCAAAATTGAAATTTCTCTCCTAATGGCTATGTTTCTTGAACTTGTTCTCTATTTTCCCCAAAGAATCATAAGATTCTCATTTGAAGTTGTGTGAATATTAGATATCAGTGGTGACTTGGTCAAGCAAGTTTTTATGTTTAATAATGCAATTTCCTCTGTTTCAATTTTATTGCTTCATGTAGCAAAAGTTTTGGATATAATAAAAAAAACAGAGAGCTGTAAGAAATAATAAAAATGTGTGGATTCTAAAATCATCATCTAAATACTTAAATAAAAATACTAAAATATGAGGTATTTTATATTAAGTTCTATAGCAGTATAACATTAAGGCCCAGACTAATGCCACAGATGTGAACACTGGTATTAGTAATCCCAGACCCTACCAAAACGTCAAGGACAATATATTTCATACAAACCCATCCAACTAAACTTTGATCCTTAACTTTGTTATTCGCTATCTACTAAAAATATTAAACAAATATGTAGTTAATATAAAATTAAATTCTATAAAAGAATAGGAAGTAGCATATTGAAAATTTAAGATCTCTCAACAAGAGCTGTTCTTTTGGCCCACTTCTCAGCATTCCCATTAGAGTTTGTCTGTATGCAAGGGATGCCCATGATGATCCTTATAAAGTCTTCTTCATCAACTCCAGACCTTAGTGCCACTCCTGATTCTCCTTTCCTTCTCATCCCACATTTGCACTATGTCAGATTATTCTCTTATTTCATTTAAATATACCCCTGAAATACCCTTCAAAGAGGTCTTTTCCTATTGCCACAATTGCTTCCCTAGTTAGAAACCTGAATCTTCTCTCTACAACCAGTGTTTTAAAAGGTCTCCTTGACATTAATGTCTTCACTCTCTAGTTTTACTATCGCCATCTTCCTCTGTGCTACAAGCTTTCTGAAACAAATTTAAATATCATGCTCTCTTGCTTACAAAACTTGTGCTGGCCCCCGTGGATTTTAGAATAAAGTCCAAACTCCTTATATTCTTGTCAGTTTCTTCCAAGAACTTTTAGAACAAACCCCTTCATATGAATATATTCTGCTTTTACTAACCGTGGTTACTCAGCATTGATAGTGTTCCTTCCTTCCATATACAGCACATTCCTATTTTTCCCCTAAGTTCAGTTCTAATATAATCCCTTTATTTATAAGAAACCCCAACACACCAGTCTGAGTTTATTATATCTTTATAAATCACACTGAATTGTGTTTTCACATATCTCTCAAATATACCTTTAACGTATCACATTGTAGGTAGAATAAATGAACTCCACCCCATATGTTTGAATACTTTGAGGACCAGAACTGTCATAATTGCCATTGAATTTCCAATACCTATAATAGTTGCTGAAACTTAGAAGAGTAGATAGGAAGTGATTTATCTTGCCAGGATACAGCTGTTAAAATATTTATGCTAATAAAATAGTCTTTAAAAATGACAGAATATGCAATTTACAATTAAAGTTTATTTGCACACAGACCTGCTTCAATCATTTGGCAGGAAAATTTCACAAATAAAATTCTAGAGATAAAACTACATTCCTTTGTATATAATCTTTGCCTCAGAATACAACCTGAGAAAAAATAATGGGTTTGATCTAACCTATAAGGGCACTGAATTCGGGCTTTCTGGGTAAAACAAACACCGAGCAGCTTGACTTGGTGTTTTTTACCTGAGTACTTAATCCATCTCATTCTCAAATGCATCAATCTGAGCTCATTTTTTAGCACTCCCTGTTCACTAGTTTATGGAAACAGAGTCTCCTTTGTGTTGCTAATAGCACAACCTGCCAGGACAGCCCCATTCTTACTAAGTAACTGTTGGGTCTACTTCTACAGACTGACAACAATCACTAAATGTGCCCACCGTGTGTTTTGTACCCCTGGATGAAGAAAAACCTTTATGTACTTCATTTGTAAATTTTAGATCAGCTTGCTGTCCAAGCTAGGTTCCCCAAGGAGCAGACTCCTAAATGGAGATTTGAAAGCATGACTTTTATTAGGTAGTGCTCCTGGTATTAAATACCTACGAGTGGGAGGAAAGATTGACCATAGAGAGAATTTGAGCAGTGATACAATCTAAACAAAGACCTCAGCCTACCCCATGGAGAACTCTGATGATATCACAGGCCTTTATAGTTATTCCCATTAGGGTCCAAGGCACCAGGACATTATATGCCCTGTGATAATCAATCACTGGATGCAGACTTCCACAGAAGAATGTCTGACTTTGAACAAGGCAGTTTTCTTTGATGGACCATATTTTAACGGACCATATTTTAATTCCAAGGAATTAAAGGAATAACTATTATTCCTGAAAATTACTTAGATTGTACATCAACCACAGTTACTAAATTTTGATTTGCTTTTATGCTGGGACTGTTTCTCCCATTGTCTGTCTGTCTGTCTCTCTATCTTGAAGTATTAAAGTGAGATAAAGGGAAGTCTATACCTAAAAAAGTTAGCAATATTATAAGAACTTTGCAATTATAATTACAAGTAGTATGCAATTTTTAAGTTATTTTTATTACTTTTTATAAATACATTTTGGTTTATTCTTACTCTGTCTTCCAGCCTCATCTTAGATAATATTGGACAAGGGATGGATCTTGAGATTAATATGTTAGTTCTTAGTTGCAGGGCTGGCTTATGGTGATATATTTTTTTTAAGTAAACTCTTCCCCTAACATGGGGCTCAACCTCATGAACCTGAGATCAAGAGTCACATGCTCTGCCAACTGAGCCAGCCAGGTGCTCCCAATTGGTATACAAACAATTTGATATATCAGTTTAAAATGACAGTTAAGAGACTGTCCAAAGTGATGAAATAGGAAGATCCTGAACTCATCTCCTCCCCTGGATAAGCCAAATCTACAGCTATATATGGAACGGCCCCTTTTGAAAAAGATCTGAAAACTAGATGAACAGCTTCTTCACATCAGCAAAGGAGAAAAGGATCACATTTAGGTGGGTAAGAGAAGCAAAGATGTGGTCTCACCAAAAATCTCAGAGCAGATGCAGCAACCCAAAATCAGGAGGGATCTCACAACTCTGGAAATGCTTCCTGGGGAGCAATGAGTTGTACCATACATCAGACATCCCAACTCTTAAAACCTGCACCAGAGACAAGCCCCCAAAACATTTGGCTTTGAAAAACCATCAAGGTTTGTGTCCACAGTACCCAAAGAGCTGTAATGAACTGAGAAACACTTCTGATAGGGCTACATGTAGACTCACTTGCCCCAGAGTCCAGTGCAGAAGCAGCAGTTTGAAAAGTGCCCTGACTATATTGAAGGAGATTCATTTGATAATCTAAAAGGGTATGCTGGAGGGGCAGGGTCCTGGTGGGATTTTCTCCAAGAATATATTCAAAGTACTGAAACAAAACAAACAAAAAAGCTTCCACCCAAGAATACTCTGCCCCACAAAATTATTCAGAATTGAAGAAGGAATAAAGAGTTTATCAGACAAGCAAAAACTAAAGGAGTCCATCACCACTAAACTGGCCTTATAAAAAGTATTAAAGGTACTTCTTTAAGCTGAAAATAAAGGGCACTAATTAGTAACAGGAAAACATATGAAAGAATAAATCTAACTGTAAAGGTAAATTTATAGTCAGGTAATGGATTAATCACATATAAAGATGTATGAAAGCTAAAATACAAAAGTAGTAAAAATAACTTTAACTATAATAATTAGTTAAGGGATACATAAGGTGAAAAGATAGAAAATGTGACATCAAAAACAACATGTGTGGTGTGGGAGAGAGTAAATTGTAGAGCTTTAAAATGTATTAAAATTTAAATTATTATCAACTTACAATAGATTGTTATAAGTTGTTATAACTAAGCTTCATGGTAACTACCAAGCAAAAATCTACAGTAGATACACAAAAGATAATGAGAAAGAAATTTAAGCACACTATTTAAGTCTCAAAGCAAAAAGGAAGAGAGAGAGAGAGAGAAAGAAAGGACAGAGAAACAACAAAACATCCAGAAAACAATTAAATGGCTATAAGAATATACCTATCAATAACTACTTTAAATGTAAATGAACTAAATTCTCCAATCAAAAGACACACAGTGGCTTAATGGATTAAAAAAAAAAAGTCCTATCTATATGCTACCTATAAGAAACTCAGTTTAAAAAAAACAAAAAACTCACTGCAGATATAAGGACATACATAGACTAAAAGTGTAAGGGGGAAAAATGAAAAATAATATTCCATATAAATGGAAGCAAAAAGAAAGTTGGGGTAGCTATACTTATATCAGACAAAAATGTCTTTAAAACAAAAAATATAATAACAGACAAAGAATTCCATTACATAATGATAAAGGGATTAATCCAACAAGAGAATACAACATGTGTCAATATTTAAACACCCAACATAGAAGCATAATATATATAAAGCATATAAACATATAAAACACATATAAAGCAAAATTTAACAGATCTAAAGAGATAAATAGGTAGCAATACAATAATAGTAAGAACTTTAACACCTCACTTACATTTATGGATAGATCATCCAGACAGAAAATCAGTAAGAAATCACAAGCCTTAAACAATACTTTAGACCAGATAAATATAACAAATATATAAAAAACATCTTAGATTTGATGAAATACGGTATTAACCCCAAAACTGATAAAAGTGATTAAATGGGTCTGATAAATTTATGAATGACTATTCCTATACCCCTATACCCAATTTGTTGGTCAGTTGATTATAACTCAAGATATAATTTTCCATATTAGAAGTTCTATAAAATAATTGTTAGATTTTCATGTGCCCCAGATAAATTTATACAGCTTAACTATCCTATTACTAATATTATTCTTTACCATCTTTTTTATGTGCAAATGTATCACATATATAAAATGGGGAAAAATAATCTCCATCTACTGCTATTCCAGGTTTTAAAAGGCATTCTTTTTTAGTCTTCCCAGTGGATCTTGACAGTAAAAAAGAACTTCTCCTATGCTCTTACTCCTACAGCATTGAAAGAGCACCAGCTTTTTGATGTAAGGAAAAGTCTAAACTTGACTTTTATTATTTGAGAATGATATGATGAACTCCTATAATACCTATTCAAAATTGTGAATAAGCATATATTTTATTTATTTTTATTTCATTCTATAGTTTCAAATAAGCCTTTTATACAGCATGGCATTTACAAAGGTAGATTATCATTCTCATATTGTAAAATTCAAAAAATAATGATTTCCCCATTTTTGGCTTTACTATATTTTATTCTGAATTTATGATTTTGTGACTTCAAAGAAGATTTTCTTCTTCTTCTACTCCTTCTTCTCCTCCTTGTTCTCCTTCTCCTTCTTCTTCACATTTCTAATTTAAGTACATGGGAATTTTTTGCCGGATCAGGTACATATAGGACATATTATTCCTGACAATTCTAAATTCAACTTGAAGGACATAAATATGAACAATCTTGAGCTTAAAATATTGTAGGTTTAATTAATTTTATCCCCAAAAGATATAATACTTGAACTACGGAAAAAATGAGTTAATTTTTTTTTTTCTCTGTAGACTACTTTTAACAATTTTAGATGTTTTGGGAAACATTACAATATTTCAAGCTACCAAATAGATATAGAGAAGTTCCACAAATATTTTTACTTTACAATACCATCATATTGTAATTCAAGTTAAAAAAATTATCTGGGTAGCAAATAAGGGTAGCAAATTCAGATTAGATGAATTCTTCAAGGAAGATTGTTTTCTGTCTGTGTGTTTCAAAGCATGGTTCCCTATAGTTTTACAGAAAATAGATAAGTCAGTCTGATTGAGTTAGACTACTTTTACTCTATAAATTCTGTTATAAAAAAAAGTTTAAAACAATTGTCCTTTAAACATTACAAAATGTGATTATTAAAATTATATACTGGAGTTAAAACAATTAATATGTAAAAGACAGCTTCTTTCTCTGTTTCAAAATAAGAAAAACTGAGCTTTCAGGCACATTTTTTTTAAAGATCATTTCAGCAGTGTCAAGCTGTGAAGCATCTACAGCTCATCTGCATATACTAATTTTCATCCAAATTGTTATGGTGCTGACCATCTGGATGAATGAATGCTACAGATGACTAGCCAGGTCCTTTCAACAGAAGCTGAAGTTATGCCTGCTGCTATAGAAAAACATATTTTGGTTGATCCTTAGGAAGTCCATTTGTCAACACACTGGAAAATGGAAATGTGCCTGGATATGTTCTACATAGATTTCTCTGCTACATATTAAGTTATTTTCCTGAAAACTCTATGAACAAGACTGGCAGTTTCTGATTACTGGTAAACAGGCTAAAGAACTAAGATTAAAGTCAGAGTACTTGGTTTGAGTTAGGACTTAACACTTTTCCTAGTTTTTTGTCTGTGGGGTTGTTGTGTGTGTTGGTGGGGGGGGAGTGTTTGTTTTTGTGTGTGTATGTGGCAAATCTAAAGTTCTCTGAACTCCAGGGTCTCCATCTTTTAATGGGAGTAATAATATGTAGTCAAAAAATTGTTACAAAAATTGAATAAAACAATGTAAATAAAACAAAATTCTAGCTCTTTGTTTATAAAGACTAGTAACATTGATAAACTTTTGTAAAACTGATCAAGAAAACAGAAAAGGCCAACCTGAAACCATAAAACTCCTAGAAGAAAACATAGGGGAGATGCTCCTCGACAATGGTCTCAGCAATGATTTTTTTGGATGTGCAACATCCAAAAGCACAAGCAACAAAAGCAAAAATCAACAAGTGGGACTACATCAGAGAAAAAGCTTCTGCACACCAAAAGAAATGATCAGCAAAATGACATGGCAACCTATGGAATGGGAGAAAATATTTGCAAACCATATATATAAGTATTAGATGTAAAGGGCTAATATCTAAAACAAAAAGAACTCCTACAACTCAATGCCAAATAACAACAACAACAACTATCTGATTAAAAATGGACAAAGGACTTGAATAGACATTTTTCCAAAGAAGACTTTCAGATGGCCAATGGATAACATGAAAACACGTTAACATCATTAATGATCAGAGAAATTCAAATCAAAACCACAATGAGATATCATCTCACCTGTTAGAATGGCTATTATCAAAAAGGTCATAAATAATATATGTTGCTGAAGATGTGGAGAAGAGGGAACTCTTGTGCAATGTTGATGGAAATGTAAATTGATACAATCACAATGGAAAACAGTATGAAAGTTCTTCAAGAAGTTAAAAATAGAACTAACATATGATCCAGCAAACCCATTTCTGGGATCTGAAGAAAATTAAATTACTTTCCCTAAGAGACATCTGCACCTCCATGTTTACATCAACATTATTTACAATAGCCAAGACATGGAAACAATTTAAATGTTCACTGAGATGAATGGATAAAGAAAATGTGGTATATATACCATGAGATATAGTCAGACTAAAAAAAGAGGGAAATTCTGCCATTTGCAACAATATAGATGGACCTTGAGGGCATTATGCTAAGCAAAATCAGTCAGATAGAAAAAGACAATATTGTGTGACCTCAGTTATATGTGGAACCTAAAAAGCCAAATTCAGAAACAATAGAATGGTGGTTGCCAAGGACTAGAGGTGGAGAAAATGAGATGTTGGTCCTAGGATACAAACTACTAATTACAAGATGAACAGATTCTGAGAATCTAACATCCAGCAAGTATTATATACTTGAAAGTTGCTACAGGAGTAAATCTTAAATCTCTTATTATAAAAAGAATTATCAGGGTGCCTGGCTGGCTCAGTCAGTAGAGCGTGTGACCCTTGATCTCAGGGTTGTGAGTTCGAGCCCCGCATTGGATGTAGAGATTAAAAATAAAATCTTTTAAAAAAGAAGTAATTATCTGAAGTGATGGATGTGTTAACTAACTTTATTCTGGTAACCATTTTGCAATATATATGTGTATCAAATCATCATTTTGTATACCTTAAACTTACACAATATCATATATCAGTTGTATTTCAATAAAGCTGGGGGAAAATAGAGAAGGCCAAATAAGTGTGCACTGAAAGGCTGAATGTAAATACATAAAGCAATAGCCATATTTAAACTCATAAATAACCACTAGAACTAATTTATGCAAATAAACCTGAAAATTTAGATGAATTAGTCAATATTCTAGAAGAAATAAATTATCAAAATTGACTTATGATGAAAAAGGAAACCTGACTAGTCCTGTAATTGCCCAATAATATAAATATGAGGAAGAAACTCAACCAGACTTCTGAAAGACTGCAGAATTTTACTGGTAATCAGGAAAATATAAATCAAAAAGTTATTACTCTACAGATATTATCTTGTAATTCCAAATAATAATAAGGACTTGAGGTAATGGAAACACTAATACTGGTAAGAGTTTAAGTTTTTACAACCAATTTGGAGAAGAAATTCATTAATATTTAGTAAACCGAACATGTATATATCTTCCAAGGCAACAATTCCACTTGCAAATATTTTCTCTATAACAAATCTTTGTACAGGAGCACAGGGGCCATGTGGTAGAACATTTTTTTTCAGTACTGTTAATAAAAAAATAAAGCTACAACCCTAACAGTCTCTTAGTAGGAGAATAGATAATTAACCAGCTGTTTATTCATTCAGTGTAACACTATACAGCAATCAAAGTACATCTTCATATTAACATGGGAAAATCTCAAAAATAGCATGCTGACTAAAAAAGCAAGTTGACAAAATATGCATACCTCATTACGCCATTTTTTTACATTTAAATATAAAACACACTCACACATTCTATTATCTATGATCTGTATCAACTTCCAGATAGTCATTCTCACATATATCTCACTCTATAGAATATAAAGCAAATAAGACAAATATTAACGTTTGATTAATTGTGAGTTATGTGTCTGCCATAATACGGCTACTCTTTTGTTTAAATGGTTACACAATTTAAAAGGAAAATAATTTGTGTAAGAAAAATATAATAGTCTCAAGACTCATTCATTCATGAGTACTTAAACTGACCAAAGATAAAATAAATCATACAATGAGACCTAACCCTAATATCTAGTTGTAGTCTCCAAATTTAATTTCCTACTACTAAAATGAACCAGGGTCATTTGGGAAAAAAAAAAAAAAAAAAAGGCTTATTCTAGGATCTGGGTCAAAAAATGCTCAAGATGAAAAAAAATGTACAAGATGAGCCTACCATATCACAATGTGTGAGAATGCAAGGTAACTATGAGAGTACTGGAGCCATTTGAAAAGAAGGCAGGATACTGCCCCTTATGATTATGGGGATAGAGTAAGTTAGTGGCCAACAGCTATTCATACACATTTTTGATTATGAATATTTTGTTTATTAAAGCTTTTGAAAATGGACCTCTTATTCCTTCCCTTTCTATCCATATCTCTGAATAATGTTCCAAGGAGGTAAGGAGCAAGTCTTTTGACCCACACTAAACCACGTCAGTAATTTCAAACTCCATTTACCTTATTTTTTCTTTCACTTTTCAATTGGTTAAAAACATATTTGGCCCCGTTAAATAATCTCTTGGTATGTTTTACTTAACCAAGGCATAATGAATAAAATATCATTTTCAAGAAAGGCAGCTAACTCCTTACCCATAACCTATCACTTCAACAATAGTGAAGACACAGAGGTATCATTCATTTGGGAATGGCAGATGGACATGATGGCCCAAATTCTTTCCTAACAACTGCAATTGCCACTATGGTAGCTTCTTTATCATACCAGCAAAAGTTTAAATTTGAGAAATGGTTTGTACATTTTAAAAGCCTTACTATATTTGGAAGTAGCAAAAAAAAAGGAATACACAGAGAAAGCAATGTGTCACTGAATAATTTAGTTTCAAAATAAGCCCATTCAAGCATGCTTGGCGTAACCCCCCACCTGCCTTCATAGTCAGAGACCATCTTTAAATTTTACTGAAGGCTAAAGTATAAACTGAATGTTCGACTCAAAAGAGTGAGTCAAAGACAGAGAAAACAGTTCCTACTCATGTCCAAGTTCTGCCTTTGAGGATATAGCTTCCCTGTCTGAAGATCATTCTCTCACCTTCATGAGTAACAACAGGGACAATCCATTCCAGTGTACCCCAGAAGAAATGACTGAACCGGTGGCTTCAGTAGGATAAGTTTAACTAGCCTCACAACTGAGCTATGCATTGTCACTGTGAAGATCCATCCTAGTCTGAGGAAATTTAGACATTAGACCCATTTCAGTGACAATGTTGACTTTTACCCAAGGCCTCTTATCTTGGTAAACAGAGAAGTTTAAGGAAATCCCCTCAACTATTTGTGTTTTAAAAAAAGGCTTAATGCAAAGAACATCTTTCCCTACATGACTCAGATAAAGCACATGGATGCTTCCCTTATTTACCTGTGGCAACACCAGACACAGATTCTTCAAGTTCTCATTTTTTTGCCTCATAAATTATTACTTGAACTATTTTGTCCCCACTGCTCAATCAGAACAAAATGCTTGTGAGCCAAACTTTCCCACAGGGTGTTGTTGGACTTAGACCTGTCCTCAACCACAGCCAGCATATAACTCCAAAGAATAGGCTGACCTCAGAGTAAAACATCCTCTGATCTACTGTCCTATCACATTCTTGCTCACCCCACTCCCCACACCTGGTTCCTTCTAGTTTTGTTGACTCCTCCCTATCAAAGAAAAGCCCTTTACCTGCCTGACTTTTGAGATGCTTGCAAATTGCATGGTTGAAGCATATTTCAAAAGTCTCCATCGCCTTAATGCAAAGATCTCCTTCACCTTTCTTGCAACAATCATTCTGAATAAAGTCTCTTCTTACCTAAGTCCCAATTTGTTTTTTGTTTGTTTGTTTGTTTGTTTTTAATTTGACACCAGTCATAATACCCTGTGGAAGAAAGTGCTGGTTTTCCCCACCCCCAGGATTAATTCTCCCCCATTTTCTATAGTAAGCTTTCTTTTTTAACTTTGAAATATAATCCAGATTTCCCAGAATCCCTCACAATTAACGTAGTCATATAACAAAGTCTGGCCAAAGGGAGGTAAGCAGAACTGGTATTCAAGTTCCAGAAACTGTGAATAAAAATATGTGCTTTTCTCATACTCTTTTCGGTTTTTTGTTTTTTTTTTTAGATTTTATTTATTTATTTGACAGAGAGAGAGAGAGAGCAGGAGAGCACAAGCAGGGGGGAGCAGCAGAGAGAGGGGGAGAGATGGTCTCCCCACTGAGGAGGAAGCCAGACACAGGGCTCAATCCCAGGACCCCCAATCATGACCTGAATCAAAGGCAGATGCTTAACCAACTGAGCCACCCAGGTGCCCTCTTTTCTGCTTTCTGTTAGTGGAACATGAATGTGATGTCTGCAAATAGAGCAGCCACAATGAACAATGAAGTATTAGTCATGTGTTGATGATGATAGAACAAGATAGAAGGAGCCACTGCTTTTTTGGGAGCTTTACCATTTGCAGCCAGATCTAATGCAAGCTGAGCAACTTAAATTCTCCTTTCCTCCACATAAAAACTCTACTAAAACGTTTTTAAAAATATTGAAATCTTCATTTCACTTACTGAATGATAATTTTTAGAAGTGTAGGGTTTTTTGTTTGTTTGTTTGTTTTTAAGTAAAGCACAAAGAACTGAAAATGAAATTACTAGAAATGAGTAGTGAACAGTCCCTAGAAGTTAGGATAAATCAGCTATTGATTTAAGTCTTTTTCTTTATTACAGTGTAGTAAATAATTACAAATAATCAGAACACAATGGAAATGGGCAACAACTAATGACTACCCTGCTGAAAAAAATGCTTATTCCCTATTTATTAGCCTGGAACTAACAATGACTTGGTTCAAAAGAGAAGAATTCTGACATCCCCGACCATTAGACAGCCTGCCTTTTCACACACGATCAACTATGGGTGCTATTTTATTTCTCCCTAATTCAATCCAAAAACTTACCCAATTCACAGCAAAAATCATATGCAACAGAGATGTCAAATGCAGTTAATTGGTATTCAAACATCAAAATCAGAAAAGGCAGCTATAGTATTACAACACCTCAGTGAGTTCATTTCACTATAAGGTCACAAATATGACTGAAACTAACCTGAACACCACTGTTATTTTTCACTCTTTTACCTTCGAGGTAAAAATCTCACTAAAATTCATGCATGGTTCTTTAGAAATTCATACATGCACACACATACACACCATAACTTTGAAGACTACAGATTCTATGGATCTACTTTTGCCTCCACTGATGTCAGTAGAAAGAGTATGTACTTATTTAAGTAAGAAAGCTCACCAATTGTGACCATAAATTAAAATAAAAAGGATATAAATATTTCTATGTATGTATTATTTTATTAGCACATGCACCCATAAACTTATATATTAATGTTAACCTAACTTCCCTTTCAAGATACAGCTCTTATTTCTGAATATCCATTAGTTCAAATTATAAATAAAGTTATGGTCCTTTAAAATTGGAATAAGTTCATGAAACTAATAATTTAGATCACAAACACTAGCATAGTTAATAGATATATGTCAAAGGTTACTTACTACAAGGTAAATATATATATATTCAAATTACATTAGTGTCATAGGTAATATTCACATATCCATGACTAAAATGACATAAATTCAAGTTCAAATGAGACAGTAATTTCAGCATTCCTAATACTCATTAGTTTATTTAAGAATATACTTCCTAAGTGATTTTGAGTGAAATATAGTTGCTTGATAATCAGATTTTACATTTTTTTACTTTCATAAGCAACTCTACAACATTATATCAATTCCAATTTACAGTAAATCTCACCTAATTAATACACCAATGGGAAAAGAAACATCCAATTAAGTCATCGTCCCAGTTATTAAAGCCCATAGGAAAATATGCTAACTGGTAATAATTTTTTCCCCAAATTTCTAAAATATAAAGCAGAATTAGATATAAGAATAAATAAGTCCTACTTAACAATCTTAGTACATGAGCAAAGGAATAATTAACTACAGAGAAATCTGTATTTTTTCTCAGGAACTTGATAACTAAATTAATGTCAGTCATTACAATAAAGATGTGTTTACATATATTTCACATTCAGTATTCAGTCAACACAAATATAGGTGAAATGAGCTAGGTGTGAATTATTTCAAAATTATCAGAATTTGGGCCAATCAATTTATCTTTGAATTCAGAGCAATTAACGACCAAAATAAAGACCTAAATACACATCTACAGTCTTCCATCTATATCAAAGAGAATCCCAAACTCTGCTTTTGAATACTAAAATATATATCCATGCACTAAAATGTGCTATTTAATAGTTTCAAAATGAAATTATTCACTTTAATTATATCTATATTTATCTATATCTCTATCTTTATCTACCCACTTATCTATCTAAAACTTTTAACTATTAAAAAATTGGAGATCACTGAACAAAAAACCTAGGTTTTTGAATTCCATTTCACCTCTTAGATATCTTAATAAGATCCCAGATTGGTATTTGTCTGTTTGTCTAGTTGTTGGAAGAACATCTTTCACCAGATAGAAAACTGTCAGTTTGAGTAACTCTCCAACTATTTTATTTAGCAGCCTCCCATTAAGAGATATTCTTTTTTTTCTGACAATTTTTAATCTCTGTAATATTTATATGTTAGTACAATTGTTGGTCTTTGCAACTGAGATTTTATGTTATAAACATACTCCTTTAATTTTCTTCTAGTGCTTAATATCATGTTTTTGAAATTTAAATAAAATATTGAATATGACACAATTGAAGTAATCTTGCATCTCTATAAACTTTCAGTATTTCAAATGTATTAACCACTTAAATACAAATGTCTAGGTAGTTTCTTATTGAGATAAAGACTAATCCTAGAAATATGTTTTCAAAACCCTTTGCACCAATTAAATATTTGTTCAAGTTTTCAGACAACATATGAGATTCACTAATTTATGCATTCATAAAATATATCCCCTAGATATCTAAATTTTAAAAAGTATAATGAATTAACAAACACTAAGTGCTATGTGAGATATGAATTGAGTGTTATAAAAATGAAGGAGAGTGGGAAGGTTAACAGTTGAGATTCTAGAATTATAAAACCTAGAGTTGCATTCTGGTTTGGCTATCTAGCAGCTATGGGCTGCAATTTCTTCATTCATGAAATAAGAATAATAAGAGGAAGTATCTCACAGAATTGTTGAAGGTTGCAATGAAATGAAAGAATGAAGAGTCAGCACAGACGCTTGTACATAGAAAGCATTCAATACATGCTATTTATTATCAAATTTCCCTGTAGAGGGTTGCCTGCGTGGCTCAGTTGGTTAAGCATCTACCTTCAGCTCATGTCATGATCCAGGGGTCCTGGGATCGAGCCCCATGTTGGGCTCCCTGTTCAGTGGGGAGTTTGCTTCTCCCTCTGCCTCCACCCATCCCTCTGCTTGTGCTCTCTCCCTCCTTCTCTCTGGAATGAATAAATAAAATCTTTAAAAAAAATTTTTCCCTGTAGAAATCAAGGAAGGTTTCCTGCATGTTTTAGTAGATGATCTGGGCTCTAGTACTTAGCACTGTGCCTGAAATGAATGAATGAATGAATGAATGAATGAATGAATCTCTGACTGAGAGAGGTAGTATTACAGAATAAGGGACTAGTTAAAACAAAAAGGACAAAGACATGAAAATGCAAGTCCAAAGACAATTTATAGTTTCATGAGGCTGTAACATAGTGTCAATGAAAAGTTTCAATGTGGATAGGTTCTAGCTATTCAGGTACTTCCAGTTTTACTGTTCAGAAAAACATAGGCAGGACTTGGGCTCAATTTAGAAAAGACCAGGAAGTCTCTCCTAGAAGTCATAAAGAAAGGGCAGTGTAATCATAAGTATTAAATTCAGAACATTACGGAGAAACCAAAAACAACTAACAGAGTAATTGAGACAACATGCCTTCCTTAAACCTTGCCCTACCTAAAGGCAAAAATAAGGTTGCCTTCAGAATGAAACAATAGGAGCACAATGAAGTCTCCCTACCTCTACCCAACATTTAAAACCTCTCCCATCTCTCCCAAAATACCAGTCCAGAATTCTACAATTATTATTCCATAAAATTTTAAATCTGAAAGACATCTCAGAAATTATATACTCTGAACAGCACAAAACTTTCAGTTACAGATCCCTGTAATTTCTCTTCATTGCACAAAAACAAGTTTTAAGGTTACATATCTCTGTAATTGCCTGATTAATCTGTCTCTCCTTACTATACTATGAGCATCATAAGAATAAATAAGATACAGTGCCCTTCTTCATCTCTTGTTACAGTCTTTCTTTTAAAATCTAGTTTGTCGGGGGCACCTGGGTGGCTCAGTCGTTAAGCGTCTGCCTTCGGCTCGGGTCATGATCCCAGGGTCCTGGGATCGAGTCCCACATCGGGCTCCCTCCTCGGCAGGAGGCC
The DNA here is from genome assembly GCF_004348235.1 of Phoca vitulina. Taxonomy (NCBI): domain Eukaryota; kingdom Metazoa; phylum Chordata; class Mammalia; order Carnivora; family Phocidae; genus Phoca; species Phoca vitulina. The sequence continues at coordinate 42,874,261 of NW_022589705.1, read as the reverse complement.
TGCTTCTCCCTCTCCCACTCCCCCTGCTTGTGTTCCTGCTCTCGCTCGCTCTCTCTCTGTCAAATAAATAAATAAAATATTAAAAAATAAATAAATAAAAATAAATAAAATCTAGTTTGTCTGATGTAAGTATGGCTATTCTGGCTTTCTTTTGAAGTCCATTAGCATGACAGATGGTTCACCATCCCCTCACTTTCAATCTGGAGGTGTCTTTAGGTCTAAAATGAGTCTCTTGTAAGCAGCATATATATGGGTCTTGTTGTTGTTGTTTTTTAATCCATTCTGATACCCTATGTCTTTTAATTGGAGCATTTAGTCCATTTACATTCAGAGTGATTATTATTAGATATGAATTTAGTGCCATTATATTACTGGTAAAGTCCTTGTTTCTGGAGATGTTCTCTGTTCCTTTCTAGTCTTTGTTGCTTTTGGTTTCTTTCCCACTCAAAGAGTTCCCTTTAATATTTCTTGCAAGGCTGGTTTAGTGGTCACAAACTCCTTTAGTTTTTGTTTGTTTGGGAAACTCTCCTATTCTGAATGACAGCCTTGCTGGATAGAGTATTCTTGGCTGCAGATTTTTCCCATTCAGCATGTTGAATATATCATTCCACTCTCTTCTGGCCTACCAGATTTCTGTGGATAGATCAGCTGCTAACTTGATTTGTTGTCCCTTGTAAGTTAGGGATTTCTTTTCCCTTGCTGCTTTCAGGGTTCTTTTGTTATCTCTGTATTTTACAAATTTTACTATGATACACCTTGGTGTTGGTTGGCTTCTTTTGATTTGGTTGGGAGTTCTCTGTGCCTCCTGGATTTGGATGTCTATTTCTTTCCCCAGATTAGGGAAGTTTTTAGCTATAATTTGCTCAAATAAACCTTCTGCCCCTTTTTCCCCTCTCTTCTTCTGGGACTCATATGATATGAATGTTATTACGCTTTATGGAGTCACTGAGTTCCCTTAGTCTATATTCGTAATCCAGTATTTTTCTTTCCCTCTTCTTTTTAGCATCATTATTTTCTATAATTTTATCTTCTATATCACTTATTTGTTCCTCTGTTTCTTCCATCCTTGTGGTCATTACATTCAGTCAGTTTTGCATCTCAGTTAGAGCATTTTTTAATTTCTTATTTTGACCTGACTAGTTTTTAGGTCTTTTATCTCTGTAGTAAGGGTCTCTCTGGTTTCTTCATATGCTTTTGTCAAGCAGAGCTAGTATCCTTATGATTGTTGTTTTAAATTCTGGTTCAGGCCTATTATATCTATTCTGATTAGCAACCTGGCTGTGAGCTCTTCTTGTTGGAACCCTCTTACACTGTTGGAGGAAATGCAAACTGGTGCAGCCACTCTGGAAAACAGTATGAAGTTTCCTCAAAAAGTTAAAAATAGAACTATTCTACAATCCAGCAATTGCACTACTAAGTATTTACACAAAAGACACAAAAATACTGACTCGAAGGGGCACATGCACCCCAATGTTTATAGCAGCATTATCAACAATAGCCAAATATGGAAAGAGCCCAAATGTCCATCAACTGATGAATGAATAAAGAAGACATGGTTTTTATATATACAATGAAATATTACTCAGCCATCAAAAAGAATGAAATCTTGCCATTTGCAATGATATGGATGGAGCTAGAGTGTATTATGCTAAGCGAAGCAAGTCAGTCAGAGGAAAACAAATACCATATGATTTCATTAATATGTGAAATTTATGAAACAAAACAGATGAACACGGGGGAAGGGGAAAAAAGAGAGGGAAGGAAACCGTAAGAGACTCTTTACTATAGAGAACAAACAGGGTTGATGGAGGGGTAGAGGGTGGGGGATGAGCTAAATGGGTGATGCATATAAGGAGGGTACTTGTGTTGAGCACTGGGTGTTGTATGTAAGTGGTAAGTCACTAATTCTACTCCTGACATCAATATTACACTGTATGTTAACTAATTAGAATTTAAATAAAAATTTGAAAAAATTAAAAAGAATAAATAACGTGTTCCTTTTTGCTTACCATATATCCCAAGAAACAAGCACAGTGCCAGACACATGGGAGGTGAAATTAATTAAATGACTGAATAAATAAATGAGTATACTACTGGTGAGAAAATTGAGGGCAAGGAATTTCCATGCTTTGCCCTAGCTAACATCCTTAGACAGATTCGGACCTAGAAGCAGCTTTCTTTCTTTTTTTATTTCTGATTTTTTTGAGAGACAGAGCACACGTGGCATGAAAGAAGGGGTGGGGGGTGGCAGGCAGAGGGGAGAGGGAGAGAGAGAATCCCAAGCAGACTCCATGTGCCGCATTGAACTGGACACAGGGCTCGATCTCACAACTCTGAGATCATGAGCTGAAATCAAGAGTTGGATGCTTAACCAACTAAGCCACCCAGGCACCCATAGAAGCAGCTTTCTTGATTGTATTCTACTGCCTTTTCCTAGTTGCAGTACATGACCATGTGTTAATCATATCCTCTCGCTGACACCTTTTTAGTAATAAGCACTTTTTTAAGACACCATATTACATGTCTCTAAAACCTTCATATGAACAAGTGTATCAACCTGTTTTATCTATTTTACAAGAGACTCACAGAAGATTAGAATTTGGAGATTTTAGCAAAGGGAATAGCAGTGTAAATGGCAAAAATAGGATTAAATGCCAGCTTGGACCATTTCACAATTTTGCCTAAAACTATATCCAGGTTCTTCATCCTGTGATCATGGAAATAAAATATGTGTGCCCATTTTCCAGCTAGAAGTTAAATAATGAGGGGCACCTGGGTGGCTCAGATGGTTAAGTGTCTGCCTTCGGCTCAGGTCATGATCTCCAGGTTCTGGGATCGAGCCCCATATTGGGCTCCCAACTTAGCAGGTTGTCTGCTTCTCCCTCTCCCTCTGCCTCTCCCCCTGCTTGTGCTCTGTCTCTCTCTCTCTGTCTCTCTCAATTGAATAAATAAAATCTTTTAAAAAAATAAAATAGGGGTGCCTGGGTGGCTCAGTCGTTAAGCGTCTGCCTTCAGCTCAGGTCATGATCCCAGGGTGCTGGGATCGAGCCCCACATCGGGCTCCCTGCTCTGCGGGAGGCCTGCTTCTCCCTCTCCCACTCCCCCTGCTTGTGTTCCCTCTCTTGCTGTGTCTCTCTGTGTCAAATAAATAAAATCTAAAAAAGAAGAAAAAGAAAAATAAATAAAAAAATAAAATAAAAGTTAAATAATGAGACTCTACATGCCTTCTAGATTTTCCCAGGAGAAGAGTTCTGTAACCAGCAAGGACTAGAATAGGAATGGAGACAGGGGACTCAGGAACGAGGAATGGAAAGATCTCCTTAATAGTCTTCCCCTTGGAAACTGACAGCTATTATCATACATACTTTTCAGTAACTATTTGATGTTTCTTAAGAAAATGACAATAAAGAATGACATTAAAATGAAAAGGGATAATAATGTTATTGTAGTTCAAATGTCATTTTCATGAATACATTAACTTATGTAAAAGAAGTTACTTATCATTCCTTGTGTCCATATAAGAACCCACATTCCATCTAAAGATAGTCATTTTCTTCAACCACAATTCCATCTTGGAGACAGAAAACATTGCATTATCTAAGGACACACAAAAGGAAAAAAACTGTCCAAAAAAATCAAACTATCAATCTGTTATGCTGGTGTTTCTACCACAGCAAAGATGCAGGTATTTTGTTTTCTCAGCAATACTTCTCTTTGGGTTATTCATGAAAAGAATGAACACTGTGCATGACAGAATTTTATGCTTACAAAACAACAACAACAAAAACAAAACAAAAAAATAATGAATGGATCTTGGGGCACCTGGGTGGTTCAGTCAGTTAAGTATCTGCCTTCAGCTCAGGTCATGATCTCCAGGTCCTGGGATTGAGCCTGAGTTAGGCTTCCTGTTCAGAGGGGATCTGCTTCTTCCTCTCTCCCTCTGCCTCTCCACACCCCACTCATGCCCTCTCAAATAAATAAATAAAATCTTAAAAAAAAAATAAATGAATGGATCCTACCAAGTAAGACTCTAACTCCTGATGTGTTAAGCCAATGAGCCCATCACATGTCCTAGACATCTTCACAAGCTATTCACACTTCTCCTACATACCAACATGGCTCTCTCCTCAGAGCTTTATTTAAATTTTATGTTATTGTCGAGGCTTTCTCCGGAAATTCCATCTAAAATTGTAAACCGTTCCTCATAACCTTTAGTGCTCTTTCCTGTGTCACTTTTAATTGTCATCATCATTAGCCAAAATACTGTTTTACTTATATTTAATTTTTTTTGTCTGTATTCTTGTACTAGAAAGTGAGTTCTATGAGGGTTGGGATTTTGGTCTAATTTATTCATAACTATATCCCAGAGCCTATATTACTGCCTGGAATATATTTGCTTAAGAATGATGTATTGATTAAAGGAATAGAATATTTACAAAAAAATGTGTAATATGGGCCTAATAATACTTTTGAAGGAATACTAAGATTTAACAACACTTTCTAAACTAATGGCCAATTAATTTTGCACATCTTGAAAAAAACTCATACTGGATTCTTTGAACAGAAAAAGAAAAAAAACTGGTCATGTTTAAGCTGAAATATCTGTTAAAATTTACATATTAATAAGATCATTAATAAGATCATACACATTAATAAGATCATCATGAAAATGCAGCCACATTTAGAATGAAGGGAAACAATTATAAAAGTGGGCATTAAATTTAGTGAAAGCAAAACAAATACTTTTGGTCTCCTTTTGTGGAACGGTCAGATTCACAGACAAAATGAACCCATGAGACACTTCTGGATTGTGCAGAATTTCAGATTTTCATACACAAAGTTGGTTTTAGGCAGCTTCCAGATTGCCCCAAGGGGTAAAAAGAACAAAAGATCATATTAAATTATTTTGTATTAGCAACATTGCTTTAATAAAGATAAGACATTTCATTAAATGAAATAAATGCAATGCACAATATGAGTATATGCACAGATAAACGTACACATATATTGATACAACATTGGCAGTTGTTCTAACAGTGACAAGGAAGGTTTGATTTTGCAGAAAAAGTCTGCATTATTTGCAGTTTCAGCCTTGAAAATCTTTTAAACAATTTGCCAAGTATTAATTTTGGTCTTGGTATGTGCTAGAAATATTTATCATAACCAATTATTAAAAATTGCTTACTTTGTGGTTTCAGTTTTGAAAAAGTTTTAAAAAATTTTCTTTTATTACCCTGAGTTGCTGTTGTCAGACCAGGTATATACTGCGCATTTCTTTGTTCTCTCAACCAATTACTTCCCTGAGCATTTTTACCTTTTGCTTTCTTTCCATATTCCTTACCGTGTTGTGCTACTGAACAATTTACGTATAATACAATCATAAACTAAAAGATATTACAAATATTAATAGTTTCCCTTCAAATTTTATATTTGCCAACAAATTATAGTCTTACAAATAAGAATTCGTATCAGAGCCCTTCATCTCCAATACTGAACACTTCTCCTAAGTCACCTACTAAACGTGTGCAGTTCTCACCCACACAACATTTACAGTCACTTTGATGTTGAAGTAAAAACATTTGCATGACCAGTTACAAGTTCTATCACTGAATCATGAGTAATTATTGCCAACGCTATCAACTAATGTGCTTTCTACAGAGGCTGATATGATTTCTTCAAATGAGCACAGGACTGTACCACAATAGCCTCTCCCACATTTATAAGGACATAAATGGCATTGTGTTTGACTTTTTACAAATCTGTTGTTTTGCCATCTTTTGGTCTTCCAGAGATTTCTACTAGGAATCCTTAAGGTACTTTACAAAATTAAAAATGAGAGAGAGCAAAAGAAAAAAAGAAAAAGAGAGCCTGATTCTTTCCTAGACCACTCTTATTATCTAAAATACTAAGCACCTGACTTTATTCATAGCATGAAAACAGATATTTTGTTTACCACATGAACTCACATAACCTGTCAAACTTATGGCTGTCACTAATTGTGCTTTTTTTTTTTTTAAACTGAGTTGCTACTACTGTAACATCAGACAGCTTGGTTTCCTTTATAATTAGGGCTGTTCAGATCAATCTGATAGTTTCTTGAATCTTGAATTTGTTGACAGGCCTATTTAAAATTATGTGAGCCATTTTTGCTGTGATATGTTATATTTATTGTAAGTGCATTTTTTATTTATTATATTTTCATTTTTCTAACCTTAATCATTTAATCAATAACACTGTAACTTTTATTTCAAAGTATATTTAATAATTTTCAAACTAAAGATAGTTAAAAAGTGTTTTATGGCAACACAAACAAGCTGTTATTCAGTACAGCAAATTACAGTATGATTAAAAACACATGGCTAGGGTTTAGGAAATTTGGGTCATAATTATTTCATTGTATTTTAGTGCTATGATGAGCTATGTGGTTGTTGGTAAGATTCCCTAGAACTTATTCATTTTTAAAATGGTCAGGGGGCACCTGGGTGGTACAGTCAGTTAAGTGTCCGACTCTTGGTTTTGGCTCAGGTCATGATTTCATGGGTCATGGGATCGAGCCTCGTGTCCGGCTCCACACTCAGTGGGCAGTCTACTTGAAGATTCTCTCTCCATCTCCCTCTGCCCCTCCAGCTTGTGCTCTCTCTACCTCTCTCTTTCTCTAAAATAAATAAATAAATCTTTAAAAAAATAAATAAAATGGTCAGAATAAATTCAAAGGGTCTCAAAATTCTATGACTCCACAAATACTTAAAATATTTTGTCTTCAGTATAACAAAAGTCATATGCGCAATGCAGGGGTTATATTTAAAACATTTAATAATAGAATGGCATTTACCTATCAGAACTGTATTTGCAGAAACAAGTACAACCCTATAAGAATATTTTTGCTTAATATGGAAGAAATGCCTATATGGCAGAATAAACAAAATGACTGACTGAAGAGAAACAGTAAATATCTATGCCCAAAATAGTAGATATTCCTCAAGTTCCTAAGAAGTTTTCACCAGGTGGGTTCTAAAGTCTACTCAGTTCAGAAGAATCACTTCACTGACTAGTTTCTAGACCCAGGACTATTTTGTGTAGAATGAGATTAGGATAGCCTAGAGCCTTCCTTAATGGCTAATTAACTTAATTTGTGAAATACTGTTGGTAATCAACATAGATGAAATCAGAGAGCAGAAAAGTGACTTGCTAATGTGGTCCTTTGACCAATAGTAAGAGCATCACCTGTCAATGTGTTGGAAATGCAAATTCTCAACTTCTCTCTCTCTAAAATAAATAAATTAACCTTTAAAAAAGGGGAGGGCTCCTAGGTGACTTAGTCAGTTAAGCATCCTACTCTTTGTTTCGGCTCAGGTCATAATCTCAGCGTCCTGAGACAGAGCCAGGTGTAGGGCTCTGCGCTCAGAGAGGAGTCTGCTTGAGGTTCTCTCTCTTTCCCCCTGCCCTCCCACCCCCCCCAAAAAAAAAAAAAAATATTATAAAAAAAAAAAAAAAAAAAGAAACGCAAATTCTCAAATCTCATCCCACACTTACTAAAATCAGAAATTTGGGGGGATAAAGCGGGGAAGGTGGTCAACATGATCTCCAGGGGATTCTAATAAATACTAAATTTAAAGAATTATTGGCTTAGATTATCACAGGGGGCTGGCATTATGAATAATGAAGAAGGCAGCTGCTTAGATAGTATATTTCAGATATATTTGGCCTGATTCATCACAAGTGTTAAAGATTAGAAAATAAAGCTTAGGGAATTTGTGGTCACTCAGCAACCAAGATGTGAACCAGGTGAATGCAGATCTCCCTTAAACAGTTCAAATGTGTAACCATTATTCTTCCCATTAAAAAGCCCATTAAATATTAAATGGTAAAATAATTCTTGATTCAACAACTGAAATCTTGGTTTTGAATTTATATACAGTTTTATTTATTTATTTATTTATTTTAAGATTTTATTTATTTATTTGAGAGAGAGAATGAGAGACAGAGAGCATGAGAGGGAGGAGGGTCAGAGGGAGAAGCAGACTCCCTGCCGAGCAGGGAGCCCGATGCGGGACTCGATCCCGGGACTCCAGGATCATGACCTGAGCCGAAGGCAGTCGCTTAACCAACTGAGCCACCCAGGCGCCCTATATACAGTTTTAAAGGTGCTGACCCATAGGCGCTTTTAAATTCCTTAAAAAAAAAAACAAAACAAAACAGAAACACGGCGCCTGGGTGGCTCAGTCGTTGGGCCTCTGCCTTCGGCTCAGGTCATAAACCCAGGGTCCTGGGATCGAGTCCCGCATCGGGCTCCCTGCTCAGCGGGAAGCCTGCTTCTCCCTCTCCCACTCCCCCTGCTTGTGTTCCTGCTCTCGCTATCTCTCTGTCAAATAAATAAAATCTTTAAAAAAAAAACAGAAACATATAATTACCAGTTAAGAATATGAAACAATATGGGTACCTGGGTGGCTCAGTCAGTTGTCTGCCTTCAGCTCAGGACATGATCCCAGGGTCTTAGGATGGAGTCCTGCATTGGGCTCCCTGCTCAGTGGGGAGTCTTCTTCTCCCTCTCCCTCTGCCCCTCCCCGGCTTGTGCTCTCTCTTGCTTGCTCCCTCTCTCAAATAAATAAATAAAATTTTTAAAAAAAAAGTATAAACCAATATATAGCATAGTTCTAAAAGAAGTATTTTACTAACTGGCAGTATTTACAAAGCTATGCTTGTTAAACTTTAATCAATCATCTGGGATATCTTTTAAAATACAGATGTTGAAGAGTAACTAGGTGCCTCAGTTGGTTAAGTGATCCACTCTTAACTTCAGCTCGTCGTGATCTCAGGGTTGTTAGATCTAGCCCTGAACTGAGCTCCTTGCTCAGTGCAGTCTACTTGGGTTTCTTTCTCCCTTTCCCTCTTTCTGCCCCTCCCCCCTACTTGTCCTCTCTAAATAAATAAATAAATGAAATCTTTAAAAAATAAATAAATAATGATGTTGAATCATTAGGCCTAGAGTGAAGTCTAGAATCTGCATTTCTAACAAGCTTCTAAAACATGCCCCTGCTGTTGTTCCATGGGCCTTACTTTGTGTAGCAAGGGCATGGAGTTGAAGAGGACAAACTCTGGAGTCAGATTGGAACCACCAGCTACCACTTATAATCATTTGAGTTTGAGCAATTTAGTAAGTCCTTCTGGGCCCCACCTGTAAAATGGGGATAGGAATAGTGCCTACCTTTTAATGGTTGGCAGATTAAATGAGTTAATATATACAAAATGCTTAATATACATAATAAGTACATAATAATTTTTAGCTTTTAGTATTTAGACCAAAAATTTACCTATCACTACCAAATGAATCATTGTTAAGCATGATTTTAAGGGATTAATTCATATAAAGTAACACATAAATAATGTATTTGAAGCCACAAATCCTACAGAAAAAAGTAAATAATTTTTAAATTAATAGAATAAAAAAAGTTTTCTTCCTTATGAAATACTGTTTGGCTCCTAGCTCAAATTACATATTTTTAGTGCTTACATATTCCTCCATCAATGATAATGTCAATAATTTCTGTCTAAGCCCCTTTTTTTTCCTGATAGTCTTTTTCTTTTTTTCTTTAATTCCATCTCATTAGTTATAGCCAATGTCCACTTGGGGCACTTTAAATAATTTCTTGTCCTGAAGACAGAAAATTAAATTATGGACTATTAAATACACGTAACTAATTAGTCTATTGATTAATTTCATATTTAGTTGAGATAAGAAATCCTGAATCATACCTAACTTCGGGGATTTATGGTTGGACATTCTCCTAATTTCTTTTTTTTTTTTTTTTAATTTTTTTATTGTTATGTTAATCCCCATACATTACATCATTAGTTTTAGATATAGTGTTCCATGATTCATTGTTTGTGCATAACACCCAGTGCTCCATGCAGAACGTGCCCTCCTCAATACCCATCACCAGGCTAACCCATCCTCCCAACCCCCTCCCCTCTAGAACCCTCAGTTTGTTTTTCAGAGTCCATCGTCTCTCATGGTTCTTCTCCCCCTCCGATTTCCCCCCCTTCATTCTTCCCCTCCTGCTACATTCTTAAATAGAAAAATGATTACTATTATATTTTATGAGCCTTTTAATCATGTAAGTGGTCAAATTGGAAATTAAAGTTGGAAGTTAGGGATTTGCCAGATGACCAACTGCTTACCATTAGATTTTAACCTCTATCAAAAAGTTGGATAAAAACGTAAAAAATCATTACTGACTGCTCCAAATAACTAACTCGAATTTTCATATTAAAAGGGTAGTTGTTTATTTCTTTCTTTAAATATATGTAGGAGCAGGAGTCCTTAAAGATTTCATCACTTCACCCAACATGTGTGGTCACTTGGGAGTCCTTTAGGTATATAATCATTATATTAATGGAATAACTTAAGGCAAAAAGTTCATCAAAGAGTAACTATATATTTGGGTGTCTGGAGCCAGAGAAGATTAAAAAAAAAAAAAAAGAAAGCCAAAATATTTCATAGAATTTTCCCTTCCTTCCTTCCTTCCTTCCTTTTCCTTAAAAAATAAGAGTTCCAACCATGGAAATAAAGAATAATGTAGTGAGGGTTTATTTTGTAATTAATATGCATGGGAATTTACACAGTTAATTTACATTCACATTTACAGGAATTACCTCTAACCTACATATTGACAGAAGAGGCTCTTTAATTTTATGAGTCCAAGGAACCTATCTAAGTGCCTAATTTTTTTCTCCATTGCCTTTAATTAAAATAACTCCAGGATCATCTACCTGATAATTTGGATAATTTTTTTAACAGGAAGCAAGTTCGCTCACTGAACACAGTTGCTAAGCTTGCCTAACGACAACTTTATATTCATGAAAATTAAAATGGGCACATTCTCAGCGGGCAATAGGCCCACTCACAGGGAGTCAGAACAGCTGCCTGTCTGCCTTGTCCTTGGGTAAACCAGAGAGCTGTGGGGCTTTGGGTAAGTCATCTAACCATCTAGCCCTAGTTTTCACATCTGAAAAATAAGAGACTGAGCTAATCTCCAAGATGCTACCAAGCTGAAATTTTAGGGATTCTCCTGGAGATTATTTTAATAGCTCTCAGTGTCCATAAAGATGTAATTCTCAACTATGGAGTTTTTTTTGGAAAAACATGTGTCATTACCTGTCTCTAATATATTAAAATATTTAACATTTACTGGGCAATATCCTCCCCCCAAATTGTAAAAGATGATTTCAGTAAGTCTTTTCCCTCCTTCTAGAAACCTAGAGAAGTTTCACTAGGAATAAGCACAAAGCTACAGCCTGCCCCAGTAAGAGACTGTGAGACTTACATTTTTTTTTTTTAATATTATTTATTTGAGAGGGAGCTAGCATGGGGGCTGGGGGGAGAGGCAGGGGGACAGGGAGAGAGAGTCCTAAGCTGACTCCGCTGAGCTCGGAGCCCAACCTGGGGCTTGATATCACCAAACTGAGCTGAAACCAAGAATTGGACACTTAACCAATTGAGCCACCCAGATGACCCCAGACTTACATGTTTAAAATTTTTATTTTCTCAGATCTACTATGGCATCCGTTCTCATGGTTATTATATATCTGTATCTATGATGACAATGATATTACAGATTTCCTGTTTACCAGATTCTGCCTTCCTTCTGTCTTCCTCCATCTGTCCTTTCTTCCCTCCCTCTCTTCTCTCCTTCCTTTTTTCCTCCTCCCTCCCTCTTTCCCTCCCTCCCTTCCTTCCTTCTTTCTTTCTATCCTACATTTGGGCAAGACTCTGAGCTTGATATTTTCATGGACAGAACAACCCCATGGGAAAGACAGGAATTAATAAATAAATACAATAATAGACACTGCAATTTCATATTACAGTTGCATGCAAGTCTCATGAGAGTAGAGTAGGGAGGAAACAATTTTGATTGGGTGGAAAGTAGGGAGGCCTCCAGAATCCTTACAGAAGTTTATCTTAGTCCTATAGAATAACCAGACTGAGTCAACTGGGGCTGCCATAAGATACCATAGACTAGGTGATCAAAATAGTAGCAATTTATTTTCTCACAGTTCCAGAGGCTGGGAAGTCCAAGATCACTGTATTAGCAAGGAAGGTATTATTCTGAGGTCTCTTCTCTTGACTTGTAGGTGGCTGTCATCCTGCTGTATGCTCTGCTGTCTCTTTTCATAAGAACACTAATCCTGTCCAATCAGGGCCCCACCCTTATAACCTCATTTAACCTTAATTACCTCCTCATAGGTCCCATATGCAAATACAGTCACATTGGGGATTAGGGTTTCAACAAATGAATTTGGGAGGACACAAACATTCAGTCCATAGCCCCAGTGAAGAAGAAAATGAATCTTGTATCAGTTTTATGTGACTGACAAGGGGTGACGGCTCTACGTTCTGGGTAATGCAAACAGTTCAGTACAACTAGGGTACAGGTCGTACTTCTGGAAGTGTCAGGAAAAAATCAGGAAAGGTAAAGACTGGCCTGAAATACCCTTCTAAGCACACTGGCATCCTGCACATAGGGAAGCACGAAATAGACTATGTGATGATGCTCAGCAAACACTACCAGCAAATTTCAGTCTAGTCCACATCCTCTCTCTACCAACCAGTTAAAAGGCTTTCCGACTTGATGTGTTCCACTTTTTGTTAACAATACACTGGGAGCTAGAGTTTTAGCTAAACCCAAAATGTAACTATTTATTATGTATTGAGTTTTTTTTTTTTTTCTGAAAGAAACCTGCCTTAAAAACTGTATTGCCATAAATTTTCATTTATCTAGCAAGGTTTTATGTAATACAGTGGATGTAATCGACAAGTGAAATGCAATGACACTTTTTCTCATTTCCAATCCATAATGAACACATGAGAGATGAGCTCTTCCTCTTTGTTGTACTACAATGTACCATTTCGTCAAATTCTTATCATTACTGGTGAGTCTTTAATTTTACTGTAGGTTTTTGAAAGCCTTGTGCATACCACAAGAGTTCCTTAAAATGAGAGACTCAAATGTTAAAGCAAAAACTAAAACATTTTAGGGTTATGAGTGTAACCATTTCACATTATATATCTTCTTAGTAAACTTTGTCTTTGGCTTCTGACTCTAAATTTTGTGAAGAAAATATTTGCAATTCATATTCACACTCGCAGGTTGTTTACAAAGGTGTAAAGGGAAGATTATTCTGTAGCCATTATGTATTTGTGGTGTCAGGGGCTTATTATTCCAAATGTAAACTATATTTATATATCAAAACCTCATGAGATATGAGAACATTCTAACACGGCATTATACTGGCAATATACTTTGCTGCCTAGAAAGATGTTTGTAAAACAGCGAGGCTCACTTAAGCCATTACTTATAAATCAGTATTTTACTAAAACCACAGCTTGGTTAGATCAAGTTTATCAATCTTGTCACTAAATATTCTCAACTTAATGTTCTGATTTCTTAATGAGCTCCTTGCAATAGAAAAGGTTAGATAATTAGCATGCTGTTGTTCAACCAGCATAAATTCTAGCATTTCTAGGAAGATAAATATCTAGCTTCAAAATAGAAAGGAAATCAGAGAAGCGATTAATTCATCTTTTTTTAAAGAAGTGAACAATGTAACAAGTTTTGTAGAATTTTGTGTCTTAAAAGTCAGTAACAATAAGGCATCTAAGTATAAAGATCTGTACTTCTTTCCTCCTGTTTTCCATACTATTTAATAATTAATAGGGTCCCTTCTCACTTAAATAAAAGATCAGATGTGGCCTTATATAATTTAAAATAGTGTCAGTCCGATACTCTTCTGGTGCTTAATGATAGAGGAAACTGACTGAAACTGAAAAATAAGCTCACAAATCCATAATTGCAAAGTATGGAAAGGGTTATGAAGGGAAGTATCAGAGTTATGTTATAAAAGAAAATAGTGAGAGGGCACTAATTTATATTTGGTGAGGATTGTGGAGGAGTCTAGGATTTCAGGGATTAATAGGAATTAGCTAGGGAAAGAGTGGGAAAGGGTATGCCAGACAGAAGGAATAATTTGTGCAAAGGCCCTGAGCTGAGTCAGAAATGAGATTCCTGCTCTTTCTATCTCAATGAAACATTTAATGAGTACAGATGCTTCACATAGGCAGTAAGTTTTCATAATGTGAATTGGCAGTAACTGGACTGATTAATTATGAAGCTCAATTTTCATTATGAAAGCATGTTGTGACCCTCATCTACAACAACTAAAAGCCCTAGACAATATTTATTAGGCTGGCATCACAATTATTCTGTCTGGATGGTTTGTTGTTTGTTTATCGGTGATATGAATTTTAAGAAAAGAGGGACTGGTATGATGCTGTTGCCACAGTGAGAAAGAAAGAAAGGCCATTACCCTTGAGCAAAAGCCAAATCGAATCAAAGGCTGACTTTTCTCAATGATAATTAAGTTGTCCAGCTCTACATTTATAGCTACAGAATACTTTATTTCTGAAATTGTTCCAGAAAAAAAAAAAATAGTTTGCTATTGAAACTCTGAAATTCACTGGCTGTTTTCTAATCCCATTTTCCTCATTTAAGAAAAATTGTTTCTGAAACTAATTTTAATAACCCATTTTTTTTTAAACACAAGTGTATGCATTTAGTATTGGCACTCAATCTTGGAGCTGAACTCTGACACAGATAACTCAGCACTCTAGTATGAGTGCCTCACAAACTCAATGCTTCCTCCTAGCTGAATCTGAACCTTTCTTCCAAAATATCTACCCTATGAGCATTGTGTATGTTGTTTTAGTTAAGAGTCTGGCACTCACTCCAGGTACTTAGTTATCTGATTATTTTAGCCTCTGTTCCTTGGACTGTTACCAGCCCTTCTCTTAGTTCTTTTTCTTCTTGTCCTAGCAAAAACAAAGATAGTTCTCCCTCAGCCTTCATATACATGTAACACACAGACACTAAGAAATTAACCCTAGGAACTACTCTTCTTAATACAGAATTCTGTACCTATCACCCAGGTTTCTGCCCCCTACTTTCACCCCCACTTTCACCACAGATCCGTTTCCATGAAATGGCTCCATAATCATTCAAACTCACTGTATTCAAGTAATATTCTCAGTACTTCACATTATTAAAAGCGATAATGGGCTTCTTCTAAAAAGGATTTAGTATTATTATTTTTTTCCTCTGAGTATGCCTAAACATTGAAGAATTAAGAAACCAACAAAGCATACAGCCCAATTATTCCATACTAATGTCTCCATAGAAATTACTCATCTCATCAATTATAACTTTGAAGGGTACCAATGTTTAAAGAAAGCTAATGTTAGAAAAGATATCAATATTATCAGGGAATATAAACATTTATAATCATATAAAGTGGAATAAAAGTGATTTAAGTAAACTGAGGAAATAGGCAAAACATTGGATTTATAGGCCTTAAAAATATAATAATTCACAAAGGTAAACAGCTAATGCATCGCAACTCCAAAAGGTCATTTATGAGCATCATGTAATTTCATCTGGTGCATTATCCTTTTAATATAGCAAATCCCAGTATTCTGCCAACCATGAGAATATACAAAAAAAATTATTCTACCTATGGCAATGCCTAAAAGCTAAAAAGTACAATTTAAAAATAATGAAATAGTATTATCTGGTATGAAGATGAAATGCATAACATCTAATTTTTCAAGCTTGCCTTTTTATATTATCTACATAAATCTCCATTAAAATTCACATTTCAGAATTCATACATAGATTAATGTGATTTTGGATTAAAATACGACATCAAATAATTTATTAATAATTCATATTTATTCTGCCCTCAAGCACAAACATTACTTTGGAAATCTAAAAGAAAACCTATTATCAGTCATACTTTCTTCCTTACTTTGTCAATAATTTCCTGTTTGGTATTTTTTCAGGCAAAATTATACTATTTGTAAGAGTGTATATCTTTTACTGTAAGAACCAATCAAAGATTTAGGAACGCTTCTGCTAATTGATTAGTATGGTAAATTTCCCTTGAATGCTTTATATTAAGGAATGAATCCCCTATCCCCTACTTACCCTTTGCAATAAAAATCCCTGTTTAGATCAAGTCCTATTTTTTTGTGAGTGCCAGGTTCATCATACTAGTTACATTTCTCAAAAACAAAGCACATCCTTCCCATTGACTTTATACTATGTTTTTTTTGTTTGGGTTTTTGGGTTGTTTGTTTTTAGAATTTTAAAAGAAACTATTAGTTACTTTATGTAATTATTTCAATTCGTTCTTAAACAAGTATTTGATAGGTTGAAAAAATTTGGGTATCCACAAATTCCAAAACTGCTGCAATTTTGATAGCAAGTCTTAACCCAAGCCAATCTCTGGTTATTAATGCCTATTAGGGTTTATTTGTAATGAAAACAGAACTGCTCTCCTTTCTTTCTAAGTTGGCCAGTGCAATGTCTATTTCCAATTCTCCCTTCCACCTCTTACCTCTGCTTCCCCTGCTCCCACATTTAATAACTAAAATAATGGATTAGAAATTTCTTTTTCTCTAAGCTGTAATCTAAAGTATGCGTTTCTTAAAGTATGACTAAGCATCTTGCTAAGACTTTCACAAGGCCTCAAACCCAGTTCGTAGTACTTTCTTCTCTCTGTGGATCACATTTCTTTACACTTCAAATACTAGTCTTATATGATCAATTTTCCAATTAAGCTTGAAAAAACACCAAATAATTAGAAATGATGTTTGATGTTTCAAGGTGAACCTGAACTTCATTTCATTTTAAATGTTCTTAAAAAAGCAAATGCTTCATTTATTCCAGTCCTTGGTTTATGGAGACCCCAGACCTTGAGTAAACAGAAACTGAGCAGATAAGATAATAAAGCAAAGGATTATTTCAAATTATTTCACTATATAAAAAACCCTTAATATGAAATCTAGCTATATGAATAATCAGATGAATTAATTGGACAAGTCGGTGAAATTTGGTTTGACTCATTTAAAAGTTAGCTGTCAAATTTTGCCCAACTTTCTTTTATTTTCACATTAAAAGGAGTAGAAAATATAACCTAATATAACATTCCATATTAAAATACAGTTTTTAATATAGATCAAAAACTCAATCACTAAATAACCTATTAATTACATTTTCTGACATTTTTATAGCCTTAATTCTTTTAGGAAAATACATTCATATGTAAAAGTTGTATCTTCAAAAAGTCCATAATTCAGTAGTCACCCATTATCCATGGGGGATACATTCCAAGACCCCCAGCAGGTGCCTGAAACTGCAGACAGGACCAAACCTTATATATACTACGTTTTTCCAAAATACACATACCTATAATAAAATTTAGTTTATAAATTACAACAGGAAGAGACTAACAACAATTGTAACAAATTACTATAATAAAAGCTATATGAACGTGGTCAATATATGAGTGCTAACTATTAAACTATCCAGATTATTTAACAATGTAGATTGTCAAAGGAAGAACATAAAGCTTTCTCTGTCCCCTGTCCCATTATTTTCTTCTATGGCACAGATCTCTGATGCTTCCAGGGTCCAGTTTAACCCATCAATTTCCCTTTTCAAAGGGGTCTTAAATGGTTTAATAGAAAAAGGAGGTCAACTGGGCCTTGACTGAGTTAAAAAATTTTAACCACTGAAGAGAATTGTGTACTATTTCTACCCCCAAAATTTCTCCATTTCATGCTTTACAAAAGGCCTGGAAAGTGGGAAGAATCTTATATACTGGTCCAGAGAATAACAGGGGTTTCAGACAATTTCACTAGGACTAGAGAATGCCTTGTCTGAAAGGGTCATGAAACTGAACAAGCTACTTTACACTGAATAGTGACCTCATGAGTTGACTCATTCTTAGTCCTGGCTTAAAAACT
Source organism: Phoca vitulina (assembly GCF_004348235.1). Classification (NCBI taxonomy): domain Eukaryota; kingdom Metazoa; phylum Chordata; class Mammalia; order Carnivora; family Phocidae; genus Phoca; species Phoca vitulina. The sequence continues at coordinate 42,856,401 of NW_022589705.1, read as the reverse complement.
GATTGTATTCCTTCATCAGTATTTGTCTGTGTTGTAGGGTCAAATGTGACTTGACTTCCAGAGTTTAAATACTGCTGCAGACAACGGTCTTGTAAAATGGTAGACTAATCCATCTTTTAACAAGAAGAACAAAAATGTGGAATACTTGACTTCAAAAAATCTATCTATGACCATGACACATCAAACAACTATGTAGACCTGGATTGGTCATGTCCTGGGACCATAATGGTTTATTGTCCATTTTAGGCTGAAGAATGACCAAAAAGAAAAAAAGGGAACTGAAACAATATAATCCACTGTGCCTGTGGGAAACACTGTTAGAATCAGTCATACTCTTCTGCCTTATGTTGAACAATACAGAGAACAGTCCTACTGTTCTTTCCTTCTGCTAAATATTGGTGCCACTTTAAAGAATCATAGGTTCTAGCTCTATACTTATTTCTAATAGATGAAACAGACTGCTCATTAAGAATTACTTCAAGACTCTTCTTTCCGTGCCTATCAATCTAAAGTCACTAACTTCATAATTCTGCTCAATCCCAACCAATTATTTACATTGCAAGACCTACCTTGAAGTCACCCAGTCCAGACACTAAAACCTTAAATAATCCTTTTTGATTTTCCTCTTTGGAGTATCTACTAAGAATCTATGGGAGCAATGTTCTCCTTTACTAAACTAAATCTAATTATCTCAGCATTGATTGATCAGCAAGTTTTTCTAGTAGCTTTTGGGAAGTCTACAATAATATCTAATAATAACAGATAAATTGCAAGTGAACAGAATTATATCAGAAGCTTTATTCTGATTGTGGCTCATTACAACAAGTCACAGGATAATTCTTCTTTTCCTTCTCCTCCTCCTCCTTTTTTTTTTCTTCTCTTCCAACCTAACATGTAACCTTTTATTAGGGCTATATAATTTTCTCCAAACTTTACACTTGTGTTAAAATTCAGCTTCTGTGGGTGAAGTGGCACTTTCCCTTAGAAGTACACAACAAAAAATAAAAAATAAAACTAAATAAAATGAAAACTTCCTGAATTTGATCAAACTTACTAAAGGATTTCACTTTCAAACTAGCAGTAATGTAAGACTTGGAATTTAATCTTAAAATTCTTTTCAAGTCTTTTAAGTTCTTATTCATCTCAGTAATGTTACTTTTATTTTAAAAATATATTATTTTTATTAGAATTTATTCTGAACTAGAAAATTCACATTTATTACAGGATATCCTTAATTTTATTTTCAATTTTGTGTTTTAAAGTTTCACAGGCTAATTTTCAGGAATTTAGGACTATTTTGAATAGTGAACTTTCATAGTATTTTCTGCTCCCTGTTATTTCTCACTCTGACAGATTTTAAAATTCCTTTGTTATGCATAAGAGTGAAAATGATTTTATTTCACATAATAATTGTTTCCCCTAACTCAGCATACATTGATTATATAGTTTAGTGTATTTTATTTCTTAAATATGGATGAGGCACTAAAAAAACTATGTCCTGTTCACTACTTAGAAATTGCAAATTTTGGAGACTGTAATTTTTGTTTTCCTTCTTAGAAAATGGAAAATGAAAAAGAGAAATTGTTTCAAGAAAATAAATTAACATATTTGTAAACAGACAGTAGCCTTAAGCCTGGTGACTTCCTAGCTGGATGATATAAAAATATAAAATGAAAAAAACTCTTTACACTCATGAATTTTCTTCTTTAGGGATACACATTAAATGACTTACCATTCACACTAAGCCTGTTAAGTAAACTTTGTAAAAACTTTTCTCCTCACAGGGCTAATATTTTATTTATTTTGTACAGTGATTTGGCCCTTCATTCATGTTATAACTTTGATTTCTCACCAATTTAATTCTTGCTGATATGGTTAGCATCTAAACTGTTTTATAGATGATAAAATAAAACTTGGATATTATCTTTTTTATAAGATGTATTTTTTATTTTTTTTTAAGATTTTATTTATTTATTTGACAGACAGAGAGACAGCAAGAGAGGGAACACAAGCAGGGGGAGGGGCAGAGGGAGAGGCAGAAGCAGGCTCCCGGTTCAGCAAGGAGCTCATTGTAGGGCTCCATCCCAGGACCCTGGGATCACGACCTGAGCCAAAGGCAGACGCTTAACAACTGAGCCACCCAGGTGCCCCAAGATTTATTTTTTTAAGTGATCTCTACACTCAACATGGGGCTCGAACTCACAACCCCAAGATCAAGAGTCTCATGCTCTTCCGACTAAGCTAGCCAGGCATCCTTAGATGTTATTTTTTATATGATACATGCAAATTTATTTTTGCCTTCTGTAAATAGTTCACAAAATAACTTTAGTTTGCTATAATTTTTTCTGATGTAACTTTAAATAAAAATTCAAACATCTTTTAGACATAACACTCTATAGAATTGGATCCTAAGTATCAAATGTTCTTATATATCATACTAGTTGACCATTTAAATAAAAATAAAGCAGCAATAATGATCTTGGCATTGCCAACATGATATTTAAATACTGTGATACTAAAAATAAAATGATTTCATTTTATTCTAAGGGCTACGATAACTCTTTAAAATACAGTTAAGGGGCGCCTGGGTGGCTCAGTTGGTTGGGCGACTGCCTTCGGCTCAGGTCATGATCCTGGAGCCCCTGGATCGAGTCCCACATCGGGCTCCCTGCTCGGCAGGGAGTCTGCTTCTCCCTCTGACCCTCCCCCCTCTCATGTGCTCTCTCTCATTCTCTCTCTCTCAAATAAATAAATAAAATCTTTAAAAAATAAAAATAAAAAAAAATAATAAAATACAGTTAAATGTTCTGTCTGAATGATTTTCTATTTCTAAGGAATAAAGAGACAAAAGTGGAACTGTAGTTATCACCAAGGGCCCAAATGCATAACTAGAAACAAAATCAATACTTAATTTTAAAACATCCACAAGGAAACTTTTAGAAATATAACATAAACTTTCTCTACTAGTCCCTGAAGAGAAAACCACATATATGGAGAACCTTGCTTTTACTTAAAATTGATTTTATCTGATTTCAATACTCCCTCCTTTTTAATTACTACAATCACCCAAAACCATTAACTCATTATATCTTTGCTCATAAAAAGAAGTCAGCACAAGAACTTGTTAACCACATATTCATCCAGTGTATTACAGAGCTCAAAGTTTTGGTGCCTTTCTAGAACCTAATGACTTTAGTACATAGTTAAACTTGACTTAACTGTGTTTTGATAGGAATTGCATTAAATGTGTAAATTGCTCTAGGTAGCATTGACATCTTCACAATATTTGTTCTTCCAATCCATGAGCATGGAATATTTTTCCATTTCTTTGTGTCTTCCTCAATTTCTTTCATGAGTATTTTATAATTTTCTGAGTACAGATTCTCTGCCTCTTTGGTTAGATTTATTCCTTAGGTATCTTATGGTTTTGGGTGCAATTGTAAATGGGATCAACTCTTTAATTTCTCATTCTTCTGACTTGTTGTTGGTATATAGGAATGCCACTGATTTCTGTGCATTGATTTTATATCCTGCCACTTTACTGAATTCCTGTATGAGTTCTAGCAGTTTTGGGGTGAAGTCTTTTGGGCTTTCCACATAAAGTATCATATCATCTGTAGAGTGAGAGTTTGACTTCTTCTTTGCCGATTCGGATGTCTTTTATTTCTTTTTGTTGTCTGATTGCTGTGGCTAGGACTTCTAGTACTATGTTGAATAGCAGTGGTGATAGTGGACATCCCTGCCATGTTCCTTAGGGGAAAAGCTCTCAGTTTTTCCCCATTGAGAATGATATTCACTGTGGGTTTTTCATAGATGGCTTTTATGATAATGAGGTATGTACCCTCTAGCCCTATACTCTGAAGAGTTTTGATCAAGAAAGGATGCTGTACTTTGTCAAATGCTTTTTCCTGCATCTATTGAGAGGATCATATGGTTCTTGTTCTTTCTTTTATTAATGTATTGTTATCACATTGATTCATTTGTGGATGTTGAACCAACCTTGCAGCCCAGGAATAAATCCCACTTAGTCGTGGTGAAAAACCCTTTTAATGTACTTTTGGATCCTATTGGCTAGTATTTTGGTCAGAATTTTTGCATCCATGTTCATTAGGAATATTGGTCTATAATTCCCCTTTTTGATGGGGTCTTCGTCTGGTTTTGGGATCAAGGTAATGGTGGCCTCATAAAACAAGTTTGGAAGTTTTCCTTCCATTTCTATTTTTTGGAACAGTTTCAGAAGAACAGGTATTAATTCTTCTTTAAATGTTTGGTAGAATTCCCCTGGGAAGCCATCTGGCCCTGGGCTCTTGTTTGTTGGGAGACTTTTGATGACTGCTTCAATTTCCTTAGTGGTTATAGGTCTGTTCAGGTTTTCTATTTCTTCCTGGTTCAGTTTTGGTAGTTTATACATCTCTAGGAAATACCATCAACTTTTTTCAAAGAAATTGAACAAATAATCCTAAAATTCGTATGGAATCAGAAAAGACCCCAAATAGCCAGAGGAATGTTGAAAAAGAAAAGCAAAGCTGGTGGCATCACAATTCTGGACTTCAAGCTCTGTTACAAAGCTGTACTCATCATGACAGTATGGTACTGGCACAAAAACAGACACATAGATCAATGGAACAGAATAGAGCCCAGAAATGGACCCTCAACTCTATGGTCAACTAATCTTTGACAAAGCAGGAAAGAATGTCCAATGGAAAAAAGACAGTCTCTTCAACAAATGGTGTTGGGAAAATTGGACAGCCACATGCAGAAGAATGAAACTGGACCATTTCCTTACACCACACACAAAAATAGACTCCAAATGGTTGAAAGACCTAAACGTGAGACAGGAGTCCATCAAAATCCTAAAGGAGAACACAGGCAGCAACCTCTTCGACCTCAGCTGCAGCAACTTCTTCCTAGAAACATCGCCAAAGGCAAGGGAAGCAAGGGCAAAAATGAACTATTGTGACTTCATCAAGATAAAAAAGCTTCTGCACAGCAAAAGAAACAGTCAACAAAACCAAAAGACAACCGACAGAATGGGAGAAGATATTTGCAAATGACATATCAGATAAAGGGCTAGTATCCAAAATCTATAAAGAACTTATCAAACTCAACACCCAAAGAACAAAGAATCCAATCAAGAAATGGGCAGAAGACATGAACAGACATTTTTCCAAAGACATCCAAATGGCCAACAGACACATGAAAAAGTGCTCAACATCACTCAGCATCAGGGAAATCCAAATAAAAGCCTTAATGAGATACCACCTCACACCAGTCAGAATGGCTAAAATTAACAAATCAGGAAATGACAGATGTTGGTGGGGATGCGGAGAAAGGGGAACCCTCCTACACTGTTGGTGGGAATGCAAGCTGGTGCAGCCACTCTGGAAAACAGTATGGAGGTTCCTCAAAAAGTTGAAAATAGAGCTACCCTATGACCTAGCAATTGCACTACTGGGTATTTACCCCAAAGATACAAATGCAGGGATCCGAAGGAGTACATGCACCCCGATATTTATAGCAGCAATGTCCACAATAGCCAAACTATGGAAAAAGCCAAGATGTCCATCGACAGATGAATGGATAAAGAAGAGTGGTGTACATATACAATGGAATATTATGCAGCCATCAAAAGGAATGGAATCTTGCCATTTACAATGATGTGGATGGAACTGGAGGGTATTATGCTGAGCAAAATAAGTCAATCAGAGAAAGACTTGTATCATATGATCTCCCAGATATGAGGAATTCTTAATCTCAGGTAACAAACTGACGGTTGCTGGAGTGGTGGGGGGTGGGAGGGATGGGGTGGCTGGGTGATAGACACTGGGAAGGGTATGTGCTATGGTGAGCGCTGTGAATTGTGTAAGAATGTTGAATCACAGATGTGTACCTCTGAAACAAATAATACATTATATGTTAAGTAAAAGAAGAAGAAGAAGAAGATAGTAGGAAGGGAAAAATGAAGGGGGGGGAATTGGAGGGGGAGATGAACCATGAGAGACTATGGACTCTGAGAAACAAACTGAGGGTTCTAGAGGGGAGGGGGTGGGGGGATGGGTTAGCCTGGTGATGGGTATTAAAGAGGGCACATATTGAATGGAGCACTGGGTGTTATATGCAAACAATGAATCATGGAACACTACATCAAAAACTAATGATGTAATGTATGGTGATTAACATAATATAATAAAATAAAATAAATGCCAAAAAAAACCCCGACTTACTGTAATCACATCAATATCAAGGACAATTTATTGATATGCTCCAGCCGTGGAAGTAGTATGGCCTGATTTCCATCATATACACATATAAAGAATTCTAAATTATCTGTTTATTATTTAGAATTATTTGTTGTGTTTTCACAGGATATGGAATTTCATTTACTGAGGACAAAATGAACTAAGACTAACACACTAAGTTTTGCAGTTATATTCCTATTGTATCCTTTTATTAGTCGGCTCAGGCTGCCACAACAAAATACTACAGAATAAATAACTCAAAGAACAGAATTTACATTTCTCATAGTTCCAGAGCCTATGATCAAGGTACCAAAAAGTACCAGAAGTCCATGATCAAGGTACCAAAAAATTTGGTTTCTGGTGAGAGCTTTCTTCCTGACTTGCAGATGACCACCTTCTCTCGGTGCCTTCAATGGTCTTTCTCTGTATCCCATATCATTGGACCAGAGCCCCATTCTCATGACTTAATCCAAAGCTAACTGCCTCCCAAAGGCTCTACTTCCAAATACCATCACACTGGGAAGATAGGGCTTCAATAATGAATTCAGGTTAGAGGCAATTCATTCCATCATAATACTTAAGCACAACTTATGCACTTGACTCTACCTTTCTCTCTCCTCTCCTATAAAGTATCTTAACAAAAATCAGTAGAAGGCATCTGTGTAGTTAAGTTTCAACAGTAACAACAATAAACAAAATAAAAACCTAAGATCCATCAAAAGAAAAACTTGTTGCACAATAAACATAGACACTAGAGAATTCCCCATCAGGAAAAGAGGTATCCAGCTGCAATAGTTCTCTCAACATTTATGATAAAATACTTAACATGAAAAAAGCAATTAAAATAATTGTTAAATGGTAAATTTTGAAAGTAATAATTGTATCAAACTAAGCTTGGCACCTTAAAAATTCAAATTAGTAAATCGCTACTCATTCTTCAGGGTAAAGTTTTGAACAAAATAAAATAAGCTCAAGCAGACTGAATTCACCAAAATTCCAGGGTAGTTTTATGGAGAATTTTTCATTTTCAAGAACTAATAAGAAAGGGAAAATATAGATTATTTTTAAAAGGCTCAAAGAGAAAGAGATATACTTAATCCAGAATGATGAACTGCACAACTGAAAGCTTTGTTTCAAATTTTTCTAAAACCAGCAAAGTGCTCACTTCAAACAGAAAAGAACTGGCAATGCTGACTATGGCCACAGTAAGTAAAGAGGTTGAAGGCACTCCTAATGTTGGGATTCATTAAAATAAATGCTATATGTCAAAATTAGAAATAGCTAAATTTTTTACAGTTGGTTTTCATTCTGTTTTTGTATTAATTGAGGTTTAACAACATTAGACTGCTATTTTAAATATAGGTTAGATCTTTACATATGTTTCAATGACCATCTGTCCATCTGTCCATCCTTCATGTCTTATCTATTCCTAAAGCTCACACCTAAACTTCTGTGCTGACTCTGCAACTCTAATAAGCAACATTTGATCCTGACAAAGTCAGGAGGAATAGGTTACCCTAGAGAAAACTACAGACACATTTAGGTTACTCAACAACTCTCAATGAAGTGTGCCTTACAAAGAATGCTGTAGTCAATTCAGGAAAGAAGCATACTTGTAAAAAGTTTTATTAGCATTATGAAAAAAAGTTGTGTAAGTAATATGATGGTTAGATGACATAGCTGGTATTTCAATCGCCCCCCTCCCCATCCAGACAATTCAATTATGCTCTAAAAAATTCAGAAGCCTTATGGTAAAAAGTCTCCATGGTCTTTATGAGTGTGACCTTCACAAAATTAAAATGCTAAATTGAAAAAGTGCCAATTTGCATAAGTATTACAGTCTTGCTATTTTACAAGAAACTCAGCTATAGGCAATATCCTATGCTATAACTGTGACCTTGCACATATAAAATGGGAGAAAATAGCATTTAAGTTCAATGAACTACTCACATTTGGAAGATACTAAAAACAGCCTAAGTCTGTAAACATGGTAGCTATATAACTTTCTGCTAATAGGTTGTAACTGAAAAGCTTTTAAAGTAATAAGGTTTTTGTTAGCTGAATCCTTACCAAAGCAAACTGAAATGTCACATCTCATTATGTAACAAAGAAATAAAATATTATGTACTAATAATACATATGTAAATATATATATGCACATAGATATAATTTCATGTATATATTTCAATATTATGGATATATTTATATTTACCTATATAGTAATTTTACCTAATTATTTTGTTACTGAGGCAATATTATAGAAAGCCAAATGATTCCAATCTCAATAAATGCTGGAAAAATTTGAGGCAAGCCACTTCAGCAGTAGACCTACTATGTGAAATAATTTTTAAGAGTAAATTCTGTTGTTTGCTGAATGGCAATTGCTTTCAATCAAAAGAAAATGAATGGCTGGGGGGAAAGGTATGTAACATAAGCAATCACTATAACCCTTTCTTGTTCTTCTTGTGGAATGTTCACCATTGCTTGTAATTTTTTTAATTTATATTTTTTCTATTAAAAGTGCTTTTCTTTAATTAAAAAGTATCTTCTGTATTTGCTACAAAGTGAAATAAAGTTCTGTAAACAGTCCCACTGACCACAGACACTTGGCCATTAAAGTATTAAGACTCTATGAGCTTGTTTCTCACTTTGTATTATTCTCCACTGACTCTACTTTAGAGTAAAGAGGGAATGAAGAAAATTTTAAAATATACAGCCTTCATTTCTTCTTGGGTCCAATCCTTCTTTCCTAATATGGTATGTTGAGAGAGCGTATTTAATGACTTCATTAAAAAACAATTCACTATGTAAGCAAAATATAGATTTTATGTTCTGTTTCCCACCAAATCCTTTATACTTTATTTTCTTCTGCTCATGGATGAACTAGCCAGCATGATTCCTGACTTTTCTGCACAGTCATGGATAATAGACAGTCATGGGTCACCCTCTCAACTCACTAAGAATGGCAAATCTATTATATTAATCAAGAGTTTGGATTCAATTTAGTGTTAAGTTACCAATTCCCTTGATTCAGACCTGCTTCAAGCTGGAATTTCTGCAGCGGGACATGAGAGAGTGGTTAGTTTCTCTCTATTTTTTTGGTTTATATTCTTCCTTTTCCTCCCACTTTTCCTGCCACCCTTGAGAACCTTTGTCTGACTCAGCCCTGGCAGGGAGGTGGGGTGTGGAGAGGCGTGATAATGAATAGGAAACTCTTAGGGGACTATTTTTAAGCTAGTTTACCCTCTCTACATCTAGCAGATGATTATAAGTCAATAGGGAATGGTGCTATAAGGATGAAATTGTAAGTTAATTTAAAAAAACTTAAGAAGTTAAATCAGGAATCCTTTTAAAAAATGTAATACATTTGATTTTAAGCTACAACATATGTGTGTTTTAGTAAAGGACTTGTGACTGCACTCCCAAAGTTGGCACTTGGGTCCTCTTTCCCTCCCTCTCACTCTCCCTCCTTCCCTTCCTCCCTCCGTCCCTTCCTTCCTTTCTTCCTTGCCTCCTTTCTTTCCATGAAATACATCCACATTCTTCTCTTTTTGGTTTATTTGGATTTGATTACTTCCAGAGAACATGCAATTTTGAGTACAGGATACCTATACATTTTGGTTTTATTCCCATGGTAGACCAATGGTTCCCTAGAAGATGTTCATGTCCTAATTTCCAGAACCTGAGAATATTCCCTTGTATTGCAAAGGCAGTTTTGTAGATGTGGTTAAATTAAAGATCTTGAGATTGGGAGATAATCTTGGTTTATCTGATTGATCCTTACAAGAGGGAAGTATGAAGGTCAAAATTAATGAAAGAGATGTGATCATGGAAGCAGAAGTCCAAATGATGCCATTGTTGGCTTTTAAGATGGAAGAAGACCAAAAGCCAAGGAATAGGGTAACTTTTAGAAGTTGAGAAAGGTGAATAGTAGATTATACCTTTGAGCCCCCTGAAGGAACATGGCCCTGTTGACAACTTGATTTTATCTGACTGAGACTGATTATGGACTTCTGACCTCCAGATGTTATTTAAAGCTACTATTCTTTTAGTAATATGGTACAGCAACAGTAGGAAATTAATATTCTTCTCCTCCAGCCTCTTCTAAAATCATCACACCCACAACTAATTTGGTAGAATCTTTTAAGAACCTTGAATTTCTTTCTTACATCATTCCATTGAATTTAATAAAACCAAAAATAGTTTTTTTTTTCTTTTTGCCCTTGTATCTCATTGTTTAGCACACTATTAAATTAAATTTCCTAATTACAAAAACAAAGCATCATTTGTAAACAAACATAATTATTTTTTGTAAGTATAACAAGCAGAAAAAATTAAAATATCTGGGCTTATCCGAGAGTAGCCTATGGACCAGTGGCTTTTTTTGTGCCTTGGCATCACTCGGTCTATTTTTAAAAAGGAAATGGAGATAAGACAGTCTTCCATCCACACAAGAAATAGTTTAAATAAAGTTTGCTATAAGACTTTCTATTGTAAATGCATAATAACAAGGAACATTAAAAGTTGTCTCTCTCTCTCTCTTTTACTTTTTATCATAACATCCAAAGACAACAAATTTAATCTTTCCCATCTCTAGTCTATTCTCCACACTATGGCCAGAACTGTATTTGCTTTTATGTCATTCCTATCCTTAAATTCTTCAAGTAGTCTACTTTGCTTAAGGATGAAGCCTGGATTGATTGGTATAGGCATACATGAATTTTTAGGATGTGGCCCTTCCTTCACACTTAGACTATCTCTAGTCCCCTCCCTCCACTCTTGCCAGCACTCTATGTTTAGCCTTACTGAATTTCTTGAGCTTCCCAGAATGTCTCGACTTACCTTACCCTTTTATCTTATACATTTCTATGGCTAAAGTCTTACCCATTAAAATTCACATTAGTCATCATTTATTCACAGAACATTTCTGGTTATCCCTTCTAGAACTATTAGCAAGCCTGGACCTTATACTCATCTCTATTATCTATTATCTATTACTCTATTGTCTATTATCTTCACAATATTCCTGAATTTCCTGTCGTGTTGAAGGAACCAGTGAAAGCTTGAGGTTGGAAATTATGTGTTTTGTTTTGTTTTGTTTTCACATTTTCTCTGTCCAAGTGTCCAGCCCTCAATATTTTCCAGGAAATATTAAATGAGTATGAATATGTTTAGAAGGACCTAACATAAATATTTGACAAATTTCATTAAAATGTGTTAACCTAATAAATATACACATCTTCAGCAGGTTTACTGATGAGAATCAACATTATAGCTGCTTATATTTTAAAATTACACAGCTTCCCTATAGAAGTATATTTGACTTTATAATCTCACATTTTGTTTGCAGTTAAGGTAAATGTATTTATTAAACTGACAAAAAATTGATTTTTCCTTATTTGTATACCCATAAAAATACATGCTCATTATATATCTGTAGTTACACTGGACTTAATATAGGCTACTGGAAATATTTTTAAAATCGGGTGTAGTAGTTACTTTGCCTCAAAGATATTTACTCATCAAAATATGTTATGCACCCAAGGGAGATAAACACCATAGTCAAGGCATCCCAAGTCTCACCAGATTTGATTATGAAGTCACCACTGATACTTGAGAGAACAATTTCAAAAAAACGCAGCAGGTCTGACTATAAGGAGTGAGTGATAAGAAAACTTTAGCAGACGACATAGATTATTTTATCGAGGATGTTTGAAGTGAAGGAAAAATCAACAGAAAAATAAAAAATAACTTTAGGGACCAGCAGGGTCCCTTAGGATATGGAAAACTTGAAGATTATTTCTAAGCATGGAGAGAGATAATTATGCAGGTGATAATAATAGAAAAGGATTAGGGTATGAATGAAGTTATGGAAAGGAAAAAAAGGAAGAAAGGATAGAGGTGAATGTTTCATAGCTAAGAAAGGGGCAAGTTCATATTAAAGGGCCTGGTGACAGGCGTTAAAGAGGGCACGTACTGAATGGAGCACTGGGGGTTATACGCAAACAATGAATCATGGAACACGACATCAAAAACTAATGATGTAATGTATGGTGATTAACATAACATAATAAAAAAAAAAAAGAAAAAAGAGAAAGGGCTTTACCTTAGTAGAGCTAATTTCTTTCATAACTGAAAAGAAGGGATAGTGTTAAGTTTGCTAAAACTAGAAGATTTTTGCAAACATTGAATGGAAAACAAAATGGAAGATCTGTAAAAGAAGCCAGAAGACAATGAAAACCTAGATACAACAATACATATAAATTTTGTCCCTGAAAAAGTAGGATCTAAACTTAATTTTCTAGAACAGGAAAAAAATACTAGGTTACAACTTTTCTAAAGTTATTGCATTTGGTTGAAGAAAATGCAAAGATAAGTACTAGCTGATACACTGATTTTAAACTGTAAGAAAGCAATAATGGTAAAGTCAAAGAACATTTAAGAAAGGTAACCATAGCCTAGTCAGAAAGACTCATTACTTATAAACAACATCAGAAACTTACTAGACAAAAAGAACAGGAGTTTGAGCTCAGTGGTAGATTTGAAAATTCACAGTTAACTCTCTGCTACCATATTCTGTAGGCCAAAAAGCTGAGATGCATTGGAGCACTCCAATTCAATTTGAGAAAGCAGTGACCCAGGCATATGCAATGTGAAAATTTCACTGTCTACTTCCCCAAAGTTCTTTGCTCATAGGCATGCCTCATTATGTAGGAAAAGTTCAGTAGATATTGCTAACTATGTTAGTTTAAGTTACTCATATTAAATTTCAGATATTAGTTCTCAATTCCAACTATGAAATGGGGAGGCTAGGAAAGGAAAAAAAAAATGGACTTGAATAATAAGGTTTTGATTTCTAAGATGATTGGATTTAGCCTCTAAAATGACAGGTTATAAATTTCTTCCCATTGCCTTGAATGGAAAACTAAAATAAAAATATGACTAAGGAAGACAGCAATGCATTTAGAATAAGAAACTCATCAAACTTTTTGACAAAGAAGGATTGAGTGACCGAGAGCAATGGTAGTAGAGATTAATTTACTACTTTGAGGTTCTAAATACTGGATAAATCTTTAGACACAATTGTGAATGAAGTATCTATTAGGACTCAGTATTTTTGGTGTTCCCTCTCTATCAAAATCGAAAGTGTCATTAAAGTACAGCTATAAATACAGGTTTAGATATATGAAATTTTCTTGTTTCCTGTCATGGTAAGAGATATTCAGCTGCTTTGTAACAACCCAAGAAAATTCAAATTATAAAAGGTTCAAGCTTGATTTATACAGCTTCTTCAAGAAACCATTTTTTCAGATAAGAAAATTTCTCTTCTTCTTAAGTCTATATACAATGATTTGAATGGAATATCATTAAGGTGGGAAATAATCACACATCTTAAAAATAGGTTACAATGAATCAACTGATTGCAGAACTGCTTTGCAATGATAACATAGGAAGGAAATTAACTTACATTAAGAATATTATAAATTTCATTACATGAAATTACCACACTAAAGATCTGTGAAACCATACTTATAAATAGAATGATCTATTCCAAAAAATTCATAAGTCTTACATATATTTCAGCACATCTAACTGTTAAAGAACAAGGCCTTGCTTTAGGGAAAAAACAAAACAAAACAGTACTGAACAACATGAAAAAAAATGGGCTGGGGAAAGTATTGGAAATGCATAAATGCAATTTTTTTAAAGAAACTTTTTATATTAAATTTTAAAATATGTTAAACACTTTTACCTACTTAAACCAAAGTTTGATATGTTTCCTTTGGCTGGGTTTCTAGTCTCATTTAAAGAAAAGTTAAATTTAACATTTTTTAGGCAAAAAGATGTCATATCCATTGTGCTTTGGACTTAAAAATGTTTACTTATTCATAGCATCTCTAAAACTTTTTTCTTTAAAGCTATTTTGTTTTGTCTATTTAAATACATAATTATAGCAACAGAATCTTCAATCACATACACACACATATATATTGGTTCATCAAATTAAGTCTGTTTCATTCTACATACACCATTTTTCTTCAAAGCTAGCAAAATATATTGGGCTAAGCTTTTATCCTATTTCATCTGTTTTTGAAATCTGTGGTTAAGTCTGCTAAATATGTGTAATATTATAAGTCTGATAATTTTTTTAAGTGCAGCAGAGATTTCTAGAAAAAGGGGAAACAATTTTCAGTAAAGACCAAGATTTTGAGGGACAGAAAAATGAAATTTATAGCCAAACAACTGTCAGGCCATCTCAATGAGTAAGTAAAAAAAAAACTGAATCTATTATTAAAAATAATATTTTAAAAATCACCTTGCATTTCCCTGCCATGCACTCTCACACCCATAAGATCAGACATTTGTTGCAAAGAAATTCAGAAAGATTTTATTTTTATGACTAATCATTGTGTTGATTTTTTTCTTTACCTATTTCCATATTGTGAACTGTTAATATTCTCTCCTAAATTCATCAGAGGCATCCTCAGTCAGACCTTCCTTCTAGTTGTAATTTTTTATATTTTGTCTCACAGTCGATTGAGTACATTTAGATGTATATCATCACACTGGCAAATATGACATATGTGCAACATGCTATCATTCTGAATGTAGATAAATAATACACTATTTACAATTTATAAGACTAAAGTCTGAGGATATATCAAAACAACTCAAAATGATTCATTTCCACGTATAAAATTTTAGCAAAAGGAGTGTATCATATCATTGCAATGATATAAGACTTGTTTATAAGAAGAAATAGATGATAATTTAGAGAAATGTTTTATGCAATTCAAGAATATATGAAGAGTAATATGTCAAGGAAAGCATAATTATAGGAGATTAGAACCAGAATCGACTTTAGAAAAAATAGACATTACAACCTCCTTAAGAATACTGAGAGCTGTCCAAAGCCCCACAGAGGCAGATATGGCAAAACTGAGACCATGAACCAAGCCTCCTAATTCTTAGTGAACTGCCCTTTTCTGTGCTTCCATCTGGTCTAGCATGTTGGGTATTAATTTTAATCCAGTGCACGTTATAGTTAAGCAGCCATTTCTAGCTTTTTTTTTTTTTAGATCATTTTTTTCCTCCCACATAAATCACAACTAAACTTAACAGATCCTTGTTAAATATAATCTTCTTTCTCCTGGTTGCCATGAGCCAATAACTTCCCAGGTAAGCAAGCAACATTATCAGACAAGGTTATCATCCCTGGAAAACAGATGTCATTCAATTACTTTAATCTCATTTTCACATAAGCATATTTTCAACTAAACAAAGTACAAAATAATTTAATAACCTGATTGTCTGGACAAATTCCTTAATATCATTGTAGCCAGCCTGGAATAACAAGTTTACAGAAAAGTAGTAATGATATTAAATATTTAAAATTGTGTAAAATATTAAAACACAACTCCAAGAAAATTCACAATCTATGTTATTATTTCACTCTGTTTTATCTGAATCTTTCATTTTATTCCAAGGAAGATTGAGGTTAATGGTTCAGAGGAAAAGAAGGAAGGGTCAAAAATAAAAATACTTCATCTAATTTTCAACATGTGATAAATACAATGGATTTATACTTTATTCTTTTTCTTTTCATACCTACAAAAAAAGTATTGCTAATAAAAAATTTCCTTGAAAAGTGGCTACAGAAACATCAACCTTCAACTGATTCTATGGAGTCTTTCTGAGACAAATATAGCCACTGCTTTTCTTGTATATTCTTTTTATCTTCCAAAACTATAAATGTGTGTTATTACTTCTTCATCTCTCTATTTGCTTCAGAAGTTTCATTGTTCTTAATATGAAGACAGCAACTTGAGAACTGTCTTTAATCCCTTCCTAAGATTAGGACTCACTAGGAGAAAATTAAAACACACATCAAATGTCAATTTCTAACTAGCTTAAACAATATACCCAAAATTTGCATGGAGAAAACATATATTTATTTTCATGTTTTTTTGAAGATTTTATTTATTTGACAGAGAGAGGGAGACAGAGCACAAGCAGGGGGGAGCAGCAGGCAAAGGGAGAAGCAGGCTCCCCGCTGAGCAAGAAGCCCGATGCGGGACTCGAGCCCAGGACCTGAGCCGAAGGCAGATACTTAACTGACTGAGCCACCCAGGTGTCCCTATTTTCATGCTTTTAAAACAAGAAAATGTGACAATTAGGACAATGGGAAAAATTTGGACTGGTTTATGCTTGTATATAAAAGCCTACTCACATTATTAGAAATTCTTAAACTATAACTAGAATACCCTTTCTCTTCCTATCAAGCTTATAGATAACAGAATGAAAACATTGATATTACTGCTTAGGAATCCACAATATACAATTTCCATTATTTATGCTGATAGGAATCGAAGGTTTAAAATGAATACTTCTAGAACTTGTCCATTCCCTGGTTGAGGAAACATGTGAGATAATTCAACTCTAAAACACCAGGAGATAAATTTTCAGTTTGCTCTCAGGATAAAAAGGAAGTATTTTACACATGCAATATCCACCAGGACTTTTAAGATCCATGTGTATAAAAATTATATATAACACACAAGAATCTTGTTTCCTGTGGTGAGAAAAATTCTACATGTCTGCTTTTATGACACTTGGGAATAATTCTTTTAATTACAGATGTGTTCATAGTTACTAAATTAAATATACTTGATAAATTGGTAGGTCTACAGTACAAAAAAAAAGTATAAACAAAATATAAAAAGATGAAAAAGTAAGAAAAAATCTTTCTCAGATTTGTTTAACTTTTTATTATTACGGTAGCCATGGTAATTTAACTGTTCTCTAGGGGGGAGAAATTTATTTTCCAGCATTAGCCACTTTTTGACGCTGAGTTCTTTTTTTTTTAGTGAATTCAGGTTATGCACAATTAAAAAATACTGTAAACCAGTAAAACAGCTTTTTTTTTCCTCTCCATTCAAAAGCTGTATAATCAAGTTTTCATTACTTCAAACAAGATTTTTATTAATTCAGAAACTTAAGGGTATTTTTTAACCTATGAATAAACATACATAGAACTAAGAAAGTGTGAAGAACCCTGCATACTTGGTTTTCACATCTTCCCACCCTGTTTTTACTTTTTATTGCACATATTAGATCTGTGGTTTTTCAACATGTATGTTAATTTCAATAATTTGTTATTTATGGATAGAAAGCTATTTTCATAATGAAGATATAGTAAGTAAAAATATAGGCATTATCTTAGGGAATATAAAAATAAATAGAAACACAATGTATAAATTAGGTGTTCTATCCTGTTGCATACATTACTTAGTTTTTTGGATTTAGTTTTGACTTATCGAGTAGGAGCCAATGGTAGTTACACAAATTTGGTAATTGTGTGGAGCAGCATGCAGGTTTCTTAGGCTTCGCTGTACACTGAATGTGAGTAGTATGACTTTGGGCTGGTTATTTAATTCGCTAAGCTTTAGTTTTCTCTGTACAATGCATGCCTGCCTATCTTACTAAGTTGTTGTGAGGATTAAGTCAGGTAACCCATGGAAAGCAGGTAGCACAGTGTCTGGCATGTAGCTGGAGCTAAGAATATTAGCTATTATAATTATAATTATTGAATTTATTTTGGCTTCTCATTCTGGGTTTTATAGAAATTAACTATGTGGCTTTGTTTTTTCTCTCTCTTCTCAAAGCTTAGCAGAACATGAAATTAATATCATGATAAAAAATGATTCATTAATATAATTATACTAACGTGCATAAAGTACTCTTATTAAGTCAATTTGTCTCAAATTTTAATAAGTATTAGGCACAATGTTAGAAATAGAATGGTATGAAAAAACGAGTAAGATCCAACAGAGGTGCACAAAGATGTTAGATTTTAATGGTAACTGACAGATAAAGAACATCCATGACAAACAAGTAATGATAAATATATATAAAAAAAAAAAACCCTCATTTTCTTTTGTAATTCAAATTATGGAAGTTCTCATAGTTAGCAGTTGCGGAAACCTTTTGTTCCACAAAACCCCTTTATTGATATGACCAAGAGAATTACTGATTTTGCAAAAGAGCTTCTGAGAGTCATGCAAAGAACTGCAGAGAATTGCAAGGATTCTTGTCCAATTTCCCAAAATGTTTGTGGCAGGAATTTACAAATACATTCCTGTGTTTCCTACAAGAGATAAGTAACAAGAAGGTAAATCAATTTTTCCTGACCATCTACCATGTGCTAGGTTGTTTTCATTCTGGTGATGATCAAGTCTTCACAGTAATCCACTGTAATTCTGTGAAAAGAAATTATTTTACACAAGAAAAAATGGAATTCAGAGATGTCAGTATGAGGCCACAGAATGGCTAAGTAGCAGAGTGAAATTGTAAATTCATTTGTTTTATTCCATATCCCATGGTCTATTCATTAGTACAAGACAGCCTATTTCATTTCTCCATTTTCATTCTCCAACTTGAGCATTACTGAAATAGACCTAATTCTTCACAATTTTTCAGTGTTTATATATGGTTAGAATATTGATGGCTCTGAGTCTTATTATTTTTTTTATCTACCTCTTTGACTTACTTTTAAAGATTTTATTTATTTATTTGACAGAGAGAGAGAGAGAGAGAGCATGCACACACAAGCAGGGGGAACTGCACAGGGAGAGGGAGAAGTAGACTCCCGGGCTGAGCAGGGAGCCTGACATGGGGCTTGTGCCCAGGACCCTGGGAAAATGACCTGAGCCAAAGGCAGACGCTCATGCCACTGAGCCACCCAGGTGCCCCTCACTTATTTTTTTCTAATATAATTACTTGAAAATACAAAGTGATAATCAGAGTTCTACCTTCAGTATATCTTTATGATAGCTTACATCTTCATTACCTTTTCCATAATTCACTTCTTTTCCATAAAATATTCAGTTCTGAAACTAATATAACATACTCACTATTTCTAATAGTCTAGTTTTTTTTCTTCTGAAGTCCCACCAAGTTTTCTAATCGTCAATTGGATCTGAGTTGACATATTATTTGTATGGCTTGGTTAATATTATGATACATTAATAATTATTGGGTTTCACCCCCCCTCTATTGAAGCAAATGGCTAAGTTTATGCCCTTTGATTCAAAGGAATATGGATCTCGGTCACTAACATTAAGGGAGACAATTTTTCCTGACCAAAATATAACTTCCCCCACATTTCCAGCTACAAAGTTTAATAAATTCTGGGGCTCTAATATACAGCATGGTGACTGTAATTAACAGCACCATATTATATCCTTGAGAGTTGTCAAGAGATCTTAACTGTTATTGTCAGACACCCACAAAAAGTAATTACGTGAAGGAATGGAGATACTAACTAATTTCATCATGGTAATCATTTAGCAATACATATGTGTATCAAATCATCATGTGGTAGACTTTAAACTTTACATATGTTATATGTCAATAATATCTCAATAGTGCTAAAAAATTCTAATGTATTGTAATTGTAATCTATTTTTTAAAGACACTGTTGTATTAAATAATTTAAAACGTGAACTAGGGTGGTGGCAAAGAGAATGAAATAAAGAGTGTAGAAACAAAAGAAAGTAACAATAGCACATCTATTCATGAATATGGAATAACAACGGCTCAACCATCTCAATTATACGATTTGGTCCTTCTTTTGAGCAATATGTAATCCTGTCATTTAAATGAGCAAAGGGTAGCTGCAAAAAGAACACTATGCAGAAAACATTGGTTTTATAAGGTCTAATATATAACTGGACAGAGATGATTAGTAAAAATTTTGAGGCCTACTTAGTTAATAATTCAGTAGGAATGGCCCACATACATGAAGTGACATACACAGATGAAGTGACATGCTGAGCAATGAAACACAAAGAGATAAAAGGTAATAATTTCCCTAGACTGGAGAGAGGTGGGGAGAGAAGAAAAAGAGTAGTTTGTAGATTACTAAAGAGAATGGATCTACTTCATCTTCTCAAGAATAAGAAAATGGCAGCATGCAATGCCCCAAGATATACATATATTTATTCTCAATTTGTTGTTAATTACACTGCTGGGACCTCTGCCTTTCATCCTCCACTCCCCTGCTTCCTCTGTTCTTCACTGGAAAAAGCCCTCCAACTAGGGGTGGAGTGGTTTACTGGAAAAGATGTAAAGGTTTTAGATTTCAGCTTTTGGGAATACTTCTAGTCAGTATAGGTACTATATCTGTACTCCTGTTTCTTTTTTTAAGACTTATATGATGTCCCCAGTGAAAACCATCATCCTTTTCCTACCTTCTTCATTAACTACCATCCTTGGCAAAGGCACAACTTATAATCCTTTCAGCTCCCCTCTTAAATAGGTTCTTGGTATGAAATTTGAGTTTTCTACAAAACTCCTGTTCCCCTACTTTTCCTAGTGTTGCCTTCCTTTATTTTCCCTTTTCCTCAAGTTCCTTCTCTTAGCATCACCTCCATGGCTACCTACCAACATTTTCTCAAATATATCCTTCTTTTTGGCAAGATGCCATTTCAGGCAATAACTCAGAATGAGTCTCTGACCTAGTTTACTTAGTTTTGGATTTTAATGTATTTATTCCTCAGCAACCTAGGACGTCAATATTGCATACTCAGCCTTGCCACATGATGTATCTAGGAAGATGGGATCCAAGAAGGCATAAAGTCAAGAGTGCCAACCTGGCACAGAGAGGAGCAAAGAGCCACTAGACCCAAGGGTTCCATGATGACCAGGATTATGGACTTATTATTTCTAGCAAACTGTGTGGACCAATGGCCTAAATCATGGTGCTACATAAGACTCTGAAACTGTTACTCAATGAGGGAGTAGCAGAAGGCCAAATAACAAAACAAAACAAAACAAACAAACAAAAAAAACAACTGGGTTTACAGCTAACCCAAATGAATTTTGTCTCAAAATCAGAAATTGAAATAAATAAAAATAAATAAACAAAGGTTAATTATTGCACATACGAGTTGATGGAGTAGGATTTATAGCTGCTATTCTTGGTGATCGGAGTTGGGAGTGGGAGTAGGCTGTTATAGGAAATGTATGTGTATGTGTGTGCGCACGCACAAATGTGTGTGTGTGTGTGTGTGTGTGTGTGTGTGTGTGTGTGTTTAGAAAAGGAAGAGTATGAAAAGCAACATTAAAGAAAAGGAAATTAGAAGGTAAATGGAAAAGTAGGTGAAAGCATGGGGAAAGTGTGGTAAAGGATTAGTAAAGTTGAGGAATTGTACCTACATTAGTAAATTTTAGAATTACTCTTTCTTAACCAGATTCAGACTGTGATCTTTCTCTCTTTAATCCTGGATTTTCTATAGTATTTGTCCTCTCAAAGTTAGGTGGCTTTCATTTTCCACAAATGCCATCAGGCTGTCAGTTTCTCAGTAAAACCTAGCACAATACTAAAAGACTAAATTTAACTCCTGTGTATGAAAGCACCACACAGACTGCTTTATCAATCAAGGCGCTGCCACTGTTATGTTATGCTTTTACTTTTACCATACAGCGCATTGAGCCATAGCCTCTATTTTTCTATATAAAAACATTTGTGTAATGTTATGTTATCATTTACAAATCATAAAACAATTTAAGTAGTAATTTTATACTTGAAGGTTTCAAAATTGATCAACTTATTGAATGTGATGATTAACTTTATGTGTCAGTTTGGCTGGACACAGTATCCAGATATTTGGTTAAACATTATTCTAGAATTTTCTATGAAGGTATTTTTTAGATGAGATTAACATTTAAACCAGCTGACTTTCAGTAAAACATTACCCTCCATAATGTGGGTGGGCTTCATCCAATAACTTGAAGGCCTTAAGAGAACAAAAACCAAGAAGGAATTCTGCCACCAAACTGCTTTTGGACTCAAACTGCAACTCTTCCCTGGGCCTGCCCTGGGGATGTGAGTCTTGCCAAGCCTTCACAATCATGTGAGCCAATTCCTTAAAATAAATCTCTGTCTTTCTCTTTCTCTCTCTCTCTCTCTCATTTTTTAAACAAGAAAAAATTACTTATTTGCAATACGGTCCAGTCCTTATCAGTTAATTACAGCATAAGGGTAATAAAGAGTCATTTATGCCATAGCGGGTTCCATGCCTCCCAAGACAGCAAGCCTTTCTCCCTCAGAGACCTATGCCTAGAACGAAACTGAACACACAAAAAGGCGAGCCCAGGATGAAGTTCAGCCCAGACTTCATCAGGTTTCACCCTTCCCCCACAGCCTTCAAGCTCCCTAACCATAGCCTCCTACCCTTTCACCCCCAATTAGCAACAGAAGATACATATATATATGAAAACTATAGATATACAAAGATAGACAGATCTATATATCTCCCATTGGATCTAATTCTATCCATTACCCTGATTAAGACACTGAACATTAAAATCACTACTTGAAATGATTACATAAGCAAAAATAGATTCTTCTTTGGGACAAAGAAATTCACTCCCTCGTAGTATTTCAAATTGTGAGGAAGTTTTCAAGACCCGGCTTTTTTGTTTTTAGAGAAAACAAGAAAGGTTTGAAAACAAACTTCATTCTATTTATTCTATTTCCCACCTTCCACGGGTACAGAAGCACATATTCCTCTCGAGCAAAGTGATCACATGGGACAGTAACATTTTTAGTTCATTGTATTTGCAGTTTATTAGGAAAGAGAAGTTGATGGACTTATGAAAAATTTCAGTCTTTGACCAAGTTCAGTCTTATAAAAAGATATAGTGTCATATACGTCACTGCTGGTTTGGGTGCCAAAATGGGATCAGCACAATCTTGAAAAGGCTGGCTTTTCAAACATGGAAAATATCAGTGAAAGGCAATGAAGTCCTTGAGAAGCCATGAACAATGTATTGAATTGGGCCTTTTATATTTTTATATGATTTTTCCATTGAGCATGTAAAACTATGTCACATTGCTCTGGATTAAGATGAATATTTCCCTGAAAAGGATGGGAATTCCCATCATAAATCATAGGTCAAAGGTGAGACAGAGAAACATCCTAAATAGACCCAGGAAAATGTGGCTGATATTAAGTTTCATAGTGATATCTAATAGCAAGTTTTAAGTTTATTCATATTATAGCTCTCTTCTATTCCTCCAATTGTATGGGAAGTTTTGTTCAACGTTTCAGTCTGACCTCGACAGTGTGGGTCTGTAATCTTGTTAAGGCCAATGGGACATGAGCACCAGTGACTCAGGGGATAGTGCTTGTTCCAGAAAATCTGGTACCAGCAAGCTTCTGGACACAGCAGACATGAGCAGATTTCAGCCTTACAAAAGAGGCTAACCACATGGATCTCAAATGGAAGTAACACCTGGAAAGTGCATATGTAGGAAGTAGGGAGGGTGGTGGTTTTGACTTAGCTGGAGAGGGCCCTAAGCATTTACTGAGTGTGCCAAAGATGGAAACACTCCTGCCATATGAGGAAAGTACCCCAGATGGCAATATACAGACTATCCTGAAATCAAGTCTGGGCAACCTACTAAAGGGCAGGAAACTTCAGATTGGGAGTGTGAGTATTGAGGCACAGGTCTTACCTCTTGTCTCTTCTGCCATGCCATCCTGATGATGGGATAGGGACAAAGAAGTTCTCATAACACACAGGTAGACCCATGAAATCAATAGATCAATTTGAAATTCAACCAGTGATAGGACTTAAGAACATCTGAGTTACATTTAAACTGTAGATGCTTCCATGTATACCCTAAATTTAAAATTAAGTAAAAGTTGATCAGCCTACTTAAAACATAAGAAACATACTAGGTCCGCAAGGAAACAACCCTGGACAGAATTCTAATATGGCTCTCTGTCTGGAAAGTTCAGTAGTAGAAGGATAACAGAAATTTCCATTTTCAAAACAGATACAGGAAATAAAAGCCCCACTCTAGGGAGTGCAGTGGAAGAGGATGTTGGGGTAAGACTTATTTTTTGTATAAGAGCATTCTGTCCTTTTTGATTTTTTAACTTTTTCACATTAAAAGATACTTAGAAAAAAAGCAAAGCCATAGACTTTAAGTTAAAATGTATCTATCTATCCATCAAATCCCTTTGAAAAGTAACTATGATCTGTAAAGCAGCAAATGCATTAGAGACAGCATTTTAAGAGAACTGCTTTGCAAAGCATAGATCCCTTTGAATTGTGAATAATAACATCCAATTTGCAACCTCAGATTTAGCAATTTGGATTTCATTAAAGTCATATTCAGCCTTAATGATTTAACTAGATAATCATTAGCACATTGTTGTACATATAGAAAGTAATCAATAAATATCTATTGAATGAAAATAGAAGTCGTTTTAATTACAGTTATTTTAACTCCCACCTCATAAAAATAAAATATCCCATGATTTCCACCCTCTTGCCACACATACGTGTACAGACACACACACACACATACACAAACATTTATCTGTTAGTGATGTCTATTAACAATAGAAAGTATACTTTAATTAATTTGCTTTAAGTAGACTATTTATACTGACTTTTAAATAACAGCTTAACACTTAAAAATACATTTTAATTATATGAATAGAGATTAACATTTAAATCTTCAAATGATTAGTCCGTGAAAATGTTTATATTATTTATTTCCACTTACTTCTTTTGAAACAATTTGCTAACACTAATATATCCTCTGATATCCACATCCCTAGAAATTTTTAATAAAACTTTTTCACGATCTTGGTAACAATAATATTAATTGAAACGTTTTAATGAGTGACACATTGAAATAGTTCACTCATAGCTTACTGTCATTTGCCCCTAAGAATGCATTTTATCCAAGCTTACTGCTGCTACTCTGAAAGCTCAAGCAAAAGCTTATACAGTTTTCTGTGAGCTTTGACTCAACAAACTAGTGACAGCATTGCAAACCATGCTGAATTGAATCTATTTCTTCCCCCATCCTCTTAGCTTTATCTCTACTTGGTGATCTTTACTAACAAATATCAAAATTCAGTGGAACAATGAAATCCTATTGTTTTCACATGCTAGAATGCACATTCCTGGAACATTTTACGTTGGTTTTTAAAGATGTGTCTAATTAATTGGTTTCTTTTATTTGACCTAGAGATGTTCTGCATGGCTCCGTGATCCCTTAAAAAAGGCTTAGTGGTTACTTTTGTTACTCTATTATTTATATTAGCAGCAAGCTGAATAGCTGTGAGTTACCTGTTTGAGAATACAGCTTTAACATAAATCAGAATTTAGCAACACTGACACTGATTTCTGTGCTTTGACCTGCCAGCATCCTAGGCACAAAGAAAACATCTACAAAGAGATTTCGAACCATGTTTCTCTGGGATGAAAAAAAAAACAAAAAACAAAGGAAAATCCCATGGTGCCTAGACAGATTACCATTTCTACAGCAGGACAGTGGAATTTGGGACAGCTTATCCACCTACACATACTATGCCCCTAACAGTGCTAATATTTCAGGAACTTTCTTCTGTTCCCCAATCCCTCAAAGCCTGAAATATATTCCCAATGGAAAAGAAATATCTCTTTTTGGTTTGTGGACAGAATGCTTCTGGGGGTGGACACCTGCTAGTTTAACATTCTTTATATAGGCCAGACTGTAAGCAGAGGGATGCTCACTTGCTTCAAGGTATTTTTGATTCTCAAATGCCACCTGCTCTAGAAACTGCAGCCAAATGTTATCTAAGAGAAGTGGCATAAAGTATGGCAAAGAAATCCTGTGACTACAGAGAACTATCTAAACACCTAAACACTGCAGCTACTTACTCTAGAAATTCACCTGCATCAGTTGGCTGGAGAGGGGATGGAAGGAAGCCATGGAGCTCTGCTGAGAATTCTCTTCAGGCAACAAACTAGCTCCTATTTTACCAAAACTAGATGCAACTTTTGAGAGCATGGACTCAATCCTAGGGGTGCCCCGAGACTTGTGTCCCTACAGCACTAAGCTCAGTGACTTGTGCTTAACAGTGTATGGACTTAAGGAAAATAAGCATTGTCTTACTGGCCCTGGAAAAACATTATTTGTGGTCAAATTCTGACTCTGCCACTTCCAAACTATAGTGGATCCAGATTGGTTTCCTCAGTCTTCCAATCTCCTTTTTACACCATTTTGTACTGCAAAGGATATAGAATTAAAAACATTTCCCATATCCCCTTGCAGCTAAAACTCCAGCAGTGACTTAGGTTCTGCCAATCAGAATTAGGAAGTGTTAAGAGAGGTGGTGGACCATACTGTCTTCATTTTGATAGTGAGGATCAAGCAGGTATTTTGTGGCAGATGACAATAAATCTGGCAGTGGCAAGCGTGCTGTGTTCCTGAAGTAAATAGTCAGGACAGCTGTATTCTGCTTTCCCTATTTTCTAATTCTGGCACGGTATCAATTCTAACAATGTTGCTCTAGATGTCTACTGGTAGCCCAGACTAGAGTCTGATGCTCCACCTCTTCTAGAAACTTTACCCGATTTCCTAAGTCAAATGCCTTTATTTTTAAAATTACTATACTTCTGTTACCTTAGCTGAACCCAGCAGAAATATACATATTTGTTAAAATCATAATTTATATATCATATAAATATATATAAATAAATTATATGTTTATTTTATGAATTATTACATATTGCAAGTTATATAGAATATATAAAATATATACACATTATAGATAACATATATATTCTATTATATTTAATACACATATATTTCCATATTTCTATTTCTATGTTGGGAACTATTTCCAAGCAAATTTTAAGTAAATGTAGTTGCGGTGATTAAATATTTTATTTCTTAGCAAGTTTTGTAAAATTTGAGCCAATGTAATATACAAAAAGGATCTTGAGTTTTCCTGGATTATGGTGAAACATTTTAGTTCAGAGTTTATATCCTGCGATCTGATTTTTATTATAGCTAATTTATTTGGATCTTCAAACAGTCTTAAGGTAAAAAAAATATCAAGGGCTGGGACACCTGGGTGGCTCAGTCAGTTAAGCATCCGACTCGATTTCGGCTCAGGTCTTGATCTCAGGATCGTCAGATCGAGCCTCACATTGGTCCCATACTGGTGTGGAACCCTCTTAAGATTCTCTCTCTCCCTCTGCCCCTCCCCTGCTCATGCTCGCTCTCTCTCTCTCTCTCCCTCTCAAAAAATAAATGAAAAATAATTTAAAAAATCAAGGTTTGTTTTATTTTTGTCTGATTGTCTTATCTGTCAGGTTTAATACTTCAGATATGACACTGACCTTTCTGTCAGGACTACTGTGTTGGGCATTAAGATAGACATTTGCAACTCACTCAACTGGTGAGTAAAATTAATATATGAATTAACAGATTATTAAATGGATAATTAATTGATTACAATTTATTTTATTGTAGAATATAATATGTTACAGTCGCCTAACAATATAATATGATACAGTCACCTAACAGTAAGCAATAAACTATAAAGCAGTGTAGTAAGTGCAATTATAAGTGTTTGAACTAAGTGCTCTAGTAGTAAGATAAGGGAGATTTCCTTTTCTCTAAAACTGGTTTGTGGAAGTCTTTATTAGAGGGAGCAGCAATTGGGTCTTGAAGGATGATTAGGGGTTTGACACATGGAGAAGGAAGCTACGAGTATAAATGTCAATTTAAATAAAGAGAATGACATTGTATATTGTAACTTCACAGTGCAATGAATAAGAAACAAACAGAAATAGGCAAATATCAAGTAAATTTAATGCTCTCAGTAAGTCCTAGTTACTTTGAAATAAAAATCATAAATATAAAAATCATCATTTCTTGTTTTGGTAAGAATAAGACTGATCTAAATGTGTTAAATAGGTGGAAATAACAAGACTTATGCAAATTATACTTAGATTAAAATTTATGAATATCTTCCACTTCCCCCGAAATGTAAGATGTATGGAAATACCATAAGACTTGAATGCCTTAGTATTAAATAAAAAGGGGGGCACAGTGATGAGGATAAAAAAGCACCTTGAAGTAGAAGAAAATCATGTTTATGTGATACAAAAACTGCTCAGGTTATCATACTGAGATAAATAGGTCAAAAGCTAATATTTGCATTGTTGTGAATATCAAAATATCTCAAGTGGTTCTCAACAAGGGATGATTTTATCCTCCCAGTCCCCCCATACGTAACATTTTGCAATGTTTGGAGATATTTCTGGTTGTCAAAACTGGCAAAGAATTGGTCTTGGCATGTAATAAGGAGAGGACCTGGACACTACTAAATATCTTATAATACACAGCACAGCCCCCCCCAAAAATTGACTTTTGGGGTATCCACCCAAAATGTCAATAGAGCCAAAGTTGAGAAACCCTGGAATATCTTCAAAGAGGACTTTTCATAGTGAATATGTAGACACATGTCTCCATTGGTCATCTTCTAAAATGGCTGGATATGCTAAAGAAGAATAGCTTCATTTGACTGGGTCTTATGGAGACCAGTTTATTATTTAAAATAAACTGTGTACAAATGATTAATTAAGAAGAATAATTCAAATGAATATAAAATCTTGAACCATAACCTGAAAAGATGAGAACCTTTTGGGTTATACATAATTTTAATGAAATAGGACTTTAGGTTATCTCATAGCTAATTTACTTCCAAAGTAGTATTGATGACAAACACAGAGACCAGGTTGGTGACCTTTAGAGAAATATAAGACTTTGAAAATATTGTGACTGTATAGTATATCTGGAAGTTGCTAATAGAGTAGATCTTAGTTCTCACCACTATGTGAGGTGATGGATATTAACTAAACTTATTATGGTAATCATTTTATTATATATAATATATATAAATAAATAAATATATATATATATATCAAATCATTATGTTGTACACTTAAACTAATACAATGTTAAATATCACTTATATCTCAATAAAACTGGGGGGGAAGCTATTACAAAAATAAAAAGCAAAAAAACATAGCTGACATGTTTAATGGTGAAATACTGAGTATCCTCTC
This sequence comes from Phoca vitulina, assembly GCF_004348235.1. Lineage (NCBI taxonomy): Eukaryota > Metazoa > Chordata > Mammalia > Carnivora > Phocidae > Phoca > Phoca vitulina. The sequence continues at coordinate 42,827,230 of NW_022589705.1, read as the reverse complement.
TTTGAGGTGTCAATGCAATGCTGTAGAAGAAAATATGACTTTTTCAAGATATGAGACTAGAACTATTGTGTGTGTGTGTGTGTGTGTGTATGTATATATATGTGTGTGTGTATGTGTATATCTATTTCTATATATATATATATATATGAAAAATCCCACAAACTTGATTCTTACCTTATACCATACCCAAAAATTAATTAGAGATGGCTTATAAATATAATTGTCAAATTAAAATAATGAAACTTATAGACTAAACACAGAATACCTTTATGACCTGGGAGTAGGTAAATATCTCTTAAACATGGTACAAAAGACAATAACCATAAAGGAATAAGAACATATTTGGACTTCACTGAAACTAAGAATCTTGTTTATTAAAAATATTAGGAGGGGCGCCTGGGTGGCTCAGTTGTTAAGCGTCTGCCTTTGGCTCAGGTCATGATCCCAGGGTCCTGGGACCGAGCCCTACATCGGGCTCCCTGCTCAGCGGGAAGCCTGCTTCTCCCTCTCCCAGTCCCCCTGCTTGTGTTCCCTCTCTCGATGTGTCTCTCTCTGTCAAAAAATAAATAAAAATCTTTATAAAAAAATATCAGGCAAATAAAGGGGCAGGTGATAGACTAAAGATAGTATTTTCATTATCTATCTGTCTATCAAAGGGTATCTCTATCTATCCATTTATCTATCTATCAGGTTATATCCAGACTATATTAAAAATTCATACAAGTCAAATATAACAAAAAAATATTTAAAGAATAGTCAGAAATCTTGAACAAGTACCACATAGAACAGACCATCCAAATGGCTAATAAGTATATGAAAAGATGATCAAGATCAGTATTTACCAGGGAAATACAAATTAAAACCACAAGATGCTATTACACATCCACCAGAAAGTCTGAATTTTAAAAGACTGAATATAGAAAGTATTGAGAAGGATGTGAAGCCACTGAAACTCTCATACAATTGCTGATGGGGATGTAATCTTGGAAACTATTAGGCAGTATCTACTAAAGGTAAATATAAACTTACTCTATGACTCTGCAATTCTACTTCAGGTATATGAATGAATTGAGTATATATGCCCAATAAAAGACATGTACAAGAATGTTGATAGCAGCTTTATTCAATAGGGTCAAAAACTAGAAACAATTCAGATGCCCACTCTCAGGAAAATGGATTACTAGTCTATTGTGTATTCCTATAGTGGAATACAAAACAATCATTTAAAAAGAATAAACTACTGATACACACAACAACATGAATGAATCCCACAGATATTATGTTGAACAAAGGAAGACATCATAAACCTGTTTGATTTCATTTATATTGTATTCAAGAACAGGCAAACTGAACTGATGTCTATAGAAGTCAGAAGAGTGATTACCCTGCCTGGGTGGGTAAAGTGGCAAGAGAGAATTTTCTGAGGTGAGGGGAATATTTTATATTTCGATCTGGATGATGTATACTCTGATTCACATATATGTAAAAAGTCATTGAGCTGTACACTCAGATCTGTACACTTTCCTATCTCATATCTGTTTCACACAATTTAAAAGATGCTAAATTCAAAATAAAGAAGAAAAAATATTGTGTATAAATATATTATGGTAAAAGAGAATACTTGAAAAAGAGAGTTAAACATGTTTTCTTTATATCCAAAAAGTATCTTGACTGCATTGCAAAAAAGGAAAAGGTCAATCTGCAAAATATATTTTATGAAAAGAGAGAATGATTTGCTAATGACGTTGAATCCTTTAGGAAAAATGTGTAAGTAATTCAAGAGTGTAACTGAAAAGATAGGAAAGAATAATACCATCTATCCAGTAAATAAACTCAGCAATTAAGGATGAAATTAGCTACCCAATATAAATATCCTATTTTTTTATATATCTATGCATAATTTAATACTTCTTAAGATGCTCATTTTACAAACCCTATTTTTAAAAAGATGAAATTAAGGTCTCTTAGAAATACATTCCATTTTTCCTTACCCTTGCAATCTGCAGTGAACTCTGTATCATTTTGAAGCTGTATGATTTAAAATATTTTTACTGTTCATTTTAACATACAATATTGTCATATAAAACTTTGTTTTAAAAAATGATCAGTAATGGAGGTAACTATACTTGATGAAACATAATTCACTGCAGAAGTACAGAACAAATTTTTTGCACATTTATGTACACCAAGATTTATTTAAACTTTAAATTCGTGGGTGTACAAAGAGGTGAGGTAATTTTTCTTTCACATTATAGTCATTTTTTTATATTTCTATTAGGTACTTTAATATAAACAACTTTCATTATGAAGCAGAACAGGATATACCACCCCAAAATATGCCTCTTTAGCATAAGGATTATTTTAGGCTGATTATTTTTAAGAAACAGCAGGCATAGGAAAAGCTCTGGAAATGGAGTAGAAGTTATCCTTTTTTTAAAAAAAATTTACATTTACAAGGGAAATCTCCATTTGTAAAAGTGTCTCCCTTTCTGTACCAAGAAGAGAAGGATCACTAAATCTCTAGAAACTCTTACCAAAAAGGCAATGACTTAAATCTTCATAACAACCTTCCTCTTGTTAACTGTGCTCTTTCTGGTAACCTCCCATAACAGCGCTCTTCCACCTCCCAACATCTTTTTTATCTTTAGCTAGAGATGTTATTTAAGGTGGTGCCTTAGGTCATTTGGAGATTACTCCGTTTTCTAGGGTCTCTCCCCATGTATACAGGAGGTATACACGTTATTAAACTTCCATTTTTCTCCTGTGAATCTGTCTTTTTATTATAGGAGGTCCCAGCCAAGAACATAGAGGAGTAGAGGGAAAATTATTATTCGTCCCTCGCAATTACATGCTGCTATAATTTATGTTAAATCAACTCTTTGTCTCACTTATAATTGCATCTACTTAGGTTTGTGCTGGCATACCAAAATTTAATTATTATACTGTGATACACTTCTTATATTGGCATTTGCACACACACTTGCTTACACCCACATCCACACACACCTGAAATGGTTAAGGACACTTATCTCCAAAACCTACCACTATGGCATGTGGACTATTTTGAGCTAAAGACAATCAAGACCTTTGGGTCTCAAAAGAAATTTTGGCCCCTCCCTTTACTATCTAGAAGAATCTAAATTGGAGGTATTACCCAGAATGAAAGTTTTTACCAGGGACAAATTTTATCTCAATGACCCATCTGTGTGGCAGGGCAAACATCTAATTACCAAACATCTGCTCTTCTTATTGCCCTGTGAATTGCCCTCCACCCCTTTGAAGCCCCTATCCCGTTCCGTGCTCAGGATGGCATATCTACCTCACTTCAACTTTCTGTCTTTGATTCTTTCCTGTGTGTGAGGTTTCCCTCAGTATGAAACTAAATTTGATTTTCTCCTGGTAATTTGTATCATGTCAATTTAATTCTTGGACCAGCTAGAAGAACCTTAGAAGGGTAGAGTAAAATTGTTACTCCCAGCACACCAAAAAGCAAAGGTCAATCTTTGGCTCAACTATCAAATATCTAAACTTCCTCTGCTATTCTTTAAACTTGGAAATATAAAAAAAAAACTGCATAGAGATCTAAGCCCAAATTATTAAAAAGGCAATACTGTAAGTATAAGTATGCCATAGCACATTTAAGCTTCTACTTCAGCTAAGTACTAAAACTGTAATAAATATATCATATCCAAGCATCTAGAGTATCTTTATGTATGAGAAGATGGAGACTTTTTTAAAACTCTTTTAAACTCAACTTTTTTAAGGTGTTAGTAAACACCTCTCAAACAGCAGAAGTCTACATTAGGACGGTGAAATAAGCAAAAATGTAAAGGTAGATAAAGCAAAATATGTGGCAGGCAATGTAGGGTGGACTTTATTTTATCCTCCCCTTTCCTTTTTGGGGGAAAATGATAATTATCTAGATACTGTTCAAAATCCATCAAGATAGATAAATAGGAATAAGGAGAGTTTACCAATTACCTATAATCATTAAACAAATTACTACTTTAGCTTCTTTTGATGGGGCAATGCAGAGGAATTTTAAAGTTCATATGCAAATAATGTTCTTGTATTTTTATGTAAATATTGTTTACCTGGATACCAAACTGGATATCAATTGTTTTCGTAAAAGGAGGTTTACTCTGAAGTATGCATAATTACTGTCTTTATGAAGAATTTGTAATTATCAATGATACCACTACAAGAACACAATTCCTATGCTTGTTCAAAAAAAAAAAAATAACACCATAAAAAGCCTCCCTGTACTCAATAAACTCCTAACTGGATTTTGCTACAAATATCTCAGAACATGTTGTCTTCATCTATTTCCAGAAAACATTAAACCACGGCTCTCAACAAGCTGTTCTCATTTATACTACAATGCATTTGTAGTGTTGGCAAATGGGAAATCCCAGAGCGGATGAATAAACAGGAAGCTTCATCTAGTGTTAATAATCCCCTAGGACCCTATTTGTAAAGAAATGGCCTTTGCAAGAACATGCACAAATGTGCAGTTTCATACTTGGCAGAAAACCCGTGATTTTATTCCCAATTCATTTAGTAACTTTATGCTGTTTCAAATACAAAAACATACAAACTTGTGACCTTGGGCATATTTATGAAGACTATATACATATGTGTGTGTATATGTATACATATGCATGTATATGATTATATATCATTTTGTATGTAGAATAAATGTATCATATATATGATTTAACAGCGGTTCTTATGCAATGAACTCTTTAATTACAGAAAATATTACCATGACATGAAATGGAGTGAAACTAAGCTGGATAGATTGGTCCATTCCCACTGAAGCAACTTTTAAAGGATATTATAATTTAAAATACTGTAGTAAATATAGAACATATTTACAGTAGCAAATGGCAATAGCCCTTAACCAACTGCAGTAATTCTTCTCTGCAATCCCACAACCACCTTAACCCAAAGCAGGGAGGTATGGTAGTAACAGTGTTAACCTGTGATTACACTGAAACACATTATTTTCAAAATACAAAATAAAATAATTCTATATTCCATAATGACAACTTGTAGGTTCTAGAAATATTCTGAATAGATCTAAATAACACAAGACATACTTTGAGAACATATAACATCTCTGGGAATACTCTTCACAAGATTTGTTATTTGTTGTACATGGTATGAAATAAGTTTCATGTCAGAAATTTATTTGGGAGCACTATTCAATCTCCATGTAAAGTTCTTGAAATTGATACCATTTCCTTAACTGGAATCATAGACCCTAAATTCTTCTGTTGTAATTGCTTCTATCTTTGGTTATTCATTTCCATGCATCTTCAGCTATAGTGAAAGAATGTTTTATTTTACAAGTTGATTTTGGCCATATAAGCAAAAAAAATATTCATGAATAAAATCATTGCTACAATGTTTAAGTTTATGTTATATAATCCTGAGGTTATGTTAGCATAATTCATGTAGGTGTATATAATAAGTAGAAAGGCAAAATTCCCCTAGAAGCATGTGAGCAGGCCCAGAAATGCTTTTTGCTTAATACCACATTATATAAATTGCTTTAAAAATGCTCTAGGATCCTAACAATAATAAATTCTAACTACAGGTGGTCATTTCTGAGCGAAAAAGGCAAATGTTTTGGCATGGATGAAGAATTCAACACTAAACAATACATTAAGTTTCTAAACTTTATGAAAAAAGGTTTTTAAGTATAAAGTCCTTGTCACAGCTTTCAAGCAGTAGGAGAAATTCTGCAAAGGGGCATGATATGGGAAAAGAAACCATGACCCTTTTGTAAAATTCTCAGCCCAATAAATTATTCTTAAATATGAACAAATCATTATCTAAAAAGAGATACATATTCTCTTATGTAATTGATTTAAAAGATGGAATTTTAAAAGTTCTTTATTGTAATAACTGTGGATTTGAGGTTGTGAGCATTTGAACACCTGTAAAAGCAGAAGGGAAAGATAGATTTATTTGGTATTATCAGCACATGTAAAATTACAGAAGTGAAAAGCAAGCATTGGCCCAGGGGGATGATTCAGCCTCTGTTAGTACTGGTGCTGCTTCAGCCACTTTAAGAAATAGATGTTCTTTTAAAGTTATGTATAAATCAACTTTTTTGAAACTAGACACTTATCATTTATAGAGTTCATATAATCTGAGATGTAATGTTTGAGGAACTGGAAAGGGAATGAAAACATAATTTCTCCCTTACAACCGCAGAAGTGGCTGGCTTGCAAATCTTTTGCCTTGAGATTTGTTGATGATTAACAGCAAGAAAGTAAAGGGAAAAAAAAAAGTGTTTACAAGCCATCACCAAGGTGGTTTTTAATTCTCCCATAATCTCCAGGACACTTCCCACTCCTACATGAACGTATATTAAGTAAAAAAATATGCTTTCTACACTAAGTTCAGGTTCAGTGTAAGTTCTCTAGGTTACCCCCTCTTGCCATAATGGGCATCCTCCCTTCCCTACTTGCCCCCACAGAATTCCAGGGAAACCCCTGAAGTACAGTTAGAGAGAATTGAAAAGAACAGTAGGCCAGAGCAAAACTTAAGCCTTTAAGATTGGCTTACAAATTTAAATTGGCTTATAAAAAACAATCAAAGCAAAACAAAAACAACAACAACAAAACTTGAGCAATATGGAAGATAAATAAAATTAACTGGAAACCCAGCAATACATAGCTACATGTAAGTGGAAAGTGAAGACCAAATGGCTCACAGATTTGGGATTAATTTAACTGAAAGAAATCTGGTTGCCTATATGGATATACAAGATGACAGAAACCTAATTCTATTGTCCCAACTATGTTATGTTAATAACTGCCTTTAAGTATGCTAGTGATAGAAATGATAGGTGCTAGCTCATTCTTGGCACTGAATACTTTTCATTTGTAGAATTATATCAGATTTTACAGAAAGTTACTAATAAGTGTATGAGATTTGATGTGGAATTAATCTTGAGCTAGTACTTTCACTAATAAAAATACTGGTACAAATAATTTGTCTTGAAAATATAATATCATACAATACAAAATAAGTGGCAAAGGCACTATAATTTTCTTATTGGATAACATAGAAGTTAAATTTAAAAATGAATACTAATTTTTCCTTTACCAAAATATTTATTAATAATGGTAAAATGTTTAAGACTTTAATATTAAAGTCAGCACTTAGTTCTTACATGTCACTGAACAGCAAGTTCAGTAAACAACTGTTAGGTTAAAAGGAGCGACATCTGTATAAAAATGATATTGCTAACTGAACTCCTATGACCACATGTCATTTAAATTTCATATTATATCTAAGAAAAACAAAGAAAAATAATGTGCAAGAAATGTAATAAGCCTTCATCCTTACAATGAACAACTGAATGTCCCAAATAAAGGGCCACATGAACACATAAGCAGGAGCATATATGTATGTCAGTTAATTTCACTTTTTTAAGATGAAACCAATTTTCATTTTAAATTTTATTCAGTCTCTAAAATAGCAAGAATAGTAAGAGAAACACAATTTTCATAGCACTATTCTTACTATATCATGCCAAGGGAAGTGCTAAGGTATAAAGGACGATATAAAATGTAGCAAAATAAAGTATTTAAATTTAGTCCATAAACTACATATTGAATTTTATATATATATATATATATATATACTAAGTACTAAGATGCAATGGCAATTTCAATATATTTTACGAAACTGCAAGAAAATAGTATTACTACTATGAATATATGTAAAGCAGATAGTGTATTAAATAGAACAAATATAGCAGCTAATGCTTGTATTCAAAAGATATATGAAGTAATATAATAGGTTAGTGAGACATTGTTATTCTTTCACAGAATAAAATAACTTTCACTGCTGGGGCTCCTGGGTCGCTCAGTCGGTTAAGCATCAGACTCGGTTTCAGCTCAGGTCATGATCTTAGGGTCAGGATAGTGAGATTGAGCCTCATGTCAGGCCTCTTGCTCAGTGGAGAATCTGTTTCTCTCCCTCTCCCTGTGCCCTTCTCCCTGCTTGCCCTCTCTGGCTCTCTCTCTAAAATAAATAAATAAATATTAAAAAAAAAAAACAAAAAACCCTTCACTGTTAGAAATAAGCCATTTAAGATTATTGAAAGTAATCAACATTGTTTTCACAGCACAACAAATTAAAAAGCAACACAGTTAAGTGATAAGCCAATGGTCATACTGCCAGTGACACAGGTGAGAATAGAGTTCATTGTCCAGACCTTCAATCCAGAATTTTTTTACATTTTGGTGTTACTCAAAGGCAGCTTTCCCAACAATGAAATAATTCTAGTTTATGACAGTAAGAATACTAAATGCTAACAAAAACTACTAGGACTACTAGAGATAGTCTACTATGTGATCTAATTCCCCCTTGAAAGCTATCAGAAAATGCAATTGTGTGTGTTTATTAGAGAGGGACAGAGAGGGAGAGGAAGAGGGGGAGGGAGAAATGGATGGATGGACTGGGAAAGCATTTTATGAGAAAAAGGCAGTAGTAGAAATGAGAGTCTTTTATTACTATCTCCATATTATTCCCAGATCTATGCAAATTCTGGGAACATCTTTGTAAAAATCAAATTACAATTTTAAAGCTGGAGCTATAGAAATCTGAAACAATAATTACAGTATTTTTAAATGTCCCTTCTATGTTAGATTTAACTGAATCTTAATGAATAAGTATTATTTTTTTTTATGCCTGATTAAGTCTTCACTACCAAAATGAGCTTCCAGAAAGAGTCTTGCCTGTGTTTAGCTTCAGTTACTTCCCTAGAGAACATAAATTTAACATTGTGGGCTGAAAGTCCTCTCCCTAGATTCAGCATCATATTAGAAAACAAGCCTAAGCCTAGAGTTCAAGTTCTACCTGTCACAAATAGCTTCTAGGGCCTTGAGCTAAAGGTTTTTTGTTTGTTTGTGTGTTTGCTTTTGTTTTTTGTTGTTTCCCTCCCTGAGCCTGTTATTTCTTCTGCAAAATAATGGTAGTGTCAAGAACTGCCAAGGTTCAGGGATTTTATCCTACTTGAAAGCTAATATGTCAGCTGTCAGCCTACCACACTAGACTCTTGGAAGCTGAAACAAAGAACTTTATTACTCTTATATCCTTATCAATTCTCTTCCCCCCTCAAGAACCATGGGGGCAAAGCTGAACAGCCACGAGATCTGAAAACTGGGCTTATGTCACAGCGGAGGATCCCTGAATTTAGGAAACCCCCAATCTTTTAAAATGGTTTCAAGCAAGTCTGCCCAACATTAGCCTCAGAGGGAAATCTTATCTTGATTATACTGGACTCAAACAAATCTGCCTTTTGCTTTGCAGGGAGATATTATTTTTTTCCTCCAAGTATGTTTGCTTCAGAAACATCCTTGAAAAAAAGGTCAAGGACAAGAGTGGCCATAAGATATATATATAAACACCATGGAGAATTGGTCCCCAAGAGCTAATAACACCATCTTGTGGCTATTGACAGCCATAATGTATGAGTAACAGCACTTAAAAATGTAAAAATTATAATTTGTTATATAATATTAGCAAGTTATCAGCACTATTTTTTAAAATATAGCTTTTATATACTTAAGTGTTAAAAATTAAAACCTTCTGAAGGTGGCATAACAGTCTAATTTGTTAAGCAATTCTCAACAAAGCCTGCCACCTTACATGCATGCATTTCATATGCAAAATAAATAGATCAACAAGTAGCAATTGACTGTCTTTAATGTACCCAAGTTTTTGTTATAACAGCCTCCGGAAGACACACAGTTCATCACAATCAGGGAATAATTAGTTCAGAATGTTTTTATATCTAAAAGTTAAAGGAAATGTCTTTATATACAACTATATATTGACAATCCTATATCATCCTTTCTGAAGTCTAAGAAAAAGTGGAACTAGATATTATTATCTCGAACTAGTTGAAGGACAAAAAACAAAACAAAAACAAATATCTAATAAATTCTCACTAGAAGGGTATTAGAGGAAGAAAGCAAATAGTTATGAGAACATATATTTCTATCAATCAAATAATAGAAATAATTACCTCAAAAAATAGTGGCCTTACCCACATTTAGCATAACCTTAAAGAACTATTTAATCTGACTTTAAAATTATCTGGATAAAAATTGTATCTTCCTTTGATGACCACGCTAATTAAAGCATGAAAGATTTTTTTTTCATTTGCTACAGAATACAGGTTGTTAAAAGCTCAAAGAATGTAACAATATAAGAAGCTAAGATTGTATTACATAATACAACCACATTGGATCATGACAATTTAAGAGTAATACATATTCAAAGAGAATAGGTGTGGAACATTCAGCCAATTAAGACAGAGTACTAAAGTCTAGCAATAAATCATAAAATCTGTACACCTGAAAAAAAATGAATTGCTGCCCCCTGGGTGTAAAGTACAACAAACAGAGGTGCCTCAAAATAGATATAACTAACAGTAGTAATTTGAAATTGAAACAATAATAAACAGTATTCATAAGCTGTATGAAATGAGATTTTCAGAAATAAAAATATATATGGCAGTCATATAAAAGTGACCATTCATGCTAAATATAAAATAATTTTGGAAATTCTATATATGCTTAAATAAAATTGTTTTACAAAGGTGACAAACATTTTCTAGTAGTTTGTTCTGATTTTAGTATGTTCATTATTTTAAATGTTATTCTTAAATTTCTTGAATAAGGTTAAGAATTTTTGAAAGCAAATTTATATTGTTTGGTCAGTATACAATTTAGTCATTTGACCCAAACATGTTTACCTTTCTATATTTAATCATGCTAATGAAAAGACGCATCCTAGAGCAAAATAAAATAAAACTATATCTCGTTAGTATTTAAGTTATAATATTCTTACTTGGTAATAGGTACAAAGCTTTGTTAATAATTTTTTATTTACTAAAATCAGTGGAAGTGGGATCATAAGTAGGGAGTGAGAAAGAAATGTACTGGAATTTAAGAGTAAAAACGAGTTTCCTAAGAGACCAAAGTAATAAAATACTGCAGGGTAGGCAAGCAGGAAGATGTTTGGAGGTCCAATTTATTTTTAGTGTTTGGAGTAGAATCGAAGTACAAAGTCTAAGGGAATGAATGAAAAGGAATGGAAGTAAACAGCATTGACTACTTTCTCAGTTCATGACATTTCTATTGCACTTAAAGTTGCTCAGAAGAAATAGCTTGGAGTCATCCTTCATTCCTCCTTTGCTCTCATATTCCATACCCGATTTATCAGAAAATACTGCTTGCCTTTCCCTTCAAAATATATTCAGAATATAAACCCCTTTTCACTAAAGTGAACTCCTAATATCCTGGACCAATTCACCATTACTTCTTGCCTGGATTACAGAAATAATCTGAAATTTGGTACCTTGCTTTGATTGTTTTACCCTTAGAACCCTTTCTCAATCCAGGCACCAGAACTACCCTATTAAAAAGTAACCAAGGCATTGTAAGTCCTCTGCTCAAACTCTCCAATACTTTCCGTATCATTTTGAGTCAAAGCCACCTCCTTACAATGGTGGACAGAAAGCCTGTTCTCCCCTATCCCCATTACCTCAGAGACCTCATCTCCTCTTAATTTCTTGCTTATTCCAGCCATTCTGACCTCCTCAGTGATGGCTAAGTACCTCTAAATCCCTGATTTACACCCCCAACAGCTCCTTAAGGGTAGGGATATTTATCTGAGTCCATCTCTAGTGCATAATATAGTTCCTAACAACGACTGTTCTTAATATTTGCTGGCTGGCTGAATGGCTGACTGCAAAATAGAATAAAGGAAGGAAAGACAAAGAAATAGACAGGGAAATGCCTCAATATAGAAACATCTGTCTATAAAAACTTAGTTTTTATAAAAAAAATTTTCTATTACTCCATTTTCTATTACTCCTTTATGGCCATGTTTATATCCATATAACTGGCAAACAGTTTTATATTATACATTCTGTCTCCTGAGTGTCCTGATTAACTTATTAACATCTTTTCCTGTAGTCTTGATCAAGGTCCTTTAATAAGGTTAACTTCACATACTTTAATATCTAGAAATCACCTACCACATACACCTGCATTTTAATTTATCTGATAATATGCATTATATACTTATGTTATGCCTGGCACTCTGATGTTACATAAATTAATAAGAAAAGAGCCTTGGGCTTTTATAGTATAATCAGGGAGAAAGTCATGCATACATACATGAAGGCAGAATATAAGATAAATTTAAGACAAAGAAAATAAATTCCAACTGAGTGGAGTTAAGCTTTCTAAACAATGATGGCCCAGGGTATAGTATTCCCATGAATAATTTATCCTCAAATAAAGTACTTCTATATTTTGGGGTAACATGAAGACTAAAAGTAACTGTAGAAATAGCACAATTTAATTTTTATAGTCAGGAAGAGATATCATAGGAATTTTTAGGGGTCCCTTTCCCAGGCAAAATGGTTTAAATAAAACATCAACAACTATAAACTACATCTAATAAATTGATTTTTAAAAAAACCTTATAATATGAATGTACTTAGGTGATATATCTAGGGACACATCATGTGTGCTTTACATTGCTTACGCCTGCATTAGTGAGCCCACTGTGTAACAGATGAAGTAACCTTCAGAGTTATTTTACTCCTAGCGTCCATGAATATGAATTGGACACAAATACAGTGCGAACTCACGAAGTCTCCTCAATACTTTGATCAAGTAATTATTAGAGATTCATATTTATTTACTCTCTTTATAGAGGGTTAAATTTGATTTCATAGGTCATTTTACCTGAAGTGTCATTGAAGTGGCGGTGTTTAGAAGCCAGCAAACCTGAGGTCAGAAGAAAGGGGAGGAGAAAAGGGTATCTTATAATAAGACAGGAACCTGGGCCTTGGAAAAAATCCCTTGTGGTAAAAATGTTAAGAGAAGAATCTTTATGGAGTTGTTGCAACTAAGCCTGCAAACCACTCAGAGAACAACCGTTGTTTGGAAAGCAAATTTAAAGGTGAAGGTGTCGTAGTAAGATTTTGAAATGTCACTTCTTTATTTAATATGATACCACTACTCGTGCATGTTACTATTAATATAGGGCAACTTGTAACTTCAATAAGAGAGCAAAAGAGGAATCATCTACTCTCAACTAATTTTATAATAATCAAGAACACACACACACATATATTTATCTTCAAAATTCAATCGTTACAGATATATATATGCAAATATATATATATATATATATATATAAAATAGTTTCAAAAGGCAATTGTCACCTATAAAAGTAATTTATACTGAATATAAAATCAGGCAAAGATGATTTTAAAATTGAAAACAGAATCTAAAGTGCATAGTGCAAGGGCCAGAGAATTATAAAGATCTATTTAGTGAAGCAATAAAACTAGTAAAGAGTGGAGAACGATGACCAATTTCTTCTTTCCCCTCCTCAATAAACAGTCATGAAGTATTCAAGGGTTCTTTTTGAGATGTTAATTATTAGAAGAAAAGAGACCGACCTGGCTAATTTCTCTCTTAGATTTTATTTCTCTTATTTTTTTGTCTTGAAAACTTTTTTGGCCTTAACAATGCATAAGTACCATTCTTTTAAAATTCAACAATTATTTTATCATGACTGTATTCATTTGTGAATAAAGAATTATAACCTGAGTTGTTAATCAATCCATACCTTTAAATTATCTGGCTTGGCACTCTTGTGGATATGCAAGGAAAAATCCACCATAAATTTGATTAGCTTTAAATACAGAGCTCCTATGTCTTAAATTACTGCTTGGAAACAAAATCTTCTGAAATGCATTGATAAATAAAAAATTTCTTTCATATATGAAAAATTTACTTTTTTGACATTGACCTGTACATTTAACAGGAGCATAATAATGCAATGGGAAATGTTTTTCATAAAAAATTCTTTTTTATAGAGGTAAGCAAAAGGGAAGAAACGGTGTAGAATTTTTTGTACTGTATAATATTTTTTCCAATTTTATTGAGCTATAATTGACATAGTGTGTAAGTTTAAGGTGTACAGTGTGTTGACTTGATACACATATACTACAAAATGATTACCACCACAGCATTAACCAACACCTCTATCTCTATCACATTACATAATTACCATGTCTTTTTTGTGATGAGGACATTTAACATCCACTCTCTTAGCAAATTTCAAGTTTCTAATATAGTATTATTAACTATAATCACCACACTGTATATTAGATACCCAGAACTTCTTTATATTATAACTGGAAGTTTGTAACCTATGACCAACTTCTCCCCATTTCCCCCACCTCTCAGCCCCTGGTAACCACCATTCTATTCTCTGTTTCTATGAGTTCAATGTTTTTAGATTCCATGCATAAGTGAGATAATTCAGTATTTGTCTCTCTGTCTGATTTATTTCAGTTAGCAATAATGCCCTCTAGGTCTATCCATGTGGTTGCAAATGGAAGGATTTCCTTCTTTTTCATGGATGTATAAAAATTCCCATATATTTCTATCTCTATCTCTATTCCTGTATCTCACATCTTCTCTACCCATTCATCTATTGATGGACACCCAGGCTATTTCCATATCTTGGCAATTGTGAATAAAACTACAATGAACATGAGGATGCAGATATCTCTTTGAGATCTTGTTTTCATTTCCTTTAGATATATACCCAGGAGATATACAAATGGCCAACAGGTACATTAAAAGGGGCGTGACATCACTAATCATCAGGGAAATGCACATTTAAAAAGTCACAATGAGATATCACCTCATACCTGTTAGAACGGCTATCACTAAAAAGACAAAAGATAGCAAGTGTTGGTGAGGATATGGTGAAAAGGGAACCCTTGCTCACTGCTGGTAGGAATGTAAATGGTGCAGGCACTATGTAGAAAACAGTATGAAAGTTCCTCAAAAAGAATAAAAAATCACATTAGTCTGTATCAAGCAGTAAAGCTTCTCTTCCACTCAGATCTATTTACTCAAAGTTGTACCAAATAGATTATTTATACTTTGGTACTCAGTTGTATTCTGCTCTTTAAAAAGTGACATTATGATTAAAATTTCATTTATACTTGTAACTAAACACAGTATTCAAATAAGTTAATTTTTTAAAAGACAAAGAAACACGGTATTAACATTTTAGGCAAAAGCTGAAAATATTTTTACAGGCAATCATTAGCACATAAGTAACAGAACAAAGAATGACTTCTGCTTTGACTTTTGTCATTAATATTTTAAAAGGACATTCATTAACTTTAGTCACAGTATACTCAACCCATTTGAGTAAAATAACTTATGAAAGTAAATTTCATATCAATATTACAATCATTTTTAAAATTTTTTACAAAGATCTTATTTGTTTATTTGACACAAAGAGAGAGTGCCAGAGAGCACAAGTTAGGGGGAGGGCAAAGGGAGAGGCAGAGGGAGAAGCAGGCTCCCCGATGAGCAGGGAGCCAGACACAGGGCTCCATCCCAGGACCCTGAGATCATGACCTGAGCCAAAGGCAGCAGCTTAACCAACTGAGCCACCCAGGCACCCTGAATTTTTAAAAATTATTAAGCAATGTTTATATATTTCCATATAATATAGAAAAAATGCTGTAATGTTTTGCCTTAATAAGAAGACCATATATCTTGGAAAACTGATTCCTTTGTTATAAGAAATTCATTCAAATGCCGTCTTAAAAAAATTAAGATGGGGGCACCTGGGTGGCCTATTCGGTTAGGCATCCAACTCTTGGTTTTGGCTCAGGTCATGATCTCAGGGTCATGAGATCGAGCCCCACTGTCTCCATGCTCAGCGGGGAATCTGCTTGAGTTTCTCTCTCCCTCTCCCCCTGCCCCCCCTGCTCATGGTCTCTCTCTCTCAAATAAATAAATCTTTTAAAGAATAAATTAAGATGTATTATGGCACTATATGTACTAAATGATTATTACCATAAAATTTATAAATTGTCTTTAAGTGCTTTTTAATTCATCACCTATTTTTCTTCACTGGTTATACTGAAGTATTACTGAAAACCATAAAGAAAAAAAAAAAAGAGAGAGACAATCAGACCCAAAGTAATCACAAGAAAGGAAATGATACAGATCACAGTAGAAATGGATGAACTAGAAAACAAAAAACAGATAAGCCAAAAGCTGGTTATGTAAAAAAGAAAGAAATTGAGAAATCTCTAGTCACACTGATCAAAAGAGAGAGAGAGAGAGAGAAGAAATAATATCATTATCAGGAATGATCGTGGTAAAATCCCTACAGATTCTACATATTCAACATATAAGAAGACAGAGCGCCTGGGTGGCTCGGTCGTTAAGCATCTGCCTTCGGCTCAGGTCATGATCCCAGGGTCCTGGGATCGAGCCCCGCATCTGGCTCCCTGCTCGGTTCTCCCTCTCCCACTCACCCTGCTTGTGTTCCTGCTCTCGCTCTCTCTCTCTCTCTGTCAAATAAATAAATAAAATCTTAAAAAAAAAACATTTAAGAAGATAGTATTAAGTAAAATTTTATGCCAACAAATTCAGCAAGTTTGATAAACAAAATCTTTGAAAGATACAAATGACCAGCATTTACTCACAAACAAAGAATCTGGATATCTATCTATCTATCTATCCATATATATATATGAGGA
This sequence comes from Phoca vitulina, assembly GCF_004348235.1. Lineage (NCBI taxonomy): Eukaryota > Metazoa > Chordata > Mammalia > Carnivora > Phocidae > Phoca > Phoca vitulina. Next base: position 42,810,594 of record NW_022589705.1, on the reverse strand, counting down.
TATACATATATCCTCATATATATATATATATATATACACTATTTTTTATAATATTTTTTATATATTTTTTATAATATTCTACAAAACGCAAACTATTCTATAAACAGAAAGCAGATCAGTGTTCGGCTGGAGACTAGGTGGGTATAGCAGGGAAAGATGAGCGGGAAAGATTAACAGGGAGCATAAGGAAAATTTTGGGGATGAAGTATATGTTTACTATCTTAATTGCAGTGATGGTTTCATTTGTATATATTCACACAAATATACAAAATTGTAATTTTCAAAATGAGCAGTTTATTGTATATCAGTACTCCTCTATAAAACAAAATCTTCAAAAAAATAAAAAAAGAAGAAATTACTGCCAACTTTGATTAATAGTTAAAAGCAAAGCTGAAGAATTTAGCCAACCTCTAGAACATTTTACTGTAAGTATTTCACAAAGCAATTCAGATTTTTCCTAATACAAAATAAAACATAATATTAAAGGAGAAAATAGAACTATGATTCTACCTGTACCCTTATTTTCCAAATCATTATTTCAGTGTACTTGAGTATTTGGGAAATTTTTCTAATGGCTTATGTCTAGTCATAAAGTGTTTATATTGATAATTGATTTAATAAATGACCTAAACTTAAAATTTGTTTAGGTGTGCCTGGGTGGCTCAGTTGGTTAAATGTCTGCCTTCCACTCAGGTCATGATCCCAGGGTCCTGGGATTGAACCCCACATTGGGCTCCCTGCTCAGCTTCTCCCTCTCCCTCTGCCCTTCCCCCTGCTTGTGCTCTCTCTCTCTCACTCTCTCTCTCAAATAGATAAATAAAATCTTTAAAACTAAACTAAACTAAAATAAAATTTGTTTAAATACCTATTGGAAAAAAGAATACTCAAAATTCACCATCCTAAACATACACACACACACAAACACACAAACACTGATGCACACATAAAATGTGACAGAATAATCCTTAAGGCTCAGGATGGCACCTGCACCATGTCCCCTATTGTACTAACAAGAATTTTAGTCAGTGACTTGGACATGATTATAAGACTTAGGAATGTAATGTAGTGCACCTGACAACAAAGCAGCCTTAGCTGCTGTACCCTATCATATAAAAAAATATAGAAATGCTAAATTACACATTTTATAAAACAACTTAAGAATAATCACATCTTGCAAGTTTCAAACATTCTACATAAAAAAAGAATTACCTGATGCCAGAAACAGAATTTAGAGCCAAATTTAAGCAATGATGCTTAAACTGCAGAGGCTGAGGAAGTACTAGACCTGGATACAGAATTTAAGGATGGACCCCTGCAGTTGAAATTACCATATGCGGATGGCAGACACAGACTTCACTAGGCATTGGATGCTAACCTTGAATGGAGATATCTGCCTTAAGAGGTAGGATTCGAGAAGTATTTCATTTACGAAGAAAAGCAACAAGGAAAGCTCCTCCCATCTATACAGGAAGAGTTTATGAAGTTTTCTTCTACTTAGGCTCTGTGAAGAAAATTACATTGTAAACTTCTCTGAAATATACTTCAAAAGTCCATGGTGCAAGGTCCACACAAAGGAACAAAAAAGCAAATGGAAACAAAGCAAAACAAAACACCTAGTCAAGATGCACTTAACAAGGTAAAATCATAAATCAGATGAAGCAATGAATTAGCATGAGGAAGAGACAACAGGCATAGCAAATAGAACTGGCACCTCAGTCTTGAACAATAGAACAATCTGGTAGGAGCGACGTTTACAATGATTAAGTAGATAGAGAGGACATCTAGTCTAAAAACAGAACCCTAAAGACTTAGAGAGGGAGAAGTCAGAATACCTACATAGAGGAATAACAATTAGATTAACAGGTGGCTTTTAATCCATAACATTAATAAACAATGTAATGTGACAACATTTGCAAGATACCTAAGGAAAATATCTGTGACTCTTGAATTCTAGACCCCACTGAACTAGCATCATTCAAGAGTCAGGGGAAAATGAAAATATTTTCTGATAAAATAGGGTGTTTTTCATAAATTGTTGTTGAATGTACCATAAAGGATGAAAAAAGGAAGGAATAAACAGAATCCAGGAGGAAGGAGTAGGATGTTAAAACCAATGATAAGCAAAGAAATTGGTACATTTTTGGCAAATCTACATATGCATTATCTGTAAAACCACCACAGCAATAATTTCCATGGTGAGTTAAAACAACGTAGAATTAAAACAACATAGAATAATAAGAAGGATTTCACATGGAGCTAACGGGTATTCAAGCATTCTGACCCTGGAATATCTTGATGGAATATAAAGCTACTGACCACTTTTGTGTATTGTCAAGTTGAAAGTACTTGTTAAAAATCTAAGAATAACTACTATATTATAAAACCAGAAATATGTACAATTTAAAAATGGTACTGTAGGAAAGAAAAAGAGGATAACAATTCATTAGATTGAAGGCACAACAAAAATAACATAAAAGGTTTCTTTAAAACAAAAAAGAATGTGTAAAATATATTCATACAATACTATAAAGCAGAGAACATGAATAAACTAGAGCATAATTTTAAATATGAATAAGTCACCAAAATGGTATGTTAGAGAAGTAAAGCAAATGCCAACATATAGATACTGTTTGGTACAAGTTATGTATTTTTTTTAAAGTACGCTAAACAGTTCTCATATACAATATAAAAACTTAGAAAGCACAGACACACTCCAACAACCTCAGGCTGCTTAAGAAATAACCAAGTTTAGGAGAAAAGGAAATTAGATGGAGTGAAAGGTTCCTAGCTTTATTTATACAATTTTATTCTTCATAATTTTCTAACTCTATTATAATGTTTCATTCCTTTAAAAACAAAAGGCTATGAAATAAATATTGCAAAGTGTCAGTAGTTGTTAGATCTATTTGTGGGGAGAGTGTTTATATTTTCTTTAAACTTTTCATTTATTTATTTTATTATCATAAGAATATTTTAATCAGAGGCATTAAAAAATTGCAAAACTGGTCCTAGCAGAAATTATAAAACAGCAGTATTGATTTTCTTATACCCAGTCTTTCTTATATACTGTAAGTGATCTCAATTATGTTATATTTTTGCTTAAAAATAGTAAGTTTTCTCTTGTTTAAGCAATAGATGGTTGGAACAGTTACTTTTTCTTCGAGGAAAGTCAGAGATGATCTGTCGTAAAGGGAATGAGTTCAATAGTAAGATGATACTAGAAATTCACTGGAATAGCAAGATAATACTAGAAATGAGTTAGCATTGAACAAAGACTTAAAGTTTTGGGGCAGAGATCTAATTTTGAATCCAAAAAGACATTTATATTTTAGTAATAAATTTTTAGAGATAGTCTATAATATGTGTATTTTTACTATAAGGGACTTAATTTTATACCAGGTAATCTGAGCAATATAAAACCTGCTTTTCATTAGATAGTTATTTTAAACTAAATTAAAAATTTTCTTTCATATAAACTAAAATATATTATAGGGGCACCTGGGTGGCTCAGTCATTAAGCGTCTGCCTTCGGCTCAGGTCATGATCCCAGGGTCCTGGAATTGAGCCCCACATCGGGCTCCCTGCTCTGTGGGAAGCCTGCTTCTCCCTCTCCCACTGCCCCTGCTTGTGTTCTCTCTCTCGCTGTGTCTCTCTCTGTCAAATAAATAAATAAAATCTTTAAAAAAAATAAAAATAAAAATAAAATATATTATTAAATTTTATTAAAGAAATAATGTAGTCAAATAATTCTATGTATGCAATGCAATAGATACAAAATAATAATTAATTTTTGGTCATCATCAATTGACTATGACATTATTAATAACTAATACAGTTAGATAAGGAAGAAAATTTTTGCCTGTTCATTCTTTCAGTGTAACTCTCTAATGGGGACTTATATTTAGATTTTAAAGAGAGTTAAATTTATCGATTTTTTCCAACAAAATCATATTGAATGTGCTAGATAGTTTACTGCATGCTATGTATATAAAGACTAAAGATGTAGACCCTACCATTATGTACACCAACATTATATGTAAGGTTATGTTCACCATTACATAATGGTGAAATTATGCATGAAGTGGTTGGGAGCATATTAAATTAGGAATGGTACGTTAGAAAAGGGTAAGAGAAAAAGACTCATGTGTGCAATCCATATGTAATCCATATAACAGATTCTGGGAGCCAAGCAGTAGTTCAGTATTAGAGAAACATGGGCCATGAATACCAAAGATGCAATTGAAAACACATGAGCCAATCCTTCAGTGATGTGAGAAAACATTGTGGAATAAGCAAATTCCTGTACATGTTATTTCCAAAGAATTATTAAATATAAATGTTACATTTTATCCAGATTCTCTAGTATTGACATGATACGAATTTACATCAGGGAATTAGGTTAAAAGATGTTTTTAAAAATCACACATTCAACAAATAGCATCATCCATTCAACCTTATGGTATATATTACCTTGAACTTATCTGGAAATTGTTTACTAAAATTTGAATAAGTTATTCCCTTGTTAAAATATTCTGCAATCAATGAGATCACCACCAAATCATTGGGACCTTTTATTAAACTTTGATTAAGCTTTATTAAACTATTTTTATTTTAGTAAATCAATGATAATATTAGTTAAAGGATGACAACTTAAAGGAACAGATTTCTCAAGGATCTGATCAGTGGAACTCTGTTTCAATGATGGTAACTATACCCTTTAGACAAAATCTGCATGCCCTGCCCTCAATAAATAGCTTCCTTATAAACCTGGAAACATACACATTCTCTTGGGCTGAGGACCACAAAAGGAGAAGGGCTTTTCTTTAGTGCACTGTGTCCCTTGGTTTATGGCTGTCTAATACTGTAGGGGGTTAGCAAAAGTAAATCTCCATAACTGCTAGTCAAACAATGACAGTTAATAGAAGTTTTACCCAGTGCTATCAAGATAATAATTAACAATTTATAGCAAAAAGGAAAAGCATGATAATAAAAAAGTCAGAAGCTAATAATGAAAAGGAATGAAGTTACTCCATGAATACTGTATCCACGCAATCATCATAAATAAACCAATAGTGTAACTATCTCTTTAACACAGTAACTCTGGATCAAAGAACCAAAGAGCGGAAAGTGAAGGGAACCCATAGTTCATCATTCATTCTACTTCACCAGACTCCAACTCCATGCCCTCCTGACCAAGGAGGTAATTGGTACTTAGAGTGCATAATTTAATTTTTCTTTAGGGAGGTCCTACTCTATCAGAGTGTGATTTTTTCTTTTCTTTTTCTTTTATTTCCTACCAAGCAAAAGGTTATTCTGAATGTTTAGCAGAGACACATGGAAATAGAGATACATGGATATGAAAAATGTAAGATTGATCTTCAACAAAAGGAACCCAATTTGCATCTATTGAATATAATTTTAGGACAGAGTGAAGTTCATGCTACCAAAACATTTGTTCTACAGCCTGCTATAATGTTGATGAATCATCATAAAAGAGATTTTTCCACTACCAGAGACATTTCAGCTAGGCAGCAAAATAAGCCGATTACTAATCAACCATAATCTGATAGATAGATAAATAGACAGATAGATGATGATAGATAGATAAGACAGATAAGAGAGTTACACAGAGAGACACACAGAGAGAATACATATCACTTTATGGTTTAAAAATACATAGATATATTTTGATGTAACAAAATAACCAATTTGTTGAATATCTATTTTCTTCCAGGGGACCTTACATAAACAATCTCATTTAATCCTAACAGCATCAGCAACTCAAATACTAAATCAGGCTTAAACTAGGTTTTTTGGTTCCTGGTCCAATTATGTTTATGTGAAATCATATTCCTTTAGTTAAAACGCATGATACTTAGAAAGGAAAGGATCCAAGATCTCCTATTAGAATAGTGCTCACTAGCACATTCAAGTTAATTACAACGTCTGAATAGTTTATATTTTTCCCAGATATATGGAGTGGTTCATGATCACTGAAGCCATGTGTGTGCGTGTGTGTGTGTGTGTGTGTGTGTGTGTATGTGTATTTGTGTGGCAACTGTGTGTGCTGAATACAAGCAGGAAGGTAGCTGAGGGATGTCAGAGAGATCACTGGTGAACAGAAAATAAATGGGTGACAAGCAGTAACAGTGGCTGGTAGGGTCAGACTCAATGAAGGCAGGGGATATGTCTATCTTTTGTTGTCTTGTTTCATATCCACACTTGGAACAGTGACTGGAGAGTAGGTGCTCCATAAATATGTATTTAGTGATTGATAAAGAATCAACACAAAGGTCACTGCATCAGACAAATTCCATTAATGTTGCTATTTCTGCACCGTATGGAATGAGACTGCACTTATGATATTTTGTTTTATTTTAATTTTGTTTAGCCTTTAATACATGAGTAACTAATTCTCTGTATGTACCTTAGCCCTTCCTCTCTCTTCAAGTAATCAAACTCAAGCACCCTTCTCGTTCTGAGTAATGCAGAGCACAGAAACTAACACACGAGGAGCACTTGGTGAATGAGATGGTGAAAAGTACATAAACAAATACAGTCACGAACATGAATGATGAAACATTAAGATACCGCTCATTATTTGAAAACAAATACTTCCTCATTATCTATTAGGCAATAGCAAAAGGACCACAAATTGTCTAGGAAGTAAAATGATGGGAATCATCACTCACCCATGATCATGACCATTTATTTACAAAAGTCTTTTTCAGAGAGTCAGTATTCCAATTTACTAAGATCACAGACTCCAGAGCCACACTACATGGATTCATAATCCAGCCTCAAAGCTTACTGCTGTGTACTATGAGGCAATTTATTAACCTCTTATGTGCTTCCATTTCTCTTGTGAACAATGGGGATTATGATACAACCCTCTTAGGGTTGTAGTGAGGATTAAATTATCATTATGCAAGGTTTATATTTAGCCAAATAAATAAATATTTGATCATTCTACATACAAAATAAGGGAATTTATGTCCAAAAATTTCAAAGTATAGAGTTCTACTTCTGGAGCTATTAATCAAGTGGCAAGTGATAAACTTTACATCTTGAAATGAATTAAAGGAAAAATATGAAGCTAATTATGGATCACCGTTGCTGTGAACTTTTACAAAATTCTTTTTATTTTTGGAAACGTTTTTAGTGACATGTAGTTTGTTACCTAACTAAACTTCCCCACACTTAAATTCAGTAATAATAAACACTGATACAGAAAATAACATAGTATTTTATCATTTTGGAATGAAAGTGAAAATGCAAAAGAAACAACTAGAGCCAACTTCTGTTGTCACTATTTTTATGTTTTTCAAATTGTTAATGAGATGAATTTCTTTTCATCTCACATCCAACTGTCTATAAAAACCTGATAATTTCAAAAATGTGTTTATTCATTCATTAATTCAGTAGATGTGTATAGAAATCTTATCATGTGTCTGAATACATAGAAGACTTTCTGTCAGCATTTGTTAAATATGCTTTGCAAAACTTTTTATCAGCTCTGCCAGACAAGAACACAATGAGAATATATGTTGTCATGCAGTTTACTATTTATGACAAAGGGACAGTAGTTTGGTGATGTATAAAATCAGGTCATAAAAGAGTTAACTTCATTTGACTGTACCAATCCAGTGATGATCACTGAAATAACTAGATAGGATACCTGTATCTATATATGGTTTTATTTATATTTTATATATATATGTACATATATATATTTCATATGTATTATTTTTCTTTTAAACCAAATAATAAATTTTTATAAAAAATTGATGAAAAAATGTACAAATTTCACCAAAGAAAATATTGCTAATATTTGTGGGCAATGGTGTTCTGATTAAAATACTGAAATAAGAGCTTCCTTCTCCCTGTTTAAAAAAGAAAAAAATCATTCTTACCTCTCAACAAGGAAGCCGATGATCAAGTGGTTTCAAACATTTAAGAAGAATTAACACTAATCCTCAGACTCTTCCAAAAAAACTGAAAAGGAGAGAACATTTCCTAACTCATCTTCTGAGACCAGCATCACCCTCATACCAAAGCCAGACAAATGAAAAAAAGTAGAAAACTACAGACCCAAAACCCTGATTAACATAGATGTAAAAGTCCTCAACAAAATACTAGCAAACCAAATTTAACAGAATATTAAAAAGATCATACACCATAATCCAGCAGAATTTATTCCTGGAAGGCAAGGATGGCTCAACATACACAAATGAATATGATAGGCCGTATTAACAGAATGAAGAATAGAAATAACATGATCATCTCAATAGCATTTGATAGAACTAGCATTTGACAAAATAAAAATTCACCAAACTTTCAAGATAAAAACTTTCAACAAACCATGCATAAAAGTAATGTACCTCAATATGATAAAGGCCACACATGACAAGTCCACAGCTAGCATCACACTTAACAGTGAAAAAAGACAAAGCTTTTCTTCCAAGATCAAGAACAAAGCAAAGAGCCCACTTTCTCCACTGCTATTCATCATAATAAAGAAATTCCCAGCCAGAGTAATTAGGCAAACAAACGAATTAAAAATAAAAACAAAAGACATCTAAATTGGAAAGAAAGAAGTAAAATTACCTTTGCAGATAAAATAACCATATAAGTAGAAAACCCTAAATACTCCATATACACAAAAAGTTAAAGCTAACAAATGAATTCAGTGAAGTTGCAGAATATAAAATCAACATACACAAATCAGATGCATTTCTATACACAAACCAATATACAACAAACTATATACAACAAAATGCCCAAAAAGGAAATTAAGAACACAATCCCATTAACAATAGCATCAGAAACAATTAAATATTTAGGAATAAACATAATCAAGGAGTTAAAAGACCTATAAAATGAAAACTATAAAATATTGATGAAAGAAATTAAAGACATGAACATATGGAAAGACATCTATGTTCATGTACTAGAAGATTTAATATCTTTAAAAAGTCCATACTGCCCAAAGCAATCTATAGATTCAATGCCATCCCCACCAAAATCCCAGTGGCATTTTTCACAGAAATAGAAAAATAATCCCCAAATCCATATATAACCGCAAAAGACCCAAAATAGCCACAACAATCTTGAGAAAGCAGAGTGAAGCTGGAGGTATCACACCTTCTGACTTGAAAATATATTACAAAGCTAAAGTAATCAAAACAATATGGTACTGGCATAAAGCCAGACATATAAGACCAATGGAACAGAAGAGAGCCCAAAAATAAACCCATGCATACATAGTTAGCCGATCTTCAGTAAGGGAGCCCAGAACACACAAACGTTAAATGATAGTCTCCTCAACTAATGGTGTTGGGAAAACTGGATATCCACAAGCCAAACAATGAAATTGGACCCTCATCTTGCACCATGCACAGAAATCAACTTAAAATGGATTAAACTCTTAAATGTAAGATCTGAAACTGTAAAAATCATAGAAGAAAACAGGAAAAAATGCTTCTTAACTTTGGTATTGGCAATGCTTTCTTGGATATGATACTAAAAACACAAGAAACAACAGCGAAAATAAACAAGTGGGACTATATCAAACTAGAAAGCTTCTAGACTACAAAGGAGACAACCAACAAAATGAAAAAGCAACCTGCAGAATGGAAGAAAATATTTGCAAACTCTCTATTTGATAAGAGGTTAATATCTAAAATATATAAGAAACTCCTGCAACTCAATTGCCAAAACAAATAAAAACTCCTATTACAAAATAGCAACGGACTGAATAGACATGTCTTCAAAGAACACAGATAAATGGCCAAAAGTCTTTTTAAAAAATACAAGTAACAAGGATTGGTGTATGTATACTGTCAGTGGGAATGTTAAATGGTGCAGCTGCTATGGAAAACAGCACGGAGGTCCCTCCAAAAATCAAAATAGAACTATCACAGGATCCAGCAATCCCACTTCTAGGTATACATCCCCCCCAAAATGAAATCAAGATCTCAAAGAGATATCTGCACTCCCATGTTCATTACAGCATTATTCACAACAGCCAAGATCTGGAAACAACAGAAGTGTTCCTTGATGGATACATGGATATAGAAATTGTAGTTGATATAAACAATGGGATATTATTCAAACTTAAGAAAAAAAGGAACTCCTGCCATATGTGACAACATGGACAAACATGGAGGACATTATACTAAGTGAAATAAGTCAGTCACAGAAGAACGAATACTACATGATTCCACTTACATGAGATAGCTAATACAGTCAAAGTCAAAGAAGCAGGAAGTAGAAGGGTGGTTGCCAGGGTCTGGGGAGGGGGGAGGGGAAAATAGGGTTTTGTTGCTCATTGGTTATAAAGTTTCAGCTACACAAAATGAGTAAGTTCTAGAGATCTGCTGGACAACACAGTACCTGTAGTTAACAATACTGTATTGTACCTTAAAACACCTGTTATAAGATAAATCTCATTGTAGTGTTCTTAACATAATAAAAAAATAGTTTCTACGTTTTGGCAGAAACATTTCTGTTGAAGCTGAGGGACTCAATAGTTATTCTCTCCTGCTTCATTTCTGAACTACGGGAAAAACAAGGCAAAGAAAAACGCGGGTGAACATAAACATAGTTTTAATGCTGATAATGGAGAACCTATCTTACATATGCCAGCAATTATGCTTAGTAATTCTGAACCCAGAAGATGTCAGCTTGGTTCAACCAGATTTCCCCTGAAAACTCTGGGCCATGCACTCCCAAATACTTTTTCCACATTCAACAATCAAGGCAGTCATGTTGCCCCTGAGGGAGAGTTAGTGAAAAGGTGAGGAAAAGATATAGATACATAAACCGACATACCTTCCTGCTGGAGGGAACAGCATGAGTGGAAAATAAGGGGTCAGTGTGGCTAAACATTGCAAGACCATACATTCCCTGAATATTCTGAATGAAATGAAAATAATTTTGGATTTTAAAATTTGTATAATTTGCAAAAATTATATTAGTTTATTTTTATTAGCTTTTTTATAGGATTTGCATCTCATGAGTAAATATTCATTTGTCTGATTCACAAGAGAATGTCCCTTAATGCAGCCATTTTCCTACCAATAGTAGATAGATTCTAAATAATTATGAAAAGCAATAGAAAAATCATGTCCCAGGTACACATTTTATTCAATACGGACAATGTTTTAGTATCTCATTATATTGTAAATTGAGGGCACTCTGGTTTAATTCCAAGAAAATGTACTGACAACAAAGGAAATGGTTTTAAATGTACATATTCATCAATTCAGTGCTTTTCAATTGGGGAAGGACTTGTCAGAATGACCTGGGACTTTCTCATTGCCCTTTCCCCTTTTTCATCAATTCCATTTTTGATGGAGAAGTGTTGTATTCTTCAGGTGTTCTTCAGTAGGATTTTTTTAAAAGGAAAATCACTTCCTAAATGAATAGGATTCTGAAAAACAAATGCATAACTAATTCTGAGTCGAATGTTCTAAACATACATGATCTTTCTGTTCATTTTAAATTATGCAAGCCCTATATGACTTGTAGGTACTCCAAATTATACCTCATTTATTCATTCATTTTTCTTAAATATATATTGTTGGCATGTGCTAGACTACGGGGATATGTATGGCCATAATGGTGAGGGAAAAGACATAATCGTTCAGTATTATCTTATATTTTCCAATACTACTTGCATTTGAAATATTTCTTACTAATGAAAAGAGGAGATAATCACAAAACTATAAGAAACACTGTTAAAATGTATCTGTAATGAACCACATATATGCACATAAACTGTTAACTGCTCTGGGATATGAGTTAGGAATTCAGAACAGAGAATTTACATGTGCATGGGGCACACACTTTTGTAATCAGATATCTATATATTTCGTGAAAGAAGCAAAGCAAAAATATTTTAGAGTTTTATTACAGTTGAGACTCCTTAATAGTATTCTATTTATAAGCAAACTATATAGATTCAAATACCTTTTCCCAGGTGGCTTCTCACCCTTCTTGTGAGAATACCCAAATTATACAGACAAGAATACTGTTGAAAAAAGGCCTGTTGATCTCCACACTTTAGAAGGAAGAAATCTGTGTGTGTGTTTTTTAAATCTCTTTATGCTTCTCTGACTGCTTCTCCACAATCCCCAGAACCAATCCCATCTTTTTCTGATTTCTTTATCATTTCCCTTACCTTAGAAAATTTTTTAGAGAAGACTTGATCTTGGTTCTTTCATTCAATCTAGATATGCAGCTCAACCCCAGGGCTTATATTGTCCTTCTATAATCTACATATACTTTGCTACAAAAAGAAGTCTTGATAAAAGCATGTCAGAGTCATGCAGTTGTCAGTTTTAACAAAAAAACTGTATGGAAGACATTGGAATTCACAACAGTGAATCTAGGGTTTTATAAAGAGTGATTTAAAAATGCCTACATGGTCCTCAAAAAAAGTGAAAAAAAAAAAAAAAAACTTCCTGAGAAAAAACTTATGCTAAGAACTTCTTTAAATATCCAGGATAAGATAATACTAACACATCTCAAGTATTCTGAATAGTAAGTAGGAACACATGCTCAAAGATGGCATTCTCAGAGCCTGCTACTTAAAATTTATATGGTGTGTGTTCTTCTGCCTTCATTAAGGTATGCCCATGTAGTTTTATTTTTATTCCAGGTGCATTAATCATTGCGAGTTCATTTCAAGTGAATCGAGTTGTTGAACAGCATTTTTTTAGCTGTGAACACTATGCATGATAGCAGAAAATAGAGTTTGAAAGGTGGTATGAAGCAGAGAGTTTTGTTTGGGGCACTGAAGCAGCCACGTGCAAACTTTCAGTTGATAGGTGAGTATGTATGCCTGTACCATGCTTTTCTACAATATATGTGTTGGGTTTTTTTTGGTTTTTTTTTTTGTTTTTTGCCTGCTTTATGAAATAGGGTATGTTGTTGTTAAGTTTTGATAGGCTAGGGTGATAAAAATTTAATTTTTGCCTCTCCATAGGTAAGTGGGCATTTTGTTTTTTTTTCCTGCGTGATCCTATTTCACTCTTTATTCTCCATCTTCATTATTCTCCTTTTTTTTTTTTCCTTACTCAGAATTTTCATAAAACAACAGTACTAAAATATCACTTTACTTCTTCTTTTGAAGGATTTTTTCCTTGGTGATTGTCACTCCAATTAGGGCTTCCTTTTACTAATTCCACCCACTTTTCATACCTAATTTTATTTGCTACTCAACTACGAAGAATTTTATCTGCTATGACTTGTATTATCATTCCAGAATTGAATTACTTTCATCTTTTTCTGAGAGTTGAAGGATATCATTGTTCAGAATACGTATATATAGGTATGTATGTTAGATGCTATGTGATTCTTGGCATTTCTTTCTTCTATTGGTTGTGGTGGTAGGGAGCGGGGTGAGATGTCTACACAAAACTATATTTTAATTCATGGCAGAACAAATTTTTTTTTACTGTGTCAATAGCAATACTATATCTGTAAAGCTGTTTTAATTTTCCATTTTAACACTGGTGGGTAGGTGGAATAAGTGCACATAGGACATGTCATTTGTGTGCATTCACATTATTCAGAGACTACATTTATAAGTAGAATCTATGGTGGAATTTTGAGAAAAGTAGAATTTCCTACTATACGATCATGTGCAATTTCTTTCAAGTTCACAGGGACTTATACTCTCTTCATTGACCTATACTTCTAATTAATGCATTTTGGTTATGGCTGACTTAGTTAATCTCTCTTACCATTAAAACAGCACAATGAGTGTGTGTACGTATGCATGTGTGTGTGTGTGCGCGCATGTTTATGTTTGTATGCATAAGGCATAAGCCATATTTAGGCAATAAAAACTTCATTTTAAAAGTGTACATTCAGAGGCACCTAGGTGGCTCAGTCGGTTAAGCGGCTGCCTTCGGCTCAGGTCATGATCCTGGGGTCTTGGGATCGAGCCCCACGTCCGGCTCCCTGCTCAGTGGAGAGCGTGCTTCTCCCTCTCCCTCTGCCTTCCACTCTGCCTACTTGTGCTCTCTCTCTATCTCTTTGTCAAATAAATAAATAAAATCTTTTTAAAAATAAATAAATAAATAAATAAAAATAAAAGTGTACATTCAGACACATGGATTCTTCAAAAATAATCTTCATTGATATGATATTTCCTAAAGGATTTGTGAAATTTTCTAAGGCAAATATAGAAAGTTCTTAAAATCATCTGGCATTCTATACCATATGCTATTTACATACTAAATTTAAATAAATGTTCAGAAATAATATATTTTAACATATAATCTTTTTCAGAAAAAGTCAGAAACAAAACAATTAACCTTACCTACAAAGTTGGTATTTTAAATCTACCAATTATTAATATCCTTATATAGTATCTGTAAGATCAGTTTATAATTTGAGTATTACATTTACATTCAAAAAGCCTGTCACACATGTCTTTGTGTTGTTGTCTTCATATATCACTACTCTGAACTCTCCCATAATTTACATAGTAGCAATTCATTTTTATGGACCTTAAAGTCCCAAAGCTGAGTGCCTCAGAGACGATTTTGCAAATTTCCTCTACCATTCGTTTATTATTCTTCAATATTACTTTGAATCACCACCTGTCCTGACACCTGTCATGAAGCACAAGCCTTTCAAGCTACTTGATGTACTATGCATTTGTAACTGACACACATTGACTTGAGAAGAAAAGCCATTCATTGCTTCATTTAAAAAGAATGTATAATAAAGAAGGATATCTGACTGAGACTTCTTCTTAAGGGTGTGATGCTTAAGAGACTGTGATAGGAATTTTTGCTTCTACAATGAATGAATAGAACTACTGCAAAAATGAACTAAAATAAATTTGAGAAGGATCATATTTCCAGTAATTATTTGGCAATTTTCAAACAAAACTAAACTAAATAAATTTACTGGGCACCTTAGTAAATGTCAAAGACAGTATATTAAATTTTACTATGTCTATTTCAAATCTTACATTTTTGAATAGAGATATTTTTGGTGGTATTTGTTTAGCAGTTACTTTGTAAAGCGAATGGTTCTATAACATGGTCGATTAGAGTTTGTGGAAAAGCCTGGAATTCTACAGCCACTGTTGGCTAGAAAACTACAAAAAGTAAAGATTGATGATGATTTTTAGTTCTTTAAAATATGCACATTCATATTACTGTCTACACTATAAAATGAGATTATAAAAGTTGTATAAAGCCCAAAATGGTAATTTTAATTATTCACATAATTTTTGCAATGCCACTCTACAAGTTGAACAACAAAAACATAATAGTACGAAGCTTACATAATCACCACTGTCATGACTCACCTGTCCTTTTTTACTTGGTTTATTTCTTGGTCCATCAATAACTCCTCCGACTCTTAGCAAGTGTTATTTAAAAAAAAAAAAAGAATTTAAAAAAATGAAAAAGAAAACAACAAAAACCAGCCAATTAAACAAACATCTCCCTCATAACATACAAATTCAGATAAAAAATTTGTTAAAATAAAAGCACACACATCAAAAAAAAAAAAAGAATAATGATTTAAGATTTGTACAATGGTTCTCTCACCATTTATTCTTTAGTGAATAAACACTTGCTTCTGATAGTATATATTTATTCATTTATTCATTTTATTGAAATGAATAAAATAATATTTAATAAATACTTACTTAATATGTGCCATGTGTTAGGCATTATGTGAGCCAAAGGAGACATACCGCTTAAAAGAGTGAAATAAAATTACACCTGCAGGAATTTAGAACTGAAAAGGATGCTGGAGAGAAAAATAGGAAATGAAAATACAATAGTGTATAAAACTGTATGTACACACACACAAACACACATACATATTCACATATGCATGATACTCGATGATAAAATGTTAAAAACACTTCACAGTTAATGTTAAACACTTTAAAAGACTAAGGTCACTTACTATCATTATTACTATGCAAAGTGTACTTGAAGTCAGTCTATGCAATAAGAGAAACAAATGGGAGATAAAACAGTTATAAAAGAAAAATAAATGACATTGCTACCACCTCAGAAAATATAAAAAATACTTCTATGACCTCAGAGTTGATTTCTTTTTTTTTACTGTAGTTCAATTATTATTATTACTTTTAACATATAGTGTATTATTTGTTTCAGGGATACAGGTCTGTGATTCATCAGTCTTATATAATACCCAGTGCTCATTACAACACATACCCTCCCCAATGCCCATCACCCAGCCACCCCATCTCCTCACCCCCACCTTCAGCAACCCTCAGTTTGTTGATTTCTTTAATAAGACAAAAATCAGAAAAATCAGAAAAATCTTATCTTAGTACATCATAGGAGTGTCATTATATGATAAAAGGGTCAATTCATTCAGAATATATAATTATCCCCAAAATGTATATACCTAATAAAATACCCGAACTTTTAGGCACAAAAATTGATAGAACCAGAAGAAAATTTATACAGTAATTGCCAAAGTAGGAGATGCCAGCATGTTTCCATCAATATTGATAGATCATGCTAGCAAACAATCAAACAAAAATGGTACTGACACAGAATACTTAAAAAAAAAACAATCAATAACATAGGTTTAATGGACATAGGTGAAATGTATGGAGAATACTCATCCTTGTCAAGCTTATATAAGGCAATGACAAAAATTGTCCACATACTAGGATTTAAGCATAGAAATGATGTAAATAAATGGTCAAAAAATTACATTCTGCGATCATAATCCAATTAATTTTTTCAAAAGAAGTAACAAAAATTATTAATATAATACATTTGGAAATTTAAAAACATGTAAACAATGTATAATCCAAGAATAAATCATAATGAGTCTTTTCAAGTTCTTAGAATTGAATAACAAATATAGTACATAGCAAATGTTGAAGAATGCAGTAAAAACAGTACTTAAAGGGACATTCACAGCTTCAAACAAATATATTAGAAAAGAAGAAAGGCAAAGATAAATAAGTTAGTATCCAACTTAAGAAAAAAGAAAACAGGAGTACCGACCTAAGGAAACTAGAAAGATAGGAAAACTGAGGCTATGGAGAAAAAATTAATGAAGCTGTCAACAAAGACACAAGGACAATGCCAATATATAATCTAAATAAGTGTAAACAGCTTTCCAGATGTGTACACAAATGTTACATAGAGGCTGGGATAGATCTGGACCAAGAGAAGACTGATGGGTGAATTTAGTTGTTCTTAATTTTTGGCAAGAGGTGAGCATGTATACTTGCCAATGAGTTTGGCAATAAAGAGGGACAGGTTTAAGGCATAGTAGTAAACATTTTAAGGGATGAGGTGAAGTCCCTGAAGATCCAGGAATTATTTCAACCAAATTCACCGACACTCAAATCAGTATCCAAATAATTTTTTCTGACCTCTAGTTCATGATTGGCCCATTGTTGTCAAAGCCAGTCTTTCCAGAGCCTATTATGGAGTTTATTTCTGTCATCAAGGTAATTCAGAAAGCTCTTATTTCCTTCCGGTCACAATGGGGCTATTTAAATTTTTAAAGCAGAAACATAATAAACATCCTCCTACTAGGAAAGATTCCAGAAATGCCCAACTCAAAAAATTCACCAAATTTGAAATAGTTTTGAGCTGGTTCAAATATCAACAGAATGTTAGATACTGTGAACTTCATGGAAAAGTTTACTTCACTCAGAATATGAACGTGGACAACAGTGTTATATGTTAATATTTCAATAAAACTGGAAAAAAAGAAAAAAAGAATATGAATGTGGATATAGAACTTTATAATGACATTTCAGAGTCATATTCTAACATCATACATAACTTTAGGTTAGTGTTCTTTTACACATGACTCACAGGGCAAATCTGAGCCCTGCTGTTTTGGTAGTTATTAGATGTCCACAGGTCACTGGGTACATTAATACATTAATAAATTATCCTTCAGAATGAATGTCAGCATGCCATATTTCAACCAGATAGATGAACAATGAGACTATTATTAGAGGAATGGCTATGAATAATTCTATTGTTTGAATATTGTGTATATTACACAATGATAAATATTGGAGAATAATTCTGCAAATTTGTCCCTGAGGGAATATATATATATATAAGGTAGAAAATAAGAATTCTTAAATGAACTTTATGATTTAAAATTAGATTGTTACTTGATTATTTTAATTCTACTTTTTCTCCAATCCTTTAAAACTGCTTCATAATGTACCAGAAATTCATACATCTCAATTATGCCATGAGTACTTTCTAATTGTTCTAACCTTTTCGTTATTGCTAAAACCACTATGACTCTTATCCCACTAGTGGTTCCAAGAGCACCTCTCTTTAGTAATAAAAATGCTCACTGCAAATGTTAGCAGTTAAAGGACACTGAAAAATTAACTACCAACTTCAGTGGAAGAAGCCCATCCTTCATAATATTTCCAAATCACAATATAAAGGAAGAAATGTCACAGGCAGCCCAAATCACATAACTTAGTGGCCTAGTCAATTATCCTAAGAAAAATTAGATCTCCATTTTGAAATAATTAACATATTAGCAAGGATGGTATCTTTTTATATGGCTGGTCATTTCATCACAATCCACATTCTTCAAAAATTATATACTAATTACATTGTGATTCATAAGAGATTTGGGCATTTTCACCTACTGCGATTATTAATAGAAAATACAATGTTTACTTTCATTGTCCTTTGATATAAAATACTTTTAATATATTTTTTTAGGCCAGAAATAATCGATTCCAGTATTTGTATAGTCAGTTTAGGCTTTCGAGCTCTTTACAAGCAAAATGACATGTTGGGTTAAGAGTACGGAATGTGGACAAATACTTTAAGCTTCAGTTTGGTTACCTGCAAAATGGGGATAATGACAAATACTTCACAGACACTATACGAGATAATGAAGGTAATGTAACATTGGCGCCTGATGCATAGAAAATGTTCAATAGTATGTAGCTATCAACATGAAACATCAAACATTTAAATTGACAGGGAAGGTGGAGAAAAAGTGAGGAAGCAGGTCTAAATGAAGTGTCACATTTGATTTATCCAGGAAATAAGGAGGCCTGCAGCAAAATTTGGAAGTAGATAAAGCATACTTTTAATACTTCTGCATTTCACATTTAAGGTCTTCTAGTGATTGCTGGTCATTTGGATAACCCCTGGACACTTAACTAAAACATTCTCAGCACCCCATCCCACCAATTTTAATGGGGACACAGGAACTAACACTTATTTTACAATATACTTCAAATACTTACTTTGTGCCACGCCTGTAGTTCTAGTTGTCACTGAAACATACAGTCTTTCAGTCTATGCATTTTATAACTTTAAGTGCTAAATATTTTCTTAGTGCTAAGTCATTTAAACATTTTCCCCAAACCAAACCAAGATAACCACATCAAGTGAAGACAGACTAAGCAAATCAAAGTAAAGCAAAAGAAACAAACAAAAAGCCTTTGCAGAATGCTTACTAGATCTAAGCATAAGGGTGGTCCTGTTTATAAAGGAATTTCACATATAGGAAGATTATTTTGGAAAAGATCTGCTACTCTTACAAGAAGTTAACATGAACCTTCTGGGAGAAAGGTACTATTTATAGATGTATGTACCAATATAAGAGTGAAAGATTTTAGAGGGCGCCTGGGTGGCTCAGTTGGTTGAGCGGCTGCCTTCGGCTCAGGTCATGATCCTGGAGTCCCTGGATCGAGTCCCACATCGGGCTCCCTGCTCGGCAGGGAGTCTGCTTCGCCCTCTGACCCTCCCCCTTCTTATGTGCTCTCTCCCTCTCATTCTCTCTCTCTCAAATAAATAAATAAAAAAAAAAAAAAAAAAAAAGATTTTAGAAACTTGCATAGATACCATGCATTGTCTCCACCTGTTAAATCATTGTTTTTACGCTTTCTATGCTATATTATGAACAATATTTCAGATCCTGTTGTAAATCTCCAATTAATATAAAAATCTCTCTTTTAACACTTAGCACTGTTTTGGGGTTTGAGAGTCAACAAGACTATCTAGTACCTTTTCTCAAGGTTTCAAAAGAATTACTCAACATAGGTCTTGAACAAAAAGACATATTTTTGGAAGCAGTGGAAAAAATTATCACCTCATTTCTTGTAAATAAATTGTTTTAGGGACGCCTGGGTGGCTCAGTCGTTAAGCGTCTGCCTTCGGTTCAGGTCATGATCCCAGGGTCCTGGGATCGAGCCCTGCATCGGGCTCCCTACTCCACGGGAAGCCTGCTTCTCCCTCTCCCACTCCCTCTGCTTGTGCTCTCTCTCTCTCTGACAAATAAATAAAATCTTTAAAAATAAATAAATAAATAAATAAACAAACAAATAAATAAATAAATAAATTGTTTTAGCTTTTAAATGCGTTTTGCTATTATGCAAACTGTTCCCCCTTTTCAACAGTGAGAGACTGACTTTTCTTGATAGAATTGTACTGTCTATGGCAGATTCTATACACACAGACTATTTAATAAATGCAAAAGTTACATTTTTATTGCTGTTTTTTCTCATTGCTTTATTACCATAGTCTCTTTTCCTTTTTCTTTTCTTTTTTTTTTTCAACCAAGGCACTATAGTGTTTCTGAGATGGTCTTGCTCTCATCTCATAAATTCTATACAATATGAGCCTGTTAGCAGCATTAATAGACTAGAACAAATGGAAGAGGATAAAGTTTCACACAAATGAATAAATGCAACGACAAATATTTCTTTTATTTTGAACATAAAAATTTTGTTTTGCATTGTTGTCTGCTTTTTAAAAATTGGATAATAACAAATAAATTATCTATACCTCGTTTGATGTAAAATGTCCTATGCTTTGAGATTACTTGCTGAACTCCAAATAATGTGGAGCTTATGTTTTCTTTTCTTTTTTCTTATGTTGTATAGGAGATTAATAGAAATGCCTCACACTTCCAAAATATAAAGATATTTTCATTCAGACATCAAAAATAAACTTTATAATAAAGATATTTAATGCAAATATTAATCCAAAGCCGAATTGCAGCATTCTGCTCACTTACATTTATTACCATGAGGTGCAGATTCTGCATGTTGTGATTTTCAAGTATATTTCATATACCCAGGTATGTGTATAAATTTAACCATTGTGCCCTTCATACTGACAGCTGGTGCATGGTTACAAAAACATTGTTCTTATTATGAAGAAGGTATTTGTTAAATCTGAGCAAGGCTAGGTTAAACATTCTATCTGATGTGAGCCTGGCAGCTGGGCTACCATGAAGAAGATATTGACAAAAGGAACTTAGTGCGGCCCTAAATCATAGCCACTGCTTGCTATGAATCCAAGGCAGCATCACCTCATCACGTGCTATTAATTGCAAGGATTGCCATTCATCAACACTGACATAGCAGCATAGTCTATTAATGCTGCTAACAGGCTCATATTCCCTTTGAAGACTTTTCTACTCCTTGTTCGAGCCAGGAACAGAAGCCAAACTGACAAAGTTATCACTGCCACATACAGTGCTCACTTCAGAACAAAGCCACACACATGATGCCCTGCTTAAAAGGACAGAAAGTAGCTGTTGTCAGAGTAAACATCTGTCATTATTTGCCTGAGCAAATTTCCCACATTGTCACCATATGATCCACGGAAGTACTGGAAGATAGAGCCAGGGCTCTTCAAAGCCAGAGTGTAGGCCTAAAGAGGGAAAAACATATGGGGATTAGCCATGGAAAGGGTTAGGGATTCTGGAATGTTTCTCCAGTAGCATATTTGGAAAGCTCCACATTAGGGTTAGGCGGTCTTTGCCACCTCAGAGAGTGTGTATGTTGTCATCTGTGAAAGATGGGGCACTTAAAGTTTTTGAAGTGTTGGCTCAGGGTCAAATGACATCCTGAGGAAGTAGTCTATGAATATAATACTCTGTAATATTGGCAGGATGTAAAAGTCTCTTAGATGATGCAGTATAGGAACAGGATACTCTGCAGAAAGTGTTCTCTTTAGTGCAGCTTCCAAGTACTGGTATAGATCTTGCCCAGCTGCCCTATGGACAGGCTCAGGCAGCAGGGTCCACGTTGCTACTGATGTAGTTGAAGGGGCTAGTGCTGGAGATAGTTTTATCCTTATATTTTATGTGGCACCATGGTCCAGCTCTGCCCCATACGCTCATGTATAGTACACTAAATGATTCCTGCACCTTCTGTTCCCCATTTCTCTCTTTGCCCCTGTGTGATGCATTTACTTCTAAAATTCTGGAAGCAATTTTAAATTGGAGAGAATTGAAATATAGCTGTTTATACAGAATTAAATATGAAGCCCTTTTTCTAGGTCACCACATTCCAGATCAGAAGACCATTCATGCAATACACTGAGCTATCATGAAAATGAATAATAAAAACTTACATTAGTTTGTACATTAGTTGATCAAGTTTCCCAAGGTCATTACTTTAGACAAGTTTTAAAATATGTTGGCCAGAATTGAAATGAGGTATTTGTGGGTGTTTTAAAATCATAAGTACTCTGTGGCATGAATTTAGTCTAAGAATTTAGTCGATAAAGATGAGACCTAAGAGGATCTAATTCAACATGTTAAACTGAACCTGAAATGAAATCAAACACAGGTGTAAGGTTCTTATGAGGCTGGGTAATACATCTGCTGAGGCTGCAGGTGGTGACTACTTTGCCTAGATAATGTGAAATTAGTATAATAGATCCTAAATGTCTACTAAAGGTTCGACGTGAGCATTTTCTTCTGTGCTTGTAGGTGTCTATTGCAATCTCAATTTTGATACTTTGGTCTAAAAATCTACTCAAGTTATAATCTCAGCTGTAAACTTTTATTTCTGGCAGAGGATCAGAGTATTTAAGATGAGGAAGAGTATTTCCAATAGTCTTCTTATTTTCTATAACCTCTATCCTTCATAAGAAACTCTTATCTCTAAGAAAACGATAGGCCAAACCATATAGGTCTTGGTTGATTAAACACAGCACCTTGAATATCACTCAGAGGTAAAAGAGGCACTGCAGAGCACAGGTGCAATATTGGGTTCACATTCGTAAAGTAAATGGGTCACTGAATTCTGCACAACACAAAACCTCCCCATGGTCTTCAAGGACAACTCCAAGTATAAAGTATTACAAGACTTCAGTAAGAAGGGCAATTGCTGGCTAACTTCAAACATTAAACACTGCAAGCAGTGTCACACACCCATTCTCCACAAATCAAATATTTGGTCTCAATGAATTTAAAGAACACGGAAGAATGCAGAGTTTTGCTTAGGCAATATGTATTTCAATTTTCCTTGTGTCTGATGCAGCATAATTTATTTGAATATATTTTGATATAAGATGCTGTGGTTATTTTCCAAAAATTTTAAAATATTGGGGGGGGGAGTGTTGAATCACTGTATTGTACATCTGAAACTAATATTATCCTGAATGTTAACTAACTGGAATTTAAATAAAAGCTTAAAAATATTTGGAGGGGACATGATTATTCATATCTAAATGAGATACCGACAGAAAGACACAGATGGGCAAATGCACAAATTTTATGGATGAAATAGTATTTTAGACTTTACATTTTATATTTTTGAATTAACATAGCTTTTGAATAAAAACAAATAAACTCAAACTATACATATTACAAACCAACCTAAAATTAAGGTGTATTGTAACTTCCAAAAGCATTTCCTGCTTCTTTGACACTAAAATAAAGTGTAACCATGGTTAAACTAAGTAGATTTTATACAATTTGTTCATTTAACATGTATTTTGGAAAACTTCATATTTTTATAACTATTCATTTCTGAATGAATAATCAAAGATTCTGTGATCAGTGTCTTACTTTCCGCCAAAAGATAAGATGGATTTTCAGAAGCTGGCTTAGCTCATTATGCAGTAGTACTGAGTGTGAAACTATCAAGGTTTCATTCCTTTTTCCAACTCAAACAGCTGCTACCATCTCGGAAGAAGCAGGTGTTGATGCGTGAACAATATTAGCACTAAAAAGAACAGACCGTTTGGTGATGACTTTTCTCACTGGAATATTACATCAAAATACTTTTAAATTCCCTAAAGTGCCCAGGTGGGAAGGCAAATTAAACTTTAAAAAGTCTAAAAACATTTCAATAATTTCATTAGTTCTCCTTCCCCTTACAAATCCAATATGCAATTATAAGAATTACAATGTTTAAAAGGATATTACATTTCAGGGAGTTTTGTTGTTTATATGATTCTATATGAAAATATTTTTAAGTAAAAAAAGTGTATTTCAATAGGAGAAATGCCAGAGAAGCAGCAGAAATAAATTAAACAGTCCAAGCATTAAAATCCAAATTTGGAGTTTTAAAACAAACCCAAACTCCCAAAATACATACATAGATTCTATCTTGACACTATCATGTCACTGAAAATACTAATAAAGGAGATTTTACTTGTGTGTTTTTTTTTTTTTTCCAGAAAGGTCATTAGGAAAGCCTCTTATATAAATGGAGTTTTCTCAGAATGTTAAAAAAAAAATACCATATGTAACAAAGCATTCCTTTTGAGGTGAGAATTTACGACTACATGAAGATAGAAGAATGCCATATAAAAAATGTGCAAGCAGGTTCTGCCTTTGAAGGCTAAGACTTGGAGTTTTGTTGTTGTTGTCAGTCCTCTGGTTCTTAGGGAAAAAAACAAAAACAAAAACAAAAAACGCCAAGGTGAAACTATTATTTAAGTAGTCCCATAGCAAGAATCTATCCACGTTTCATGGTAGATTGAATTCTGTAAAAGAAACAGAGAACTGCTGGTTTAGTAATGCTCAGTTAACGTGGATACATTCATTACATGTTTACTGAGTTGTAAGTTGTTACTTCGAGCACTTCTTTCAGGAACTCCAGAACTTGGATAGAAAGAATTACTGCCAGAGGGAATCTGTAGCTCTGAGTTTCTTAACCATAATCTGGGGCAGATTTTGAAAAGAGATGGACTTGGGGAGCACAAGGCTCCATGCTTTGGAAAGAGGCCATTCCTGGGGCAGTGAAGAAGATACCAAGTGATGGCCCTCAGACTGAGGACGAACCTCTCCAACATCTTTTGTGGAAGTTTGGGTCTGGAATCTTAGATATGTGATGGCTCAGAGTATTTCAAGGTTTAGAAATAAACTGGTCTTTATTCCCAAATTAGTGGATCTCAACTGAGGGTTTTGCCCCCACTAGGCATTTGGCAATGTCTGAAGACATCTTTGATTTCTGTGACCTGAAAGTGTGTTACTGACCCCTAGGCTAGGGATGCTGCTAAATGTCCTGCAATGCATAGGGCAACCACCTATTAAAAGAATATCTACTCCAAACTATCAATACTATAGCTGTTTTGAAACCCAACCCCTAGATGCAGGACAGGCATTATGTCTGTTTTGTACTTACCCTGCATGATCCATAAATATTCATTCAACTACTGTTAAAAGTTACGACTTAGGCTTAGTTGTGCTGTCAGAAATTATGGAAATGGTAGTAACTATAACCACCTTTAGATAACTGAGTTAAATTAAACTAGATATTAATTGAGTACACAAGAAAATGTAGAGAAGCCAAGGAAAGGCACTGCTCCAATACTCCAAGTCTAGAGTGACAGTCATCGATGAAAACTGCTGTGTCCAGCAATGACATCTTATGTGACAAGGGCAGCAAACAGCAGTATGGCCAAAAAAATGAGAAGCCAGAGTAGAAGAACACGAGAACTTTTTTTCTTAGAAACACAGGAAACATGCCAGAAATCACCAGGAGACAAGCTGAAGCAATTAGACCAATGGAGGCTTGAACACTAATAATTTGGGTGCTAATAGTCATCATGATCTCACTGTGTGACCTCATATAGACTGCAAAAACTAGAAGCATTTAAGTGATGCTTCATTCAATACTAAATACTTATAAACCTACATCTATAACTTAATAAGCAATGCCTGAGCCCTAGGAATATAGTGGTTAAAAACAGAAAGGTCCCTGCTCTTTTGAAGGGAACATGAAAAAGCAATTGCAATAATGTACACCTATGTATATCATATTGAATTAAAAGATCACCAATGACAACTTCACCTTTCTTGAGAGAGATGTACTTTTCTGATAAAATAGGAATGCCACAGTTTAGACAATTTTCCAGGAATGTTATAGATTGCTGGTGTGTAGAAAATATAGGTTTATATTATCTCTCATTTATTTTGCATTCATGAAATAAAGCCACATAATAAAATTCTATAAAAGCCAGTTTTTCTTGGAAAAAGGATCAGAAAAATATTGTGAGATACACCAGAAATGTGTAATGCAGTTATTCATCAGTATTCTGTAATGGCGCCGTCTTGAATTTAAGCTCGCTATTTAGTTTTCCAGATTATGTTTCTTTTACAATAAGCATTTGAGGATGATTACACATATTCAGTAAACATTAAATTGTCGCTTAATCCTTTTAACAGATACTGTTTTGTTCCTGCTTTATATATATTATGGAAACACACTATACATATGACTTGCCTAAGGTCATTTTTGGTAAGCAATGAGGCCCAGACCCTAAGCTAGCCTCCACGGCCTAAACTACTAATCTGACATGAAGTTAAGCATTAGTAGTAAAGCTGTTGGTTAATAACTATATACTATTCTATGCTTATTTTTCTTTTGCTTGCTTTATTTCTACCATGCCCTACACCATAATCACACAAATATGATCAGAAAGGATTAGCTACTGAAAATATTCAAGCTAGAATTCTGAAGAACACATAAACCAAACTGAGAATGCTTTTTTAGAACAATTTAGTTGCTAAGCTAGGCTTGGAGTAGAGGTAGTCCTCTTTATCTGATTTATTAAATTATCTGAAGGTGCTACCTTATAAAAGCCAAGTCAAAACTTCTAAACATGAATTTTGTCCTTCTCTCAAACAATGTCAAGGCAAATGACACACTACACTCCTTGGGCCAAATATGCGCATATATATGCTTTTCCTTCTTTTTATTATTTTTTAATTCTTAACATAAGAAAAAAAAACTATAGTGTGTTATTTGATTATTGCATCCTGGGTCATATTTTCTACCAGGAAATGAAAAATAAACAATTACAAAAACAAAATAAAAACAGCACTGTAGAGGAACATTTTCTTGTGATACAGGTTTGTGCTTGACATTCAGAGATACCACAGGAGTAAATACTCCCAGGAGACAAGGAGTATAAAATAATTCTACTTACATAAATCTCCACACAAGCATTCTTTTAAAAAATTTTAAGTAAAAAGAAAGTGATTTAAAATCAGACACCACAAGGGGGGATATGAAGGTAGGCTTTCATCAGGTTTAGCAAGTATGCAGGCCCCTGAAGTGAGTGTCCCCTGAGCTTTGCTTGGAGCCTATTATTTCTTTCAAACTAAAGCTTACCTTCTGTTAACTGCTGCTCTGAGATCCTAAATGACCATTTAGAGGACCTAATGCATTTCTAAAAGAATGAAGCTTACATTCAGAATGTAACCAGTGGACTTGAAAACTTTTTTGGTGATAGAGGCAAGGAATATCCTTGAGTGGTATAAGGCCAGGTATTATTTATTACCTGTTTATCATCCCTACTTGTCTCCACCTGCTGGCTTCACTCTTGAGATCAACCGATCTCAAGTGCTTTGTCATAAGCATTCGACATCAGCTCTGATATTTCCCCAATACTCTACTTGGTACTTTGTGTCACCACTTCAAATTATATCTAATCTTTTTTATCGGCTTCCAAATATCTATCATTTTACTCATACAAATACCTTAAGATCCAACTGAAAATCTGATGAAATTTGTGCTATTTAAATATTTTCTTTGGGGGCGCCTGGGTGGCTCAGTCGTTGAGCGTCTGCCTTCGGCTCAGGTCATGATTCCAGGTCCTGGGATCGAGGCCCGCATCGGGCTCCCTGCTCCGCGGGAAGCCTGCTTCTCCCTCTCCCACTCCCCCTGCTTGTGTTCCCTCTCTCGCTGTCTCTCTGTCAAATAAATAAATAAAATCTTTAAAAAAAAATAAAAAATAAATAAATAAATATTTTCTTTGCCTTTAGAATTTACAATTTTTCTGTAAACTATCTAATGCTTACAATCTTATACACCGTAAGGGTCTCAAATATTTACATTTATGGCTCGCTGAAATTGTTTACTATCTCTCCCTTGTTTTCTTATATATATATATTTTTACCAGTATAGAAAGAAATCAAGGTAGAGAAAACCAAATAAAGTACATCAAATTGGGATTTTTAAACTCATGTAGTGGTTAGACTAATGTGTAGAACACTGAATATTCTGATAGGAAACAGAAAAGTTTATTTAAATGTCATATGTTGGGGCACCTGGGTGGCTCAGTCGTTTAGCGTCTGCCTTCGGCTCAGGTCATGATCCCAGGGTCCTGGGATCGAGCCCCGCATCGGGCTCCCTGCTCGGCGGGAGGCCTGCTTCTCCCTCTCCCACTCCCCCCTGCTTGTGTTCCCTCTCTCGCTGTGTCTCTCTCTGTCAAATAAATAAAATCTTTAAAAAAAATAAAAATAAATGTCATATGTTTATGCTAAGTATCACTGTAAATAACTTCCCAATCAAAAGTAAATAAGATGTTTTCTCTCTGTTCTTACAAACATCCTTTAAAATCTGACTCTCGGACATTTTTTAACTTAACTAATATGACCATTCCCTTGTCCATAGGATAGCTGGTGTAGATGGTATGAGCCTTGACATAGTTCATGATATTAGGGTTTTTTTTATTATTGGTATTATATTAAACAATTATGATTTATTAGAACAATATCCAATGGAAAACTACCATTAACAACTAAAAATGCTGGAAGGAGAAGTAGCAAAACATCAACAATGGTTGTCTTCAACTGACTTATGGATCATTGCATTAGAAGTTGTAATTAGAAAGGTCACTTATGTTCAGGAAATACTCTTGTGGTGAAACATATTTTGATACACATAAGATATATTGTTTTGGTAAGGAAACAGTGGGTCAAAACAACATTTTAAATAAATATGTTAATATTAATAAAATAGGCGTTCAAAAAGACGAGTGAGGAAGCGAGGATATACACAGACTGCCTTGAGCAGTTTTGAATCAGTGATTCTAATGTAGCTAGGCCTCCAGGTTCCCTAGGTCATGAATGCAATAGCACACGCAGGGAATCCTGGGGAGGGCAAAGCATTCCAGTGCTATCTATCGTACCAGCATCATGACATGGAACATTTCTTACTTGGCTTTCTTTCAGTACTACACTCTTCTCTAGTCAAGTCTCCTTCTATTCCTTTCATTCTCTGCCTCTTCTTCACCAAGTCTGACTTCTTGAAAGCCTAAAGTAGATTTTGCAGCAAGGCATGATGTCCATCT
This sequence comes from Phoca vitulina, assembly GCF_004348235.1. Classification (NCBI taxonomy): domain Eukaryota; kingdom Metazoa; phylum Chordata; class Mammalia; order Carnivora; family Phocidae; genus Phoca; species Phoca vitulina. The sequence continues at coordinate 42,781,234 of NW_022589705.1, read as the reverse complement.
TCAGTATCTAAACAGTTGTAAAACTGGCAATGGTGCTATGGTTTTCGGATAAAACATCTTTCTTGATTTGAGAAGTATCCTCTCCACTATTCTCAAAATTTAGGTGTTGCTGGTTTGTGAGATGGATAACAAGAAGGAAAGATAGACTGTGGGTATTTCTAAATGTCTACCTCCCCTTCTAACTATCCTACCAGCTTTTGATTAGGTATGAGTGGATGCATGATTTTTTTTTAATTTTATTTTATTATGTTATGTTAATCACCATACATTACATCATTAGTTTTTGATGTAGTGTTCCATGATTCATTGTTTGCGTATAACACCCAGTGCTCCATTCAGTACGTGCCCTCTTTAATACCCATCACCAGGTTAACCCATCCCCCCACCCCCTCCCCTCTAGAACCCTCAGTTTGCTTCTCAGAGTCCATAGTCTCTCATGGTTTGTCTCCCCCTCTGATTTCCCCTTTTGTTTGGTTAACTGTCTTCTTAAGAACTGTTTTGATTTCCAGTGTCAGAAATTCAACTTGAACTACCTTGGACAAAAAGAGTTTATATAATTAGGAAGGGCAATGGTACAGGTAGGATTGACTAAATTAGAGACCAGGCACTTTTTTCTCTGTTTTCTCTCCTGTTCACTATGTTCCTTGTTCTCTTAACAAGAAATCTCAAAATAGAGATTTCTCTTCAAATTTGGAGCCAGGGAAGCCTTGGACTAACATCTTGAATTTTATCACTAAAAAGGAAAAGGACTTTTACTGCCATCCATCGGGTGAAAAAGATAAAATCCCAGATAACAGTTGAATAATCTGGTTCAAAGGACTGTCTCATGAATTAATCTTTATGGTCAGAAATAGTCAAGTGCTATGATTGACCCACCCTGTGTCAGAATCTAATGCCTTAACCAATCCCTGGGTGTACAGAGATGAGATTTTATAAAATCATGGCCGCTACCAAGCAGACAATATTGCTAGCTTGAGGTGGGAAGCAATTCCTCAAAGCCAGACTATTTCAAAAGTAAGAAAGGAACTCTTGTCTGGCCAAACCACAATGTTTCCCCATATTACTTGTATCACAAACAAATCCTTTAGTCTTTTCTTTGACTTGCTTTCCTTAGGTTTCACCCTTTAAGGTCAAAAGGGTGATAAAAATCTCACAGAATAAAGAGAAATTTTTTAAAAATTACTCAGCTATTTATAGTAGAGAGAAGTTAAAGAAAAAGCAAAATATTCAGGAAATATAATTTAAAAATTACTGAACTGTGAGTAAATAAGCAATTGAGAATTGAATAATTTTGCAAAGTATTACCGTATTTTCTAAGTAGACAATTTTTGTAGTAAACTAAATAGAATAAATAATTGTTAAATCCACCATATATAGTGGTATACAATTTATGAGAATTTGTACAAATTAAAATGATTAAATAAAAACATCTAAAGCAAAACAGTTAAATGATATTTGTTTTCTTTCTAGTTAAATGATATTTGTTTTTTTCCTAGTGCTTGATCCTGTCACTGTAAAATTACCCTCCAATTTGAGGTTTCTTGCATCTTTTCAACAAGAACTTTTGTTTGCCAGAGACACAGCTTATTTTGAGTCTCTAAAAATGAAATTTAAACAATCCTTGAAATTATTTCACTTAATGTCCTTCTACGAAATTTTAAGGATCATACTGTCATTCTCACTTTTGAATCAATTGCTTTCCTTCAAACTAATGTGTTGCTTTATACTGATCGGTGTATGTAAATTTATTTCTAATATATTAATTGCTCCAATTTACAAATTAGGCTCTTTACAAATTTTGCAGTAACTTCTTTACCAGAAATAGGAAAGGCCATTATTTAGAAGGTGTTCACACTGGGTCCTGGATGCCGAAGGGAAAGAAAAGTTAGTCTCTCCTTTCTTGCCCTCCTGTCTTTTCCTCTTCTCTGAACACATACACAAGTAAACATACAGCAACAAATTTGAAGGGAGGGAAATAAAGATATTTTCTCTCTCTCTCTCTCTTCCTCTCTCTCTCTTTTGGACCTGCAGTGTGTTTGTCCAAAAAACAAAAATTACACTAATTAAGGTAGAATTAGTGAGATTATCTTTTCAGGCCAAGGGGGCAAGCACCTGCTGTACTAGGTAGTAGACATGGAGGTGACTTCAGTCTACAGAAACCGTGAGGGGGGAAAAGTAACTATAAATTTGGTGAAGGCTTGGAAACTATCAAATGCATAGTAGCCGAAATAATTAGGGTAAAACTGAGGATACCTGGATATGCAAAGGGGAGAAAAGAGGACATGACGACAATTTTTGGATTTTTTTTAAAAGACGACCATAAGAAAAATATATTAAATGTATCTCCCATAACAAAAAATCAGGATAATTAGTAAGAAGTTGCAAGCAGGGCGCCTGGGTGGCTCAGTTGGTTAAGCGACTGCCTTCGGCTCAGGTCATGATCCTGGAGTCCCGGAATCGAGTCCCGCATCGGGCTCCCTGCTCAGCAGGGAGTGTGCTTCTCCCTCTGACCCTCCCCCCTCCATGCTCTCTCTCTATCTCATTCTCTCTCTCAAATAAATAAATAAAATCTTAAAAAAAAAGAAGTTGCAAGGAGTCACATATTCATACATATTCAATATTTATAATGAAGAAAATATATTAAGTGTTATTGAACAAAATTTTATAATGTCTATATTAGGAAAATGTTGAATATAAATCAGACCTTTAAAAATCACATTCATATTTTTTAATCACCATTAGACAAGTTTGTCCCTGAAAATCATAAGATGGAACTTTCAGAACATTCTTTAAATATTGCCTTAATGGACTTTAAAAAGGCTTCAAATGTCCTTAATAAATAACTTATTATTTTATATATTAATTTAATAATGAGTATACTGGTGTACAGCATTTTAATTCTGATTTTTAAGTTAATTATCTAGTCTAAGATATTTTGCCTCAGGCCCAGATTTAGCATGTAATCTTATAATTTAGGAATTAAATAAGGCTATTGTCTCTACTGAATTCTTCTTTATGGTTTTTAATATTATTTTTGCTTCTGACCTTTTACACGATTCAACAGGTTAATGAAGTATAAACTCTCCAATGGTTATCTTTATGCAAATAGTATTTTTTTTTTTCTGCAGAGGTTTTTATGTGATCCATAGTTTAAGCCAAACTCTCCATTAAATGGATCTATACTAATGAAGCTTTCCTTCTGACCCATTGTTTTTAATACTGAATTATGTCTGACACGTCCTAATCCTTGAGAATCTTTTCCAAATTTAGTGAACTTTAACAACTGTCAGGTAAAAGTTCACTGACAAATTAGAGGTGAGTAGAAAGACAACTGGAAGACTTAACACAAGTGTTCAGTAGAAGAAGAGTAAAAGGTATCTCTTGAGACCACCACATGAAAAAATAATAAAGGTGGGACCATTAATACTGGTTTTAGGAGTGAACAGTTAATCAGAAAATTCAAATCTGTATGTCTTCATTCTTTATATAACATAAAATATCTTATTTAGACCGTTACAAAATTCCTTTTTTTGTACCTCTTTAAAAAAAACCTCTGTTGCAAAATTATAAGTAATGCCCAGAGAGGTTATAAGCTCTCCAGGGTTTAGAAATCTTTCTCCTGTCTTAGGCAGTTCTGTGCTCCTTCAAAGTACTCAGGGTCTCACACTTTCTAGGCACGCAAATATTATTTTTTGAATTAAGGATTGAAGGTTTCATTTACGTCTTTGTTACTTTTGAATTGACATAAATCTGTATTCCAGACCTATCTTTAAATATCACCTTTTCAAGACCTTTCTTGTCCCTCTTCTTTGAAATTTCAAACTCACTCATTATTTTTACCTGATTTATTTTATAGAATTTATTTCTATCTAACACATTATAAGTTTTACTCGTTTATTTATTGTTTGTCTCCCCAGGTAGAATGTAAGCTCCATGAGAAGGGGAATTAGGCTATAGTGATCTCTACAGTAATGTCAATGTCTAGCTCATGATAAGTATTCCAAATGAAATGCGGAATGAGCGGATAATGGAAATTTCATCATTCTTGGAACTCAGAAACTTTTAGGGGGTTGCTAAGCCAGGAACATACTTAATCTTTTTAAATGTGAGTCCTTGTAAGCCCTCTGTTTATTTTCAATGAGCAATGGAAAAAAAAATCATTTTTTTACAATTTTGCACTTAAAGCTTGGAAATTCTATACTTACTGCTTGTCATAGCTGTAGGTATGGGAAGCTAACATTTCTTCTGGTGTCCTTGTTTATGTATCCCCTGTTGTCTTGGGTTTCCATAGAGATTTCTTATTGAATGAGATCTGAGATATGAAATTCTTTCAGTTCTATTCATCTGTTATTATACAAGAGCTCTACTGACGTGTTGGTAAGGTATGGTGAGAAAGGAAGCATTTTATATTCCAGTGATTAAGTCGATCTTTTAGAGAGCCTGTGCCCCTGGGCTATGTCCTTAACAAGTGCTTCTTAACCCACCTCTCCTCAATACCCACCCTTAGAGACAGGAGGACTACAGAGGACTGCAGTTGGGTAGTGTTACTTAGGCTCTGGTAAAACCCAACAAGTTAGACTCTGGTAAAATAGATCTTGGTGTATTTCAAAATGGCTACTGTTCCCCTCCCCCTGCCAGAAGCATGAGGGGATTTTTCTCCAAGCTAATTTGATGTGGAAGAATCAAAAATGAAAAGAAAAAGTGCACATTCAAGAAACAGAATCAAACAATTGCTACAACTACTATTTCAGTTACAAGAATCTTAGTATAAATACATTAGAATGCTGCATTTCTCTAAATTGGAGTGTATATACTGAGCATCAAAAATCTACAGCGGTATATAAGAAAACACCAAGTATCCTTTTGCCCTTTCTGGCTCTATTGGGGATTCTTTCAAAGAAACACTGAGTAAGGTCAAGTTCACAAGCTGTTGACAAGTAGACATAGTATTGGTAGGTAAATGTTTGCCTATGAGACACTTAGGCTGTGATTCTAGAAGTTTCTGAAGTTAATCGTTGCTGCCAATTCTTTATCTGCTGTTACCTTGATTTCTCTCCAAGTAGTCCTTTTGTTTTGTTTTGCTTTGTTTGCCATAGATAGAATATTGTTGTAATTTACTCTTGACAAATACTAGTGATACCCTACCTATAGAAAGGATAAAAATAAGTTATTTTTGAAAACATCAACACTTGAATGTAGCCAAACTTTTATTTACAATCAACTTCAGTACCCCTAACTAATAGAGAGAAAAATCAATGTTTCCAAGAACTGTTACAGGAATATTAATGTTTTTTGTGGAAGTTTTATAGGAAAATATTTTAAAAATTATGAGAAATGCATATTAAGATATCAAGCTATACTTTCAGCAACTGAACATTTTTTATCAGGTCACTAAAATGTTGATGTCCTTGTGAATCCAGTGTCCCCTATAGTTAAACTTTTGTAATGTCAAATGACTCCTAGAAAGATGACTGGACACCATATTTGTCAGGCCATTAAAGGTGTGTTAACAGAAAACTGAAGGGAAAAACTAGTGGATTGAAACAAAGCTATTTTGGGGCGCCTGGGTGGCTCAGTTGGTTAAGCGACTGCCTTCGGCTCAGGTCATGATCCTGGAGTCCCTGGATCGAGTCCCGCATCGGGCTCCCTGCTCGGCGGGGAGTCTGCTTCTCCCTCTGACCCTGCCCCCCTCTCATGTGCTCTCTCTCATTCTCTCTGTCTCAAATAAATAAATAAAAAATCTTTAAAAAAAAAAAAAAAAAGAAACAAAGCTATTTTGATATTGTGAAATGGTCATCAGCAGTGGGTGGCAGAATAAAGTCACCAGGATTATAGAATGTTAATGATTTAGACCTTTGCTTTTATCATTAAACCAATATGATTCTTCTTCAGTAAAATAATTATAAATAGTATTCCTTCTACATCCATATTATGAAGGTATATGAAATACCTATGCTAGTTCTTTTTCTATCAAGCATTTAAATAGTTTTGTCATTATAACCAAATACCATCATTGCCTCTACTTCCATTCGCCAAAATATACAAAAATATACTATTTTTCCAAGGAAGCAAGATAGCACTAGCATATGAACACAAAACTTTGAAAGATACCTTAAACAACTTCTTATCCAACTATATATAACTATAATGGTTCATATCCAAATATAAATGCTATTATTAATCATAATGAGGATATGGTTCCTTCATACATAAAAGCCTGAGCAACAGATACAATCTGCACAAACAGATCTCTACTGTGCACTCAAAGCTTCAAAATTAGTTTGTCACCATAAAAATAAAAATATTATAAAAAATTAAATTAAAAAAAATGTGACAATCTGTCCTTGTTATGCTAAGCATACTGTATTAGTTTGGTGTTGCAGTTGTAACAATTAACCACAAACCAAATGGCTTAAGACACTACAAACTTATTAGTGAAGGCAGTCCTAAGTCTGAAGTGGATCTCCCTGGGCTAAAACCAAGGTGTCAGGAGGGCTTCATTCCTTCTGGAGGCAAGGGGGCACCTGCTTCCTTGTATTTTCCAGTTTCTAGAGGCTGCTCACATTCCTTAACTCTTGGCCTCCTCCTCCATCTTCAAGGCCAGCAATCTGGAATTAACTCCCTCCCTGTTGCCACCTTTCTGCTTCTCTCCCACCTCCCTCTTCCACTTTTAAGGACTCTTCTTATTACAGAGGGTCTGTCTGGATAATCCAGGATAATCTCCCCATCACAAAAGTAACTGTTTTGCAATCTGAATTCTATCTGACATTTTAACTCCTTTTTGCCATGTAAATTAACTAGGGACTAATTCATTTCACTGTAATTTCATGTAGTATTAGCAGCTTCCACAGAACTATAATAAACACATTCCTTAAAATACAATTCTAAAAATTTAATTTAAAAAAAAAGAAAATTTTGGGGCGCCTGGGTGGCTCAGTCATTGAGCATCTGCCTTCAGCTCCCAGTGTCATGATCCCAGAGTCCTGGGATAGAGCCCCACATCGGTCTCCCTGCTAGGCAGGAAGCCTGATTCTCCCTCTCCCACTCCCCCTGCTTGTGTTCCCTCTCTTGCTGTATCTCTCTCTGTCAAATAAATAAATAAAATCTTTACAAAAATTTTTTCTAGCAAAAGCAAGGGAAGCAAGGGCAAAAATCAACTACTGGGACTTCATCAAGATAAAAAGCTTTTGCACAGCAAAGGAAACAGTCAACAAAACCAAAAGACAACCAACAGAATGGGAGAAGATATTTGCAAATGACATATCAGATAAAGGGCTAGTATTCAAAATCTATAAAGAACTTATCAAACTCAACACCCAAAGAACAAATAATCCAATCAAGAAATGGGCAGAAGACATGAACAGACATTTCTGCAAGAAGACATCCAAATGGCCACAGACACATCAAAAAGTGTTCAACATCACTCGGCATCAAGGAAATCCAAATCAAAACCTCAATGAGATACCACCTCACACCAGTCAGAATGGCTAAAATTAACAAATCAGGAAACGACAGATGTTGGCGAGGATGCGGAGAAAGGGGAACCCTCCTACACTGTTGGTGGGAATGCAAGCTGGTGCAGCCCCTCTGGAAAACAGTATGGAGGTTCCTCAAAAAGTTGAAAATAGAGCTACCCTACAACCCAGCAATTGCACTACTGGGTATTTACCCCAAAGATACAAATGTAGGGATCTGAAAGGGTACATACACCCTGATGTTTATAGCAGCAATGTCCACAATAGCCAAACTATGGAAAGAGCCAAGATGTCCATCAACAGATGAATGGATAAAGAAGATGTGGTATATATATATACAATGGAATACTATGCAGCCATCAAAAGGAATGAGATCTTGCCATTTGCAACGACGTGGATGGAACTGGAGGGTATTATGCTGAGCGAAATAAATCAATCAGAGAAAGACATGTATCATATGACCTCACTGATATGAGGAATTCTTAATCTCAGGAAACAAACTGAGTGTTGCTGGAGTGGTGGGGGTGGGAGGGATGGGGTGGCTGAGTGATAGACATCAGGGATATGGTGAGTGCTGTGAATTGTGTTAAGACTGTTGACTCATAGACCTGTACCTCTGAAACAAATAATACATTATATGTTAAAAAAAAAAGGAGAAGACAGTAGGAAGGGAAAAATGAAGGGGGGGGAAATAGGAGGGGGAGACGAACCATGAGAGACTATGGACTCTGAAAAACAAACTGAGGGTTCTAGAGGGGAGGGGGTGGGGGGATGGTTTAGCCTGGTGATGGGTATTAAAGAGGGTACGTATTGAATGGAGCACTGGGTGTTATACACAAACAATGAATCATGGAACACTACATCAAAAAAATAATTAATTAAAAAAAATTTTTTTCTACACTAATTAATTCATCTTTTTTTTTTTCCTTCTCCCTCATTTTTTAAGCTACCTAAATTCTAGGTAATGGTTTCATCTCCATTTCAAATCTTGGCTACATATCTCATTATATCTTTTGTGACAGTTATTCTTGTTTTATTAAATAATAAAAGAAAAAATATATGAATATTGGCAATGCTAATAAAATTAATAACTTTTGGAGTGTTCTATAATTATCAAAGCACTTTCTTATTCTCTCATTCAATTTCACAACCATCTTCTTACACAGGTACACTGATTTTTTTGATTTTTGTGTTTTTTTAAGAAAATTTTCAATTTTATTTAAGGTTTACATTTACTGGTATAAAGGTGCATAATTTATTGTCCTGATTTCTTTACATTGAATTTATTTTCTACAGCAGTTTTAAGCTCACGGCAAAATTGAGATGCAGGTATAGAGATTTCCTACATATCCCCCCACCATACACACAACCTTTCCCACTATGAAAATCCTGCACTAACGCAGTATATTTGTTACAATCATTAGCCTGTATTAACCCATCATTGTCACCCCAAATCTATAGTTTGCATTATGAATCATTCTTGGTGTTTTACATTCTATTAGTTTTGATAAATGTATAATGACATGTACCCATCATTACAGTATTTTACAAAGCAGTTTCTCTGTTCTAAAAAATCATCTGTGCTGTGACTATTCATCCCTCCATCCCTCTTAACCCCTGGCAACCACTGTTTTTACTTTCTCCATAGTTTTGCTATACTGGGCATTTTTAAAGTCCTATATTGCAGGTGAGTAAACTGAGACCTGAGTTCACTGCATTTCCTCAAGCCAGTCAAGAGTCTGGATTTGGATTAGAACAAACATCATTTGATCCTACTAATTTAAGTGCATTTATTTTAAACCACATCACTCTTTCCAAATAATATTGTAATTTTACAACCTAATGTTGTTGGATCAAAAGGCCAAGAAGTTACTTTATGTAAAACTTAAAAAAAAATAGAAAATAAATTTTTTTCACAGCTTTAAACATCTGTTTTATTGCATTACATGATGCAAGAGAGACAGTGTGGGATATTGAAAAAAAAGCACAGACAGAGAAGGCAAGAGTTCACTCAGCTTTGTCAAATTGTTTAAACTTTCTGCGACTTTATCTGCAATGTGTGGATAATGTTTTCAATCACTAAGAACCGTGTAGTAGGTCCAGAGGGGTACAGTTGAAGCTCATTTTAGTGGTTTAGTGTATATCACAGTTTAGCCACTTTCCTATTATTGATGCTTATTTTATTTATTTCCAATATTGTATTATTATAACTAATACTAAATCCACTATCACTGTACATATATAATTCCATGTTCTGAATTATTTTTATAGAAACTAATACATGTAAATATAGTCTTTATACCAACAGTATGTGAAAATAATAATTTCTTCAAAAGATTATTTATATTGGTTATTTTTCCCCTTCCTGAAGCATTCATATTCCTACCTTCTTGGATAAAACAAACAAACAAAATAACCCACTAACCCCCTAAAAAAAATATTTATGTAATTAAAGAACACATTCCTTTTTTTTTGTTTTTGTCTAAGTCTTCTGAAAAGGTCCCTCCATTCGTGGGTTAGTTTTACAGTCACTGTGGAACACCCATAATGCATACGGTAGGACGAGAGCCAGCAAGATCCCCTGTGGGGAGGGGCAGGCAATGACCATGACATGAAGCATGGCTTGCTGCGTTTTCACGTCCTAACTCTGGGCTCTGGAAAAGTCTTGCTTTCTAGGACCTCAAGACCTTAAAAAAATTAAGGACAGTATTAACCTAGTTCTCAGAAGTCTTTAAAAGGATGTCTTTTTTAATGATATGGGAAAAAATATATATTTAATGCAGTGAAACTGGCAGTCAGGACACTGCACAAATATTTTCTTTTTCCTATTTTGTTTTTGTTCATCTTTTAGAGGGAGGGGTTTAGACTCAAGAGAACAATTTGTCAAGTTTAACTGAAATAATGACTATTCTTTCCTCTATTCTTTTATCTTCCACAGTTAATTTTACTTTAAAATCACAAATGTGAATTTGTGATCAATGGCCAATTGTATTTTGTGACTTTTATGGTCAGTCCCTAAAGACAGAGTATTCCATTAGCTGGTCCACTTCCCTGAGCCTCACGCAGCCGCTGGCTTGCAGCATCCCAATTAGTTCTCCTCTCAGTAGCACCTTGTCACAGCACCTCCCTTGCCCTCTACCGATTCTACTGGACAGCTTGCAAGAAGAAGAGGCTAAATCAGGACACAAATGACTCACAGAGGCTTGAGGCCTCTTAAGCTCTTCTTGCTTAGATTGTGGCTAGCAACAACTGTTAATACTTCTTTTTCTCCTACAGTAAAAGCATCCCTAGTTCTAAAAATTATCTGCTTATCAGATGTGTTCATTACATTTTTTATTATCCTGCCAGGTACATTCTGTATTGAGACAGCAGAGGATTTACTCAGCTACCTGATGAAATAGACCAAAGTATGTTGTCAAAATGAATGAAATATAGAATTTTATGAAAGGTTCCAGCATTGTATATTGTATATTATTATTATTATCTCAAGTGCATTAGCTCAAAAATTAAAAAATAGAAAGTCTACACACTAATGATGCATGATCTAAGTGAAGAACATTTCTTATTTGAAATAACTGCCAACTGCCTCAGATTTAAAATATATGAAGAATGAAATAAAAAAAGTGTACACAAAGAGGATTTAAAGGGCACATCTTCTGTAAGTACTGATCTACTTCAAAAATATTCTAGTAAGTGTGTGTATCCAATGAAATAGGATAATAATTCCGTGACTTAAATTATGGGCAGTATTAATTAAACAAAGTACTATATCATTTGTGTATCTATTTGTATCTGTGTTTGTATGTACATAAAACATATATTTTACATACATAATAATTACAGAGAAGTGACAGTTCATACACAGCTTTATTTCCAGCACCTATCCCAGAACTTGACAATATTTATTGATTTAATTATGTAAAGAATTACAGAAAGGCAAACTAATAGGGATTGCAGGATCTCTACATGAATTTTTTTTCTGGTTATTTTAGACCTAGCTTAAATAATCTTGATGTAGTCCATTCTTACAATATTTAAATTAAGAGATCTACTACTATCAGTAGTATATATGAAGTTTTTGAGAGGATAGCTAACATATGATATAAAATATAATTAAAATTAAAAATTCATTGTTATCACTGTGATGATATACATTGTTTCAAGGTCATTTTCTTTTGCAGAAGCTAATCATGAACAAAATTGGATACTGTTGACATACATGAATGTTTATCTTCCTGCAAAAGTAACGCAACGGAGGTGTAAAAGCAAGGCAAAGCTCAAACACTCCTTCTAAGACTATCCTCAACGACTTCCACCTTTTCCTCCTCTCGGGACCAACTGCTGACCGTACTCTGCTCGCTGAAACCCACTGTGCTGCCTTTATTGCACTTTTGAATGGTCTCTTTTATTTTCTTTTATATCCTCTCCAGCCACGCATTTTTTTTTCTTTCAAATCAAACATCTAGAATTTATTGGAAACAGCACCCTTTTAGGTCAACAATATCCTCAAAAAAATCAAACCCAGTAAATTGTTTGAAGATACACGAGTAGCATTTGAGGCAATTACACATTTTAAAAAATTATCAGCTCTTGGTTCTCGTTCCCTGCACCATCCTGCTTCTGGTGCCCTGATTAGCACACTTGTTAGGGTCATCTTTTTCATCTGTCTCATTCTCCCCAATGCAGGTGCTCCTCCAGGCTTAGTTCCTGACCCTCAGAGCTCTTTTCTACCTACCAACGCTCCGATATAATATCTCAGAGCTGTAACTCTTACCTCATGGTAAATGATGCTAAGTCTCCACCCTTCTCTATGAATGCCAGCTCCTAATTCCTAATTCTCTCCTGGAAAATTGTATTTTTATATTACTCCATTATTATCTAAAACAACATATGCAAAACCAAAATCAGCATCTTTCCCCCAACCAGGCCAGACCCACTTCCTAATATTCCTGTTTCAGGGCATAGTTTCATTATGCTCAGGCTCAAAACCTTGTGGTTAAATTTAACAATTCCCAGGCACCTTCCCTAGTATGGGATAAGTTAGCAAGCCTATTTACTCTTCACTCCCAATGTGTCCCACAACAGTGCTTTCATTTCTCATACCACCTAAATTTGGGCTTCGTAATATTATACTTACTCAAAATAATAACCATCAAGCTGGTTTCTCAGCATTAGGCACAGCCCACAACAATCAGTTCTTCCCAAGAGGCAAATTTAATCACTGATCTTGGTTTCTAAGCTAAATATCCTATATCTCCTTTCTTGAACATTTCATTGGCTCCAGTCTACTCATTGCCCCACAAACACATGGAACATAATGCCTGCTTGTATCCCATTATCTTCTACCTCAATGCCATCTTTCTTCCTCTGATTATTCAAATTCCAGCCATGTTTCATGGTCTGCTTCTAGTTCTACACTTCACAATGTTGACTATTTTTCTATGCTACACTAACAATTATTGAAAGTTCTATTTTTCCTTAAATCATACAGTTCTTGCTTGCTCTATTTATGTTAAAGTTATACTTTTGTCATATCTCCAAACAGATGTAAGCTTCCTAAAAGCTAGAGAAGGCTTTTAACTATTTTTTTGTACCTCGGTTTCCTCATCTATGAAATGGGAATGAGAAAATTACTTGCCTCAGCATATGTGTCATACTGCATTATTGGTCTCAATAATTCACCCCTCCCTACAGCCACACACTCTCCCTCGTAACTTTACCGAACACTCTCACCATGGACACGGCTTCCCTCCCTGGGTCTTGACTGCTTTGGGCTTACACTGACCAATCAAATGAGGTTGACAGTGTGGTAGTTCTGAGCCTAGACTTTAAAAAAGTGCCTTGAGTGTTTTTATTTACCCACTTGTACTTTTGACATAACGAAGCAAAGATCTTGCCCAGGTCAGCCCATGATCCCAGAAGTGACATGAAAGACACAAATCAGAAGCCTCCCCTGGACAGCCATAGATCTGTGAATGAGCCAAACTAAAACCAGAACAATGGTTCAGATAGAGGAATAGACTCCTCAGTCACAAATTAAAAACTATTCTGGAGATATGTAGCCTAAATATATGCTTATTTTTGAATGCTGCTGAGATTCTATAGTTATTTTTTACACTGAGCATTTTTTTTTTGTGGCAAATAACCAACACAGGATAGTTAGAAGTAAAATGCCTGTCAAATGTTCGTTTGCTCGCACTGTTGCTCTCTCTCTCTTTCTCTCTCTCTCTATATATATGTATGTTTTAGTAACCATACACAGTTAATTTAAAAAAAGAGGACAAATAGGGGGATTACTTTGTGGCCTGAGAGAATAGTCCTGCTTGTAGCACCATATTTCATTTAAAATGCAAACAAAACATCTTCATATAACATTATACAGAAGAAAATTCAGGTATACAAGGATATACAGTGACATGCCAAAGTCACGCAACTATGTACTAAAAGCAAGACCAAAATCTAGATCTCCTGCCTCCTAATTTGGTATTACTGGAATACGATTTTAAAGGTAAGTGCCCCTTCCTCTGATACATTTGCTTAAGGAGACAGAAGTGAAATGCTCTTATCAAAGCACTGCATGGAGGTGGAAAGAGTGGGCCCCTCAAACCTTCCTTTAACCGGTCCTGCTTCAGGGAGTAGAGTTGATTGACAGTTCCAGTGGTGCCACCTTAAGACTCACCATGGTATTTATGCCAAGGCCAAGCTTTCCTGAGCTTCTTCCAGTCAATGACCGAGCACAAGGGTACTAGCGCTAAGGCATTTCTTACTGTTGATGGTCTCTTCTGACTGTGGCTTGGGACTTCACATTAGCAAGGCCAAGGTGGTCTCAGAATTATGTTGCATTCTGAGGCTTTTCTTCCTCAGTCCTTCTTCCTTCCATCTCCCCTTCCACAGGTGTGAGGCCTGTGTCAGAATCTGTTGACTCTCCCTGTCTACTTCTACTTCAGCCCCTTAATCCTTCTCAATTGTTACTGCCGTCAGCATTACGCATCCAATCCTGGGTTGATGACTGCTTCTCAGAGTACCTACCCACACGCTAGAAACAAATAATTGAAACACCTGTTGATCACCAACCATGTCTGTCAAATACCAGGGCTGAGAATATTTCGGTGAGTAAGAACTACCTTCGGTTATGGAGCTCAAAATTTAGTATGAGTGGTAGCTATCTGTACTGCATTCAGTAAAATTTAATAAATCCTATAATCCAGAGGTCTACAAAATGCATAAGAACTTGAGGAGATGTTACTTCTTCTGCCAAAAGAGAAGCTATAAAAGATTTCACAAATGAGCTGACATTTGAAGCTGGCCTTCAAGTACGAATATATTCTTAAATGGAAAACAGTGATGGGGAAGAAGGTTGGAAGAGGGCATTCCAAATAGAAGGATCGGCATGAATATAGATAAAGCTGTGTGAAAGTACGTGACATGTTTAAAGGGATATCCAATAACTTTAACTTTCTGTTGAGCTATAATGAAAAGCCACGATAAGATGTTTTCAAAGGCAAATTTTTACTGATTTGCTTTCTTTAAACTTTTTCCTTAGTTGTCCGAACAGATAAATGGTCCTTCCCTCTGCAGAGCTGGTTAGGAAAACCAACCAACCAACCAACCAACCAACCAACCAAACAAACAAAAGAAACAGGCTCTGTAGGCAGGGCAGGTTTCGTGCTGAGGTTGGAAGGAGTCAGAGTTTCACATGCCGTAAGCAAAAATGGAAGAAACTAAGGGAGTGAGTTCAGTATAAAGATTCATCTCTGTGCTCATTTGGGTCAGTAGCCACAATGGCAACACCCACTGGCAGCAGAGAGCTGTTCAGATCGCAGGACACAGAGGGTATTCGCAAGAAGGCAGCAGAAAGACATGGAGCAAAGGAAATACCAAATAAGAGAGCTAGAGAGAAAGAAGGCAAAATGGAAATGATGTGCAAAAGAGCTGAGCAAAGAGCACAGGAGAAAAAGAACTCAAGATACTATAATCTCTATGAACTGAAAGTGAGAATATGACAAATTACAGTTTGGGAAAGGAAATCACAAATGAGAAAAACAGCAGTGGTTCTTCTGAATAACTGAAGAGGGAGTTGGTGAGCCTCATGCAATGCACTAAAAATGACAGAAGGAGAGGACAGAAGAAAAACTAGGTAACAAGCCGGGATCAGTAGCATTGTCTCTCCTGCCCAAGAGTTTCAATTCTCCCTTCATGTGATTTAGGCATAGCTAAATCCACATGCCAGTTACACAAAATTAACTCATAATATTTAGATCATAATATTTTAAACTTTTATCAAGCAAATTCCAGCAAGTATCCTAAAATGTTTGGTTGATCTTTATGGACCATCTGGCCTGAGTACTAGTTACTGAGCTTTGAATCACTGCTAAGCAATTCTACCTGTCAATTCGGGCAATTATTTAACTTCTCTACATGGAAGTTTCTTCACCTGCACAGGTGGATAAAAACAATGCCTATCTCAAAGGGTTATTCTCAGAATTAAAATGAGGTAACACATGAAAAAGGGCTTAGCTCAGTTATAGCATACAGGGTGTTCTCAACAAAAGCTATTATTACTAGTTTGTCTTTGGCAAGTTGTTTAACCTCTCTGAACATTGAATATCTTATTTTTAAAGTGAGGATAACAACATTTAGTGTTGTAAGGATTAGTGAAAATGAGTACAAAGCAATTGGCATGGTGCCTGGCACATGGCAGGCCTTTAATGCAGACTTTTCTTCCCTCATTTTTCTTTTTCACTCTTCCCATCTCTTTTAATTATTATGAATATTGTTATTAGTCACCGATTACATATATCTTAGTATCTACCCAATTATTAAAGGAAAAGACCATAAGTTAAATAGTGTTCACAGTAAGAGCAATTACATTGTGCAGTTTTGCAGTTATATTTCCCTTTGCCTTAAAGAACTAGGAGTACAGGGAAGACTGCATAATAGTTACACAAAATATGATAGAACCCAAGAGCTGAACTCTCCAAAGCAATCAATCAAATATGAATATACCTCTTGTGACTGACTTCATAAACTTAGCAATTACTTGCGCAGGGCCTGAGAAGTGAGAAACAATAAGAACTGCCTTCTCCCGGGAGAGCTGTAGAATGGCTGAGCTATAAATAGGAGAAAAACTGAACAAATGGAAATGGAATTCATTGAGATGTTTCCATGCATTAAATAGGGCTTTCTACCATTAACATGTGTATTTCCTACTTGAGGTCACCAACATGGTGAGGAGAGGAGACCAGTTAAAAAAAAAAAAAAATTAAAATCCAACCTGCTATTTTATTAGGTCAAAACCTGAGATGAAAAGCAATATCTGGTGGGAATTATTCTTAAATTACTATTTGGATGTTTCTTACTATATTTGGCTACACAGTAAATGTAGAAGTGCTAAAGAGCTACATTTATGGTAAGTCCTCCTGCATCCAAAGCAACCAATCATGTAAGATGATTCATGAAACCTTCTATCACTGATCAACGTGAACAAACACTATATTCAATCTAATAGGGGAAAAAACAAATGCTCTATTTTGGCATTACAAATTTTCACTCTAGATCTGATTTAATGTGAAATACAGAAGATCATACATAATGAGGTTTTACAGTTAAAAATTTACTAAATGCTAGCTGCAACCTTCAAGAACATAAGTGGTTATTACTTATTCTATAACTGGTCAATCAAGATTGGTCTTAGTAAAGAGATTAGGAGATCTATCTCCACCCAGTGAAAAAAACATCTCTCTGATAAAAGCTGCTCTTCTCCACATCTAACTTGAAACACGTCATCTAACAAAGTTTAGCTCATTCTGCTGCCTGTTGATTTGTCCCAGGCTAGCTGAAATTTAACATGCCATTATGCCCAATTTCTACATGATTTTCAAAAATTTAAGTATAGCCAAGTTCGACAAGTTCTCGAATATCCACTGTCTGTTTTCCACTCATTCTGTTCTCTTCCCTACTCAATTTAAGTGGCTTTTATTGGAGAGTTTGTATCCTTAAGAATAGTTCATCTTGCATATTGCATTAATTCCTGACTAAGGTAGGGTCTATCCTAAGCCAGTCAAGAGGGGCAGCAACAGGGATAAAAAGGAGTGAGCCAGGTTGACACCCTACCAATGCTAAAGTCTCACTTTAGCTACTTACTAGACATAAAACTGGACAAGCTGAGGTAATTTTAACATTGTAATGGGCATTAAGATGCTACTGAGACTATTTCATTTCATTTATACAACCTCAAGAAATACAAAAGCTAATTAGTATTAAAATCTGGTCTTAATCTGAGGCTTCACAATTCATAATGTATTACCCTTAGAATGGCATCCTATTCTGACTTAAGAGTCTGCTTCCTCATCTTTAAAGTAGGAATGATAAAACCCCACAGGGCTCTTTGAGAAGTCAATGAGATGAAACATAAAGAAGAACTTTGAAAATGATAAATGTTCTGCAAAAGACCAGCATCAGTCTTCTGATAGTGTACTCCTTGGTGTGCTTTGTGGGATCTTGACTTGCCACTAGAGGGAAGTGATACCCATATTGTTTTGGGTTTGGTTTTTTTTTTTTTTTTTTCCTTTCTTTTGAATGTCAAGTGCTTGCCAACTTTCCTCTTCAACAGGAAAAAAGAAAATCTGGGTCAATTTTCTTTTCTTTTGCTGCTTCAAAGGCAACCACTATTATGGCCTACTACTTTGGACTTGGGATGCTGTCTTTTTAGATAGCCAATCTCAATGTCCTGAAAATATATTTTCTCCTTTTACCAGAGAGATGGTGTTCTGGTTCTCAGTGTTTTTCTCTTTAGCTGGATGAGGGCTTTCTTTATTTGGAGTTTATCCTCACCCATAGCAATTGACCAGTTGAGATTTCAACCCTTCTATAGAGTTCAGCCTTTAATGGTAAAATTTCTTTTCTTTTTTTTTTGTTTTTAAAGATTTTTTATTTATTTATTTGACAGAGAGATAGAGAGAGAGCACAAGTAGGCAGAGAAGCAGGCAGATGGAGAGGGAGAAGCAGGCTCCCCGCAGAGCAGGGAGCCCGATGTGGGACTCGATCCCAGGACCCTGGGATCATGACCTGAGCCAAAGGCAGCCGCTTAACCGACTGAGCCACCCAGGCGCCCCTAATGGTAAAATCTCTTAACCTTTAAAAGTTTATTAACAAGCTCTATCAGTCTTTGTCACAAAGAGACACTTACTTAATTTGTATTAGTTTTTTTTTTTTTTTTCCTAAAAAAATACTTATATAAACCAAAGACCTGGCCTCAGGACTTCCTGAATGCAACACACAAGAGCTTACAATTAATAATACAAACTAGTCTAGGTTTTGCTGTTTCCCTGGGTTCAGGCTGTAAGATTCTGAGATGCTTCTACTTTTTATTCTTCTTTATTGAAACAGGACAAAAAAAATACTTTGCAAACACTATTTTTTTAAACATTCCATGTAACACACAATTATAGTATAGCTAGTATATTTTAAAGGAATAATAACAATGGCAAGTAACATTTACTGAGCCACATACAGGCCAGGGAGAGTGCTAACGGCTTTCCATGCACAATTTTATTTATAATCTTCACCAAGACCCTGTTCCATTGGGTACTATTTTCAACTCATTTTGAAGAATAGGTAAATGAGACTTACAGAAGTTGGGTGGCCATAGAATCACTATTCAAATTCAGGCATGCCTGGCTTTAATAAAAGATTTTAATTACTATGCTTTACTTCCTAACTTCCATATATGCTTCATGCAACGTTTCTTCGGACCACTCCAGTCTGGTAAATTTAATCAATGCATAAGGAAGAGTTTAATACGATCAAGCATATGCAAATCATTCAAAGCCTTAGAATAGTTTTGGTTCCTTAAGCCAAAGGAATATTAAATTGATGTTAAATGCTGATCTCTTTACTCTCATGACATGAATGTGAAGGGACTCACACTAGCTGCCCTATGCCATTCTCTAGCTATATCTGTGCTTGAAAATGGCATAATTAAGTTTCAAAGTCAAAGTACTTTAGAAAGATGAACCTTTCAAAAGGTTCAGTTTTATCAGTAAATTATGAACTTCTAGAGATCAAGAAAGTTGGGATTTTTCTCAATAACTATGCACATAAATTTCTCTTTCAATATGACCACCAATGGCCACATATCCTTTTAAATCTTCACATTCTTTGTATTTAATACTTTAGCCACATGGCACTTCCCTATGGAATTGGCATTGTTTAATTCTTGGCAACATTCAATAATTGGAGTAAAATTAATCATATTCTTCCTTTTACTGCCTGTATTTCTAAAAATGAATTTCTTCAGTGACTTTTTTTTAAAGTCAATGGAATTGATTTCTATTGAATATCTGAGATAGTGTTTACAGCCTTCTGCTTAAACAAGAGTCCCATACAATTATTATTACTCATCCTAGAAAATGTTTGCGAATTTACGTTATTTTAACATGTTACACAAAAATTTCAGGGAACAACTGCTGGCATATTAATTTTAGCTATCACCCTTCTGCTTCATAGTGGTATTAAATTTGGAGATAAACAGTTTTCTGAGCTCTACACTTCTACTATTCTAATAAGAATTAAATGATTATTTTGATTTTATTTAAACAAGAGTCAGGCCATGAAGTCAGAACTGGCACTTCAATTTTGAATGGCTTAGTGTCAGCTCTGGATAGCAATTAAAAACAAAACAGGAAAGAAATTAATTCTTAACACTACTCTTTCTTCAATATCTGCTGTTAGGTCCACACATACATGTTCATTAGGCACTGATTCTTTTCCTCATAGCCTGACACGAAAATATGATATTTTATAAATGTAACACATGGGACAATTCATTTTTAATAGTTTGCCAACAGCCAGCTCAATGCCCACTACCTCATTTTTTAGCTCCAGGAAAACAGTTCCTCTATTCAAAATGATAAATTGTACTTTTTATCACATTATAAAAATCGATTACCACATCTTCCCTTTAAGTATATAATTGTGTTTTTGACTATGTGTTCATTTTTGGAATGTTCTCTCCCAAAAGCAGTACAATGTAGCAATTCTTCCCTTTCCTCTTCTTTACACTCCATTTACTCTAAAATACCACAGATGTGCTTGAAATTTCACACTATTTCTCACCTCTTTCAGTTTATTCACACCAACCTCACACTCTTTCCCTCAGCATCTAGAAAATTCCACTTTATTTTTTAAAGCGCAACTCAGGAATCTGATTTTTAAAGTCTTCTTGACTTCCCCATTCTGTGGGCTGTCCCTCTGTTCTGGGCTCCCAAAATAGTGTCGCCTTATACTTCCCTCACTGCATATATGTTTTTCACTCCTGACAATGAGCTCTAAAATGCTTAGATGCATTTTGTTCATCTTTCTATTCCGAGCAACTAGTCTTATGGATGTCCAAAGCAGGCCTTGGATAAATGGTGTTTGTTTAATGATTGGGTTACTGAAACCATAAAAAGGTAGAGTTTACATTGTTTGAGAAATATTAATTTTCATGTTTTATACATTTTTCTTCCTACAGAGCAGATAACTATAATAATGAAAGACATATAATAAGAACTGGCATTATGGGGTGCCTGGGTGGCTCAGTTGGTTAAGCGACTGCCTTCGGCTCAGGTCATGGTCCTGGAGTCCCGGGATCGAGTCCCACATCGGGCTCCCTGCTCGGCGGGGAGTCTGCTTCTTCCTCTGACCCTCCCCTCTCTCATGCTCTCTCTCTCTCTCTCTCTCATTCTCTCTCTCACACATAAATAAATAAAATCTTAAAAAAAAAAAAGAACTGGCATTATGTTGTTCATGATACAAGACTGTATTTCTCAAATCATTTGCTAAAAAGTATATGCTTTTTAAGAAGTAGAAAAAGAATCAAAGGCAGGTCTGTCTGATTTAAAGACCTTATCTGTGTCTTTACTATCAATCAGACGGTGAAATGGGCAGACTGTGTCTTTTCATTTCTTTTTTCTCTCTTCATCTCCTAATCCTCATTTGTTTCTTTAATTCATAGCATTAAGAAGTCATTGCCTTAGAATTTTTGCCTCCATGAATTAAAAAGAAATGTTTAAATATGCTATTAATAAAATAAAAACATTGGCACATTGGCCCATATAAATTACACGTGAATGGGAAATTTGAATTCCATTGGTCAAATGTAGCTATGTTAAATATAAATGGAGGAGTAGAGTCCAAATAAATAGATACATGTTGAAACTATACAAAATATCATGTATATTTCCTTGGGAAAGTGTATTTAACACCCCCCCCAAAGCCTCAGCTCTGTATGTGTATAGGAGTGTATGTGTATGTGTTTATACAGAACACAGTTAATGTAATAACTGTATGCAGGCTTCTGGGAGAGTCTAGGAGATAACTTACATGAAATGACTTCATAAATGCTAAATATATGAAAATGCTTGCTGATAATTACTAATGAATTACCTTTAACTAAGCAACTTAAATAGAAACATGGCTTTAGATATCTGAATATTTATTCAGATATTTATTACTCCATTAAAACTGAAAAAATAGTTTTGTTAATCCATAATGCAGATAATCACATATTTTTACTTCTTGCCAACAAAAAAATGGTTTCCCTAAACATCCATTTCAATTTAATTTTGTTTTCTAATATAACATAATCAAATATTATGTCTGTAAAATTAACATTTTGGTTAAATTTTTTATGGATGCAAGAAAGTATATGTCTGTTAATGTAAATAGCTAATTAATAATGATGCATGATGAAAATAGCTAGAGTCACTTAATTGTTCTTTGGAAACAAATTACCTGCCACTCTCATGATGTAGAGTATTACTTTTTTTATATTTTCATAAAAATCATTTAACATTTTGATATATGACAACACATATGCTAGACAATAATTAAAGCACTTCAACCCACTGAATTATTCTTTGTTATTTAGTTTTTATATTATATAGATTCTGCTATGTATTTTTTTGTCATTTTCATGGCTTTTAAACTCTCAACTATGTGTAAATGGCTCAATTAATTTTATATTTTTTCTCCACATATTTTTTTCTCCATGTTAGTGAATGTTTTATCTAAAGGTTTACATGATGACTTGGTACAAAGAACCCCTATGCATACAGATCATTTGATGTGATTCCCCTAAAACTCCCAGCACACATACTAGGTCCTATAGGCATAATATTCTACTAGCATTCTCCTAATAGAGATCACACTGTCCCTTCAACTGATTTATAGAATTTTATTATTGTGCACACATATCAGAGTGTGGATTTAAAATAATTTTAAGTTCATTTTGATTCTGTCATTGTTTCTATGTGGTCAAAATTCCATGAATAGTTCCTAAAGTAATTTTTTATCATTATGAGGCATTATCTGATGAATTAGGTTGAGTCCACAACACACACACACACACACACACACACGAGAAACTTATAGCATCAGATGCTTATTTCAATTGGTTTGTTTTAACGAGCATATAAATGTTTAAAATGCTTCTTTAGACTTCAGGATATGTTTCTTTATAATAAAAACCATCTGTATGTTACATGTATATATCACAGTAAGTAACTCCCTAGTTGGAACTGTCTTTACACGTTCTCCAATCCCTTTTTTCTCTTATTTATCCTTACTAAACTCAAACACAAATTATCATTTTTATGAATAAATTTTATCATAAATTTTACATCCAGGATGTAAAAGGACTTGCAACCCAGCGGTCAGTGTCACTTTCCTCTTCCAAAAATCAATATTCAGAAACAAATGTCTAGTCCCTAAGATAACTCAGGTAATCCTCCCTGAAGATCTTTCTGCTTATCATTGAGTATAGATATTGTTTTACCTCGTTTGAAATTACAGTGTTTGCTTGTTTTATCTTAAGAAGCTGCATTTATAAAATAGTTTTGGAACATTACAAACATTTTATTTAAATGGGTGACTCAAGCATGTTGGTTTAAATTAAACCACATGCTTGGGATATTTGTGAGCTATGTAAGGACTATATTTTATGAAAATGCAGGGTGCTGAGCAGCAAAATTTAATCTGGAGGGCACTTGTCCTCAGTCATGCGAGACAAGATGTATTAGCCATGAATGGATTGCAGCAGTGCTACTTGAGTTTCTTTAATTTTCTAAACCAAGACTGTAAAAAGAATCAGTGGTATTGAATCCCACTGGCTATGGCGAAAAGGCACTGCTCAGAGATAAAGAACAATTTATCTCCTGCTGTAAAAGAGAGCAGTTTTGGCAGATAGTAAAATACATCACAGTATAATATACTCTAGGAAGAACATTACAAAATATGGATTTTTTTCTTAAAATTTTGAGGGTACTGATTCAGTATGCTTTTCTATATAAAAGGCAAGTGATAGTGTTAATTGCAAATTACAAATATTAAAAATGTAAATTATAGTCTAGGAGGGCATATGCACATGTCTTTATGAGACATATTCTTAGCAATGATTCAGTAAAAAGAATAATATTTCACTTATGTAACTAAAAAACTAATTAAGCTTTAAATATTCCACAAATTACCACTATTACATCAAATTGGGTATTGCTGAATTAGAATGGTGGGTTTTTTTGGATGGGGCTTTTGATTTACAGATTATAGTTTATGTATTACAGGGTTTATCTTATCCAGATTTTTTATAAGTGCCCAGAGACTCTAGCATTGGGTGGCAGAATAGTTTCCCCTCAGTTCAATACCCTGCTTTTTACAGGCATATATATATATATATATATATATATATATATATATATATATATGTAGTTATAGGTGCTCTGGTTATACCTCTCTTGTTTATTATTCCTATTTAGTACATCAACAATATTTAACATATTTTTTTAAGGAGAAGAACATTCATTTCCAGTCTAGTCTATGTCTTTTGGACATTACGAGGAAGGAACTCTATGAGCAATATGATGGAAACACTAACTTTGAGCTTTAATAAGAATATACTTAACCTTTCTGTGCCTCACATAAAAAGAGCAAGTATTGTAAGACAATAGAAACATTAATTTTTCATATAATTGAATGTGTATTGCTTTTATTTTGTCTCTTTCACCAAGGGATATTAGGATGCATCATAACTGAAAAACAAAACAAGGGCGCCTGGGTGGCTCAGTTGTTAAGCGTCTGCCTTCGGCTCAGGTCATGATCCCAGGGTCCTGGGATCGAGTCCCACATCAGGCTCCCTGCTCTGCGGGAGGCCTGCTTCTCCCTCTCCCACTCCCCCTGCTTGTGTTCCTGCTCTCGCTATGTCTCTCTCTGTCAAATAAATAAATAAAATCTTTAAAAAAAAAAAAAAAGGAAAACAAAACAAGTTTTTCCTTGTATATCTTTGCAATAATTTCATAAGGAATAATCAAGAAAATTCCAGTACATAAAAATTTGATAATCAATACATATATAATGCAACATTAAAGTGTCAGCAAAATAGGCACATAATCCATAATATCTCTTTAAAGTTGATATTTTTGAGACTCAAAACAGAAAATTTAGGAACTACATTATTCTGTCATTCCTTCTAAGCAACCATATTGCTGAGATTTTTAGCATCTAAGAATTGTACACACAGGATCCTTAAAAGGTAAAACTGGGGAAGCCTGGCTAGCTCAATTGGTACAGTATGCAATTCTTGATCTAGGGATCATGAGTTCAAGCCCCACATTGGGCATAGAGCCCACTAAGAAAAAAAAAAAGTAAAACTATATTTTAAGGCCAGAAATGTCATTTAATTCTTCTTCTAACTCCATATCAGGGATATTATTTTTTCATGTAATATATTTATTCTTAGATTATATGGTATTCTTTTCACTTTAGAAAATCTTATGTATATTTTGTTAAAATAGTTTATTTTCAATCACATATAGATGGAATTGCAGATCAAATTACAACCCTGAAAATATATCTACCACATACCATTTTCATTTTTGGAACTCAGCTCTATCCATCAACTCTAAACATTTACCATCATAATATGAAGGCATACTTGGGGAATACAAAATCTAATGATAATATCAAAATTATTAATGATATCAGTCTAAGGCATTATTTCATTACTTTACTTCAATAAGCATCATCCCTATGCAACATAAAGAAAATCATACCTAAGGTAAATATTTTAATATCATTATTAAAATTTGAAAAGAGTGCTGAAATGGCAAATCCACTAAAATCACCAGGAAATTCAATCCATCACTTGAAATTGCAAAAGGAAGTATTTGAACACAATAAATGGCATTAACATGTGTCCAAATGTTTATCTCTGTTAGAATTTCTCTGTACATATAAAAACAGGGGTCTATTTCTTTACTAACAAAGATAAAGTTTACAGAGCCACGAAGTCTAGCCCTCTCCATATACACGCATATCAGATGGCAAAGGAGCTAGTACCTTGTATAAAGTAGTAAAAAACAGGATAAAAGAAATGACAAGTTTTTATTCTTAGTGGTAACACGCTATTCTAAATAAATATTTTATTGACCATCTAACTTCGGGTCTCAAAAGTAGGGAACATATCAGGGAGTAATCCCTGTTCGAGTCAGAGTGCAGAGCAAACATATTCAGGGAAGTTGCCAAGATTCCCTAGCTGGTTCTCTCAAAAACATGAAAATCAATTGTCTGAGTCAGAGCTAGAATATAAGCAAGATTACACATTCAGCCTTCCTGGGAAATACTAAACAGGGAGTTGACCGTGAATTCCCCAACCTCATGGTAAAAATTGTTTACTTCAGCACATGGGAGGGTGCTGGTATCATGAAAGCATCGGATAGACATGAAGAACTGGTTAGGATTTGGGGGAGCTCAATTTACCTTCCACACAGGGGTTGTTAAGTTTCTCTTGTTTCTCTCTTTTGTTCTGAAGATTTTGGTTTCCAACCCAATGCCATGTGAATGGCAAGAAGAGCTTCTCGGGATTCCTAATTGGATTTTCATGTTTTTGCAGATGTTTTCAGTGCCTTCCCATGCACTGGAAGCCATGCAAATGAGTCCCAAATGGGGAGAATGCTTGCTATATCATCTGCTGTGTGGAATGATCAACATGCATCCAACGTAAGTAGTACAGTACCTGTGCAGGACATTAAAGGGACTTCTCTCTCATGCACATATCTGATGACATCATTCTGTCAACATATCACTGTACCATCATGACAATGAGGCATAGGGATTTATCAAGGACACACAACACTGCATTCAGTACCCAAGCTTAACCACTGTAATAGGCTAATGGCCTAATTGAATGAGGCTCATTATTATGATATTGTTAAACCACCACCACCAAAGTATAGAAGAAAAGTGAATATATCACTTTGAGAGTGAAAAGTCACTGCTCTTAGTGTTGTTTTCAGTATTTCCTAATAATTTCAAATTTTACCACTTGTGGCTCTAGCAACCTATTCCTAATTTCCACTACAAAGTTCAGATAAATTAGTTTCCTAGGGGGTGATAGACCTAAAGTGCTTCCACATTTTTAGTTGCCACACATAAAATTTTTTAAAAAAATCTATGTTGAGGCGCCTGGTCGGTTATATATCCAACCCTTGATTTCGGCTCAGGTCATGATCTCAAGGTTCTAAGATCAAGCCCTGCATCAAGCTCCATGCTGGGTGTGGAACCTACTTAAGATTCTCTCTCTCCCTCCCTTCTGCCCCTCAACTCCCCCCACCTTGTGCATGCTAACTAAATAAATAAATAAAATAATTTTTTAAAAATCTATGTTAATTTTAGTTAAAATTATTCTTCTAATAACTATATAATAACTCAGATAATTTTTCTTGCTAGATTATGTAATACGTTAGCTTGAAAACTAGCAATGTGGCAAAGAGAAACCCAAAGACTTAAATCTAGTGATAAAAATGATGTATTTTTTATAGAAACATGGAATAAAAGACAAAATATCTGATTGTAAATTTCTGAAAATCCCTACAAAATATAGTTACAGATATTTGGGGGGGGGGAGGTGGGAATGGAGGCCTAACACCTACACAGCTTTATTACTCTGTATCATAATATCCAGGGAACACATCCTGTGTGAAATTCCTAGAAATACAAATAGAATTAGGAATGACCATACCTTTCATAACTGCACACATAAAATATTGCATACCTTATGTGGGCACTGAATTATAAGGCGTTATATACTATGTCTTAAAGATCAACACCAAGCTGCAATTTTTCTTATTGTTGTGATGGTGGTGAATTAAGTTTGAGGAAAACTGAGAGCAGCTGTGTAGGCATAACCCAAAGGTATTTCCAGCATCAGCTTCCAGAAAATCTGTCAGTGCTTTCTCTCTCCCTCACTTTCACCCACTCCCTGCCATTGCCTTCCTCCAAATGATACAATCTAA
This sequence comes from Phoca vitulina, assembly GCF_004348235.1. NCBI lineage: Eukaryota > Metazoa > Chordata > Mammalia > Carnivora > Phocidae > Phoca > Phoca vitulina. Next base: position 42,753,432 of record NW_022589705.1, on the reverse strand, counting down.
AAAACTGTCTTATGCCAATGAAGGAAGCATTTTGGGGAGGGGTTAAGAGTACCAAAGAAAATTCTTAATGTTATATTTGTTTCAAGTTTGAGTTTATATTAACATTTATTTATTTTCACCTTAATACATGCTGAAATACTGACGAAAATATGCGCTTATGTGAAAATTACAGGGAAGATGCAATTCTGTACTTCCAAAAATAATCACTGAAGGAGAGAAAATGACATACATGTAACTATAATAAAAGAGTTTCTGGCAAAAGGAAATAATAAGACATAGTCTCACAAGAAGCCATTTTAATAATTGAAATTAAAATTAAAATTTTAATAACCTTTTTCTCATTTTCCTGTGTTCCATATAACACTGGCAAGTAGATGTGAGACAATATAATTTGGGACAATCAGAAAATGTAGATAGCATCAAATTTCTATCACAGTAGAATACTGTAAGACCTTACTTAGACTGTGCAGTTAAAATTATCTGAAAATTTTAGTGATGCTACCTGGGTCATAGGAGATTGAAGAAAGTACAAAGAGCTATATAAGATGGGCCTTTTATATTCCACCAACAGTCAATGTTTTATTGTTCCTTCTCTCAAAGTGATATGATGTCAAGATAGAAGGACTGTTCAAATTAATTTAATCATTATAGTGATAAAAATACTAACCAAAGATTAGAAAACCTTATTCTTCAATATTTAAGAAACAATACCAAAAAATTGCATGAAATACCTTAATTTATTCAGTCTTACTCTGCAAAGTGGCATGGTTGAAAATAAAACCTTAATCAACTGAAATACAACTTTCACTATCTTGGTTGTGAAACGGTGTATTTTACATATTGAACTTCGCAATAATAATTGTTTTGATCAATCACTTAACTCAGCTATCTCTTTGGCAGAAGAAGTAGATTACTGTAGATTGAAGATTAAATACTTAAAAATGAGCTTTTTAAAAGTAATTATTTATACGCTAACAACATGCAGTTATATACCTGCCACTCCATTCATTAGCACAAGGTCAGAGCACAGTTAACACCAGCAATGTGAACTTCTAAATGCTGAAACTTTCTCTACTTTCACCTATAAGAAAAACTGTGTACTACATAATAGTCAAACAAGGAAAAGCATTTGGATTCCCAACCTACAGATCTAAGAATAAAAAAACACAGCAAAGGAGTACATTAAAATATACTGCTCAAAAGTGGAGTAAGACACTTCTACATTTGGTTTATTCTATGATTTGAAAACAAAATAAGACTTTTCCGTAGCTACAGGCTAATAAAAGAGTCAATTTAGATCATTCATAGAGAAATCACATTTTGATGAAACCAGTTAAAAGTCGATTCAGTATTTAGATTTGCCTTTTTTGTTTTAAAGTGTCAGTACCAGTGTATTGCATGAAGGCCACAACATTCAATTTGAATGGTAACCCTGTTAAAAAACAGGGTACCTGAAGAACGAAGCACAAAATTCATAATTAATAAATAATTATTACATGAAATGGACATAAAGACATGTAAAAAATAACTACGCCCTGGTGGTAAATTAATACTATATTTATATCCAACATTTTAAGCAAAATAAGAAAAAAAAAGTCTTCTCTTTCAAAGTCTAATATGCCATTACTCTCCTGGGGGCCAAAAGATGTCCTATGACTGGTGGGAGGGATGAGGCCGAGGCTGCTGGCATTTCCCCAGTCAGTTCTTAGAGAGAAAGAAAAAGAAGAAAAAGTATCTCCATTTTTTGTTTTCCCCCTGAGGAATGTGAGTTGTTTTGTTTTGTTTTGTTTTTTTCAAATTTTTATTTAAATTCTAGTAGGTGAACATACAGTGCAATATTGGTTTCAGGAGTAGAATTCGGTGGTTCATCATTTACATACAACACCTAGTGCTCATCATGACAAGTATCCCCACTTTTTAGATGGCTGCCCAGAATAAGGACCACACTTCCCAGCCTCCTTCATAGCGAGGGGCATACATATGACTAAACTTTGGCCTTAGGATGGGAGGTGCAGGAAAAGGAAAAGAATTTCGGAACTTTGGAGAGCGTATGACTTCCTCCTTTCCCATCCTCTTTACTTTTGGCTGGAACAAGGTGTGAGACTGGAACTGGAGGGCCTTAAGCCATGAGGGGACTGCAGATAGGGAAACTGTAAACCCTACCAACAAGGCAGAAGGAACCAGGTTCTGTGATAGTTGGGAATATCACATTAGCCCTGGACCACCTACCTCTGGGAAAAAAAAATGTGTGATAAAAATCACTTTCTATCTTGTTTCACAACTGCTATTTAGTGTTTTCTATCACTGTACCAAACCTACTCCTGATATAAAAGTGAATGCTCAATTTGATTGTTCTTAATAAATACTATATTTTCTGGTTTATCATTTTCTTCTTCTGTCTTTTTCTACTTTATATTTTCTTTGACTAAAGAATAACTAGAAGAGTTAAGTAGATCATGCCAGCTTAGAAAATAATTTGATAAATTTGGATAAATTGCTGGCCAGAAAATGAAACAAAGGTGATGAATGACATCACTTCCTTATACTTACACAAGAATTTAATAAAAAAGTACAAAATTAAATATCACCCCAAATATTTGGAAGTTAAAGGCAGCTGAGGATTTTGACACCAATGTAAGATTGAGTGGATACTATATTGAGTTACAATCTTTCAACCTAGCTTTTCAATAAGGAATTCAGATAAAGTGAATTTTATATATTCCACCATTTCTAAGTTGTATTTAATTGTAAAACACAAGCTTCCTTTATCAACTAGCAATGATAAAAATTTACCCTATATACTACTATAAAATGACTTAACAATAGTTATGTCTGATATATGAGTGGTTAATACCAGCTCCACATACTTTTAAATTTCTTCCATTTAGTTCAAAGGATCTGCCAATGTCTACCGCCTTCATTTACATTGTGCAGAAACGACAGACAATTATATTACAAATACTTCAGTAACAAATAACATATCTTCAATTAATTGTACCTTCTTTTGTTAGGTCATACAAAGTACTTGGTTATAGCTTTGGAAAAAAAGTATATTAATTCCTCCAAAAGTGAATATGTGTCCCATAAATATCAAATGTATACCTTTTGCTCTTTTTTTAATGTCTTTTCAGAACATAATACTCATAATTTCACTTCAACATCACATATTAGGGAAATAGTTGAAGACATTTTAAATTGCAAGTAAACGCCACACTTATACTTTTCACAATGCACGTAAGTCACGTGAAGTGAGAAAGATATGAATAGCTTGGAAGAGGTCTACACATGCACGTGCAAGGGCAACTATGTCATTACTACTTCCTGATAGACCACAAGTGTAAGTTTCCATGGATTTTGAGATGTGTCATGATTTCAAAGATGTTAATATGTGGGAAGGGTGAACGAATGTCTTAGAATAAATGAAATGTAGGGCATATGTATGTATTTACTAGCTATTTTTTGATACTTAAAGGTCAATTAAATTCATCTTAATAGACAACTAATTTTAATAAAAAAGTATGAGAAATGAAAATTAGAAGGGTCATAATCACCAAATCATCCAACCTTAAACATGACTCTGGCTTGATCTACCATAGATCCATAGAATGAAATGTCAGGATAAGAACTAAAAATGCTAGAAGAGTAAAACTGCATAAAACAAAGTCACACAGTGATAAATTAGTGATGGTTGGAATTATGTAAATGACTACACAACTGATCTTCTTAACTATAATCAAAAAGACCATCCAATAGGATCTTTGTGATGATCTTTAGATCTTCTAAACTCCCCATTTAATGAGAAAAATAATTCATCATTCCTCCTTCCTCACCATTTTCCTCTTTTTTCCCTCTCTAGCACACAAGTTCCAAATAAGATCAAAATTGATTTTAAGAATAAAAGACTCTTTGAAGAAGTAAGCCATAAGCCAATAAATGGTAGCCAGTGCAGCCATTCTAGTCAACAGTCATCATATCAGTAGAACCTCTGTGTTTTTCAGTTCTTTAAACAGTGATGTGTGAAAAGTCAACAATGTTGAGATTTAAGGGAGAAAAACTGTTGACACTTGCTATCTTTTACAGCATTGTGGATCACTCACAGTTCACAGCATGTGAAACAATGCAATCTGTTTTTCATATATCCAAACTAATTACATGCTGATTTCTTTCCAATATTGTTCCAGTGTGGGTTACAAGGACAAAAAAAATTGTATAAAAATACCAGGCAATGTCAGTGAACTATATGATTTATACATACATACATAGACAGATTCTCATTTCCACTTTAAAGTCAATATATAAAATAATTAAGACACTGACGTTTAATTTCAAAATGAAAATAGACCATTATGTAATTAAAGATGTTAATAGGCTATAGCCCTCAATTCTGTTTGTGAGAAACACTAAAAAATATTTCCAGTTTCCCTTCTACAACTTTTTATGGCAAATTTACATCAAGTCATCAGATCTGTAGGGTCACATAACAATGCTTAAAGTTATATGCCCCTGTGGAGTATAATATAAAGCAATAAGCAAATGTGAAACTGTATTAATGATAGCCAAAGCTAAGTGCCTGGAATATGAAACCTCTATTTATACTGCAAATGTAGGATTTTCCTGTCACAGGATCATAACTGGGAAGAAAACAGAAACACAATTTTCTTTAGCAAAAAATAAAAAAATATAACAATCACCAAATTACATTGTTAATACGTAATTTGAAACTGATTTTGAGTTAAAATACCGACACTCAAATTGCAGTGACCACGTTCTTGGACATTTTTTTTTAAGTTTTAATAATTTAAATTCCAGTTAGTTAACATATGGTGTAATATTAGTTTCAGGTGTACAATATAGTGATTCAACACTTCCATACAACACCCGGTGCTCATCACAGCAAGTGCACTCCTTAATCCCCATCACTTATGTTACCCATCCCCTCACCCACCTCCCCTCTGGTAACCATCAATTTGTTCTCTGTAATTTAAGAGTTTTGTTTCTTGGTTTGCCTCCTTCTCTCTTTTTTTTACTCTTTGCTCATTTCTTTGACTTCCTATTACTTCTCCATTTATTACCCAATCCACAGCCTGATATCAGGTCTCCTTACTCCACAGTCACAACCTACTTGTATTTCCAGATACGGAAAAACTAGATTGGGCTGACACCCACAGCAAGACTCTAAGAGCCAGAAGAGAAAAGGACTGATTCTCTGACCTTCATCTACTTAGAGATTGCCTTGAAGATAACACTGGACCAAGCAAATGCTAAAACTGCATGCTCCAGCCTAGTTATATTTCTATTGAACAGGAATTAGAATTTGAATCTTGTTAGTCTTCTAATATTTTTTTTACCTTCACAATCCTTTGCTACCTTTTTTTTTAAACAATTTAAGCTTCATCTCATAAGTGATATATAACAGGTGATTTTTATTAAATTAAAAAAGTACTTCCATTCATTTACTTGACTGCTTATCAAAACAATGCAGATACTATCCTATTCAATGTCTAGTATGTGCCAGACATGATGCCAGATGCTGGGGATATAGAGATGAACGAGATTTCTCTACTCTCATGGGCCCATGGTTTGGTGAAAAAGACAAAGAGATATACATCTAACTCTAATATAGTGTGATGTGATAAATGTTATACTAGAAGTATGATTAAATACAGTGTGAGCACAGATGGCATGATTAATTCTATGAAAGAGGAAGGTCAGGAAATTTTGTGATGTGTATGGGAAATGTTATTTTTAAAAGCATCAAATACACATTATTACCAGATGATTATACTAGAGTCTTGGCACAAACCTCTTTCTGAGAAATGTAGCATACTGTAAGAAGAAAACAAAAATAACTTCAACATTTATGACAGTATCTGAACCAACAGCAACACTGAATATTCAAGAAATACCAGTGTCCTAAAGTTCATTGCACGCAAGTACCTAGTGATACTAATTTTGTATGGAGTGTTAAAGTGCCTCATAATTTGATGCTGCTATTTACGTAACTTGCTATCTTTCTACATTTACAATTATGACCTTATTTAATGGCCACATCTCATGATGAACTAACCTTACCATTTTACTTTGTTCTCACTCTACAAATTGATTTTTTTTTTTTTTCAGTACCTGGGAATGACTAATGAGTGAGAGACCAAAGAGGCTGGGTCTCCATAGTCAAGACAACTATCAAAAGAGGGAAAACAAGGCATGTTACATTTTATTTCATCAAACCTCATTTTCATTTTCATCCATGGGGCCATAATACTACAGCTAGTGTTTTAAAGTGACTTATCTTTATTTTGTTGTCAGTGCAAAGAACTTAAAAAAATTTCTTCTGAGTTTGTCTCCTTTTTAGTTGCTTAAAGACCTCAGGACATATCACATTAGCCCTTTCCTGAATATGTTTCTCACCAACTTCAAAGTACTTCGGGAGTTATGTATTGAATTAAGTGTAAAAATGTGTACAAAAGTTATAATGTAAGCTTCACACAAGTTTAAAATGAAATGCACATTATATTTACACAAACACTATATTTATGTTCATTATTAAAAAATGATAATTATATGGGAAATATATATATCAAAATATGCTATAAATATACAAATAAACATATATAACAATATATAAGTAAAATATTTCAACAATTAACAAAAAATAACATAAATTGATTTTTTATATCAGCCAGAATTTGAAAAGCCAAGATGAAGAATTTAAAAAGTATATAACTGTATGTATTTCTGAACAAATGTGTCTATAAATTCATTAGAAAAAATGTTTAAATGTTATGTCATATAAATAGTACTAGGAGTTATGAAAAATTTGCACTTGTATTCATTTTTCTTAAGTGAATTTCTTTAAGAAATGTTTTATATTAGTTTTAATATAAATCTTCAAGTCATTAGTAAGCAATTAAATATTCATAAAGAAGTCAAGACCTTTTTTTGAATAACTGCAAATGTTAAATTCACCGTTTTTAAACATCTGTGGACATCTTACCTGAGTGCAGTACAGGTATGATTAAAGCCCCAAACATCATCTTTTACATATGATGCTTCATATGACTTTATCCATTTCTTTAAATACCTCCTATACTGTGTCTATGAGGCAGAATGGGAAGATAACATTTAGGACAAAGTAATTTGGGATTGAGCAAGGATATGGTGATGGCTGATTTGGGCACCTGCATTTAAGATAACAGGATACCATTCTCTTGGAATTGAGCATTTGTATCCCAGAATGATTATGGCTAGAGACAGAGATTTGCCGAAACTTCTATATAAAACTGAACTTTACAGTGGCTAAAATTGCTGAAAGGCCAAAAGAAGGCTAAGGATGGGATCTGAGGATATATATAGTTTTATAACAGGAAGGGAACAAAATAACCACCACCAAAACCAAAAAACAAACAACAACAAACACTAGAAGACTGGCGTGGGATGAGAGATAGAAGAACCAGAAAAATGAATCTTAAAGACTAACAAAGAACATATGGAGATATATTTTAAAAAGAGAGTTCGTTTTCAACAGTGTAGATGTTACAGGAATATACTAGGGTAGGAGGAATTAGTTATTCCTAGAAGTGTCAAGTCCATGAGGAACTGAAAGCACATATTGTTAGAAGGTGTTTAGGACCAAAAGATGAAGAATCAAAGGCAAAAACAAAACAAAAAGCAAAGGCAATGGATGAAAAATAATATCTGATATAAAGGACTGTAAAAGAATGAAAAAGATGATGTATGTTTGAGAAGAGAGAAAGGCAAAACTAAGCTAAACTAAAGCCAATATATGGACTTCTTAAGCATATTTATATAGTAAAGTAGGTAAGGAAAACGAACGGTTTCAAAAAACAAGTATTAGATAAGAAAATAATATGGAATAAAGTATACACTTACAGAGTATAATACCAAAAAATAAAAGATAGGGGCCAGGATGGAGATGGAGCAAACAGTAAAAAGACAGAGGGCACTGTATGTGCTCTCACAGAGCTTTGATCTTTTGATTAAAATAAAAATTGAAGTCATTTTTCAGACAGAAGAAATGGAAAAAAGGAAGCTGGTGAATTAAGATTTAGAAGAGTTTTTGTGGATAAAACAATCAGAAATAGTAAACACATTTTCATAAAACCAAATCACTGATAAACTATGCCCATTAAGAACTCATCTCGGGGCACATAGGTGGCTCTGTCGGTTAAGCTTCTGCCTTCTGCCTTCTGCTGGCTCTGGTCATGATCCCTGGATTGAGCCAGCATAGGGCTCCCCGCTCAGCAGGAAGACTGCTTCTCCCTCTCCCCAACCTCATGCTCTCTCTCTCTTGCTTTCTTTCTCTCAATCAATAAAAAATATTTAAAAAATAAAGTTAAGCTCCATCTTGACTAGTTTATAAAAGAAAAAAGAACTCATCTGTATTAAGTTGATATCTTATTTATAGAATTTTTACAAATATTTTATAAGTATTTCATAGATATTACAACAGTTGATCTTAGCCAAAAGGCCGAGAAGCAATTACAAATATGTAAAGTCCAAGTCCAACAAAATACTAATCTTATGCTTTGTTCAGGAAAGTTGGTCGTTGGGAAAATGTTGAAATATAATGGCTTTGATATGCCATCCTGCTCAGTGTCTGGCCATGGTCATTTCTTGAAAAATATTTATTGAATGACTATCAATTAAAATCCCTTGGATTAAAAAAATCTAATTTATTGGAAAATATAGCTAAGTACTTTTTAACCAAACTTTAGATATGCATATATTTTAGATAAAAATATTTATTTTATTGATTTAATGTGCTTAAGAGAGAAAACTGAATGGTCCTCTTTATAAAAATACTTTTCAATAATTTCATTTATTATAGTGTTATATCAAATGTGGAAATCCAATAATAATCAGAAGAAAGAAAACCATAAGTACCTTCAGAGAATTCCATTTGATTATAAGAATGAGTCTGTGTGATTTGGGAAAATGTTGATACCTCTGTTCTTCAACTGTAAAATAGAGATCCTAACTCTCACCTGGGCATATATTCCACATTAAAGAATGTAGTATCTAGCTGTAATAGAGTGGAGTGGATATATATACAAAAAACTTGGCAAACTATGCAACACTGATATAAATTTCAAATATTATTTTATATAATCTTAAGTGTCAAAGTACAGATAAATCAAAGCAAGTATAGCTTTAGTTTTATGTCAACATATTTCTGGGACATTATGATAAGATTTCGTTATTAACTCTCTGAATAGAAATGGGATTTTGTTATACTTTACATTTATTCATCCAAATGATGAACTAGAATTACATATTTTCAGCTCTCCACAGAAATGTGCAGATATTTTTTCTTCCCATATAATTTTTATGTAGAAGGACTTGAATACCTAGAATAGAATTTCTAATAAAGCTTCTTTGGAAAGATAAGAATTGGTATTTTTAAATGATAGGCATATTTAAAAAGTAGATTATAATTAAATAGCATTGCCTCTGAAACATGGCTTACTTCAGAAATGAGAAAACATTTTTTTCATTACAGTCTATATCAGTCTCTTGAGGCAACCTAATTTCAAACAGAAATGTATCATTATTTTCTTTCAACAATTATGCAATGATTTAAAGGGTTTCTTTAGTTAGAATATTTTAATTGTTTATATATTCTACAAAGTGCTAGCTATTTTATATTCAATGCCATTAGAAAACAATTTGATATGTATGATTACAAGATACAAAATTAAGCAGTTAAATTCTGTCTTACTTTGATAAAGTATGCTGCCAGAATTTTAAAAACAATGGGTGCTTCATCAGTTTAAAATATCCATTAGCAAAACAAAACAAAACAAAAAACAATGTAAGTTGCTTGTTTGTCTCTCCCCCACAACGTAATGAGTAATATACTCATTTCTAAAATTTTTGAAAATTTTACTTTTGCATTTATCTTATGAAGTTATAAAAATCAAATGAAAAATAGATGTACTTATTTTAGAGTAACTGGGCACTGTTATTTTCAGACAAGTTTGTGGATATATACTTCTTCAATACCAAGAGAGATTTAGAATTATTTTTCTTCTTATTTATCTTTTTCTTTTTTCTACATTTTATTAAGTAAGTATTGAAAGCATGGACTCTGCAGTTAAAGGCAAATTTCTTAATCTCTCTGCCTAAAGTTTTCTTACCCGTTAAGGGACAGATTATTGAAAGGAATCAAGGTACTTCATCTATGTGTCAGACACATGTAAGTACTCAGGAAATGGTAGCTATAATTATAATAATGACAATTATTATTTCAGGACATTTCCTTGTACTAATAAAACCAAAGAAATTTAATACTTATTGAGTTGCATTTGATATTTTATGTCTATTATTCACTTTTATGCATTAAAGATTAGGTGATTGAGGAATGCACTAGACTTTGGAAGACATCCCTAAATTTACAGTAACAGGAAAGTTTCCTTTTTTTCTCTAGTGTAGCAGTTCTCAAACTGTGGTCCACAGACACCTGGAAGTCCCTGAGTCTCATTTATTCCATAAGTAGAAACTATTTTCATAATAATTATGAGAAGTTGTTTGCCTTTTTCCCTATGTTAACATTTGCTATGATGTTGCAAAAGCAATGGTAGGTAAAACACCTAAAACTAACAATAGTCAACTCTGTTACAGAGCGTGTGCCACTAATTTTGAAAAGAATAATAAAACCTTGAGAAGACACATTTTTTCATATTTTAAGTGATGAAGTGGAATGTATGTAGAAAGGGTTTCTGTTACATTTCAAATTATAGCAGTTGTCGTGAAGAAAGCACTTGGGTGATTGAGATGTAAGCTGGATTACATTTTTCATGGAACATAATTTTAATTGAAGGAATAACTAATGGACAAAGTCAAAGTTATACAAAGGAAAGTTTCTGGCAGACATGTGCTTGGAAGTAAAACACTGTTGTGACAGTTTTGGTTGAAAATTTGCAAACTAGCAAAAATTAACATTTCTGACATCTTGATTCCACTACCATGAGCTTGTGAGCTTTCCAGTTCCCATATTATTTTTTGGATGATATCAGTGGTGATATCAACAAATGTGATTCTTTTTCTAATATTATTTAGTGTAAGTGTAGGATATGTGCACAACTCAGTAAACCAATATTTTCTATCTGGCAAAGATATATTCAAAGTGCAGGATATATTGATGGCTTTTAAATTAACAGAGCACACAAAGTTCATTGATAAGGTTTGATATTCTATTTTGCAATCAATCATTTTGAAAACACCACTTGTCAAGTTTTGGTGTAGTATAAAAGAAGAATATCACAATTTCCCAAAAAGGCTATTAACATACTCACCCTCTTTCAAATCTATATTGGCAAGGCAAGATTTCTATCTATATGCAATCAAGTATCATATTGTCACAAATTGAATGCAGAATCAGAATGAGAATCTAGCTGTTTTCTATTAAGGCAGACATTAAAGATACATATAAAGAAGGTAAGACAATGCCTTTCATCTCAATTTAAAATATATTAATTTTATAAGGACATGCTATTTATATTAACATGCAATATGTTTGATTTTATTTATAAATGAATTAATAAATATTTTTAAACTTCACAATTTTAATTTCTAATATGATAAATATTGATAGATTTAACCCACATAAACAGAATCTTCTTGGTGCTCTAAGTACTTTTTAATGACCATAATTTTATCTTCTCTTAGATTTAATAAAATTTAGATTATAATGAAAACTCCAAGCTAATTTCTAGAATAAACAATTTTCTGAAAAAACTGTATAACACAAATACTAACTTTGTTTGACTTTCGCAGCATACAGACTTCTATTCTGAAAATATTTTTTAACTTTATTAAATGATCAATTTTTGTTCAAATTAAACTGAAAAAGCTTTATTTGCCTTTCTATTACGTTGTGCTTTGAAATAATTTTTTCTCAGTAATTCTTATATCCAGGGTGGCAGATGGCTCATAGGTTAGGTGCCTGAAATGGACAGGACCAAATTAAAACATTTGGCTGGAAATTATCTCAGGAAGCCAAGCTTGGTGGCAGGCAGCTGGACACCAAATTTATCAAAAACTCAACAACAAAGGAAGCCAGGATTAATTTCTAAAGACACAAATGTTCAATTTTTGAAGAGATTCTTATAATCCAGATCACTAATATTCACGCTTAATTACCATTTCTGAGCATTTAATTGTTATAAACCTTTCTGTCTAAGCAAGTAGAAAAAATATGGAGGTGACAATCAAAATAGTGTCTATATGGAAATTACGTAGAAGTTAATAAATATGGAAGTAGAAAAGATCAGATAAGAATTTTAAAATCCTTCCATCCACACAACAAAACTTCATGAATATAAGATGGAGAACCAGAACTGGTTATGAGCTAGATAAAAAGAAAAATAAAATACCCCTACTTTCTGAAACTTATATTTTAATGTGAGTAAAATGTATAAAGTTGTCATAAAAAGTACAAAAGGAAGCGTCTTTAAGAGAGAGACCATGCTATATGTCACGTGTATTGTAGGTACTAAGTACTGATATGGAACAACAGAGGAGACTGTGTAAGACAAAACAACTGAGGTAGGCAATCAGGGAGGCAATGAAGTAGTGGGAAGAAGGAAGGGTGGGATGGCACTGGAGGTACAGGGCATGGAAACAAGAATATTTCTGATGGAGAGGAATAAACCTTGCATCTTTATGATCACACTGTTGAAGAAGTCAATGGCATATAAAAATTCTGAAGCTATATATTTCAGGTAAATGTTTTTATTATATTCTGGTAATTTAATGGGGGAACAGAAAACAGGGTGAGCATATGGTGAAAACAAGGTATAATTTACAAGAACGCATGAAGACACATTCAGTATTTATGGAGCCAGATGTATTTCTGTCCTGTTGAGTTTTTTTTAAAACGTTTGTAAAACTGACTCAGTCTTTCCATATGCTTGGATAATTTTGTTATATTTGTTCTTTCCAACAACAACAACAAAAAATACACATGAATCCGATACGGTGATAAATTATATAGTTTATAAAAATCCTTAATAAAAAGTTTCGTATTAGGTATAATGAAGACTCATGGATGTAATTCACAAAAGAAATACTACTTATAATCACATCTTTAGGTAGTACCAACTCTTAAGTCACCTTTCTACAAGAAAGCATCCAGCTATATTTTATTACAAGGAGAAAGGGAATATTGAAAATGAAATATTCAGACACCGATCAATGTGATCAGTCCAGAAGTTTACAAATTGCTCATATAATGGCATACTTTGTTTAGTGAAAATCTAAAAATATGTTTCCATATTATATCATGAATGTTTATTTTCAAAGACACAATTATTCCCTAATAAAACATAATTACAAAGTAACGTGGAGCTACTTCCAAGTTACACAAACTTCCACAATCTATCACATAACTGTCCCACTGTCCCTGTCATCACAGGTAGGGAATCCAATTGTAATGACCACCTAAATTCTCAAATGCACATTAGCCCAAAGTCCAGGATGGGAGATGTCACTCTCTACTCAGTGAAGCCTTGTCTTCTCCACACGCGAGATCCTCCTTCCTCCACGTTCACATAGCACCCTGGCTTACCTCTAACACAGCAATCACCATATATGTGAATTGAAGTTACCCAAGTACATGTTTTCTTATACCATGATGCCCTTGAGAGTGACATTCAAATTCTGAAGCAGAATTACAACCTCCTTAAAATATCAGAGATAAACAAACTGAGGTCCAAAAATTGTGTCTTGCACAAAATTCTGTGACTGGGTTGCTGAAAAACTTAAAATGTAATACAGGAAAGAGACTTGAAAATCCTACCAGAAATGGACTTTTCCATAATGAGTTATCAAACTACGAAATTTATAATGAATGACAGGTAGTTCTTTTCTATATGATGCATTCCTGAAACATGCAGTGTAAGTGGCCATAAAAATGACTATAATTCCATTAGCCAAATGAAGGTCCTTCCTACTTTATAATACCATCTCTCCGTAAAAATGCAAAAATTTGAAAACAAAATTACTTGTATACAAATTATAACACTAAGTAGCAAATGGTGCATATATGCTAAACATTGACCTCCCAAAAATAGCATTACAATAATTCTGATTATCTCCTCCCACCCTTCAAATAATGTGATCAGTTTACCACTTAAGGCTTCAATACAGTTTATTAAATGAAATATCTTTTTTCCCCTTTCTGATGTATCCAGTATACAAGTTAAAAGTATCAGAGAATAAATTAGCAACATAAATCAGCAACATCCCCATCTCTCTGCAGCTTGACAGCTTTGTTATGGTTTCAATTCCCCAAGGAGAATCTCAGCACCGAGATATTGATTTGCACCACTGCACTTTTCTGACTAATTATTACCAATGCAGACCCTCCAGTTAATCAGTTCATTCTCACAGCAAGAGTGGCCTTCAGTTTAAATTCATTATGCTGATAAATGACAACATTACAGCTGCATAACAATCGGTTTAATTAAAAATATTTTTGACAAAGATTAGAAGACGATCACATGCTTTTAAGTATACCAGATTGACTACCGAAGTTACTGTCCCCCAAGAACTCAGGCTTTCATTGATGTGTGCATTAAACATTTTCTAGGTTTTGAAAAGAGGCTTCCTTTTTAATAACATTTACCTTGAGAACTATGTCAATATGAATGATCCTAAGGAAAACTGGTTAGGGAAGCTGTCAAATTCATTGACCTTTTCTTCTAATGTGTGGCCAGGTTATTTGAGATCTACTGACAGGAGGTGGGAAAGTGGAGGATGCTATTTAAGATGGGGTGAGGAAAATTCTCTCTGACGAAATGCCTTGAGTATCTGCAAGAAGAATTCCATGCAGGGGATGCAGAAATGCAAAAACACTGAATTTTGTGCTCTTCACATGTAAAAGTTTATGTAATTCTCACAACTTCCCCATGAGGTAGGTCATACTATTCTTATTCACTGTATGAATAAATACAAGCTTGCACAGTTAAGTAACTTTGCCCACGGTTACATAGGTAGTGTATTATAATATGAGTTTAAACATGTATTTTTTTTTTTTTTTTAACAGAGCTCATGCTATTAACTGCTAAATGATGCTACCTCTGATACTGGAAAGAGAGAGAGACAGAAAGATACAGAGAGACAAAGACTAAGGAGCACATTTGAAAAATACATGATAATTTATTTTCATCTAGTCTGGTCTAAAGATGGTTTGTTTTCAGGTTTAAGATAATATATCAAAGATTAGCTAAGTAAACAGCATTATGCAAAGACATGAATGGTTTTTGTCATTATTAATTTAGCACCATGATTTATGTTATAGACTACGATTTTTCCAGTGGTTTTTAAAACTATACATTCCAATTTCTTTGGGATCTTCCCAATAGTCTTGAATCAGGGAGTGAATGAAGACATCTGAACATCAAAGGAAAACTTGATTACAAAGCTGAATCTTATTGCCCTAGTTTCTCCATTAGATAGCGGAAATCTAACAGATCTGCACTGAATACGTGAATGCCCCTGCTTTTAAACAAATGTCATTGATATGAGCTGAGACCTTCAGACCAGAATCTGTATTACATAGTCAAGAAAACTACTGCTTATAATTTAAATGATAATGGCACTATTTTTTCTTTTTAAGAATTTTCTTTTCTGGGTTGCCTGGGTGGCTCAGTCCATTAAGCATCTGCCTTCAGCTCAGGTCATGATCCCGCAGTCCTGGGTTCCAGCCCCGAGTGGGGCTCCCTGCTCAGCCGGGAGCCTGCTTCTCCCTCTCCTCCCTGCTCCTGCTCTCTCTCGCTATCTCTGTCTCTCTCTCCAATAAATTCTTAAAAAAAAAAAAAAAGAATTTTCTATTCTGTTATTGCTTATGAGCAAAAACACAAGAATCAATACTATTCTTGGTAATAATTCTATCAAGAAAATTTTTAAATATTTTAATATATTCTGCTTACTAAAAAAACAAATAGGTAATATATTTTAGAAAGTGTTCATATAAATGATGTAAAATGAAAATATCTGGGCTTTTATTAAGATAACCTGAAATTAGCTTGAAAAATTTCAAATGTTAGAATCACTGATTCAGTTTTATTGTAATTGCCAGGAGCCATGTATATACTTCCTCACAAAATTCTCACAACAACCTTGTAGAAGTATCTATTATTATCTATTATTATTTACAGATGAATGATGTGAGAACCAGAAAAGTAACTTACTAAATATCCCCTAAGTAAATGACAGAACGTTATCTGAACCCAGAACTTGATCTGACTCAAGTGACTATAAATTATTACCCATATCACACTGTTCTTCATTTCTCATCAGAGCAGAATTAAATGATATAAATTCAAGGGATATCTTTTTAAATAAAGTTAGTTTATAATTGTTACATCTAAAATGTAAAGCAAACTATTTTATTTAAATATGATTTTGCAAAAACTGATTTTTAATATATTTAAAATTACCTCTTATGAAATATTCACTTTATTAAGGAAATTTTTCACTAAAATTTTCCTAGTATTCATACCCTGTGCTGTGCAAATTATTTTTTTGAACAGAAATAGTTAACAGAGGGCTAAAACATAAGGAAAATACATAATTAAGAAACTAAGACTATTCCTAGGTGCCTGGGTGGCTCCATTAGTCAAGCATCTGCCTTCAGCTCAGGTCATGATCCCAGCATCCTGGGATCGAGTTCCGCATCAGGCTCCCTGCTCAGCAGGGAATCTGCTTCTCCCTCTGCCCCTCCCCACTGCTTGTGCTCTCTCTCTCTTGCTCTCCAATAAATAAAAATAAATAAAAATGTTTTAAAAACTAAGACTAGGGGCGCCTGGGTGGCTCAGTCGTTAAGCGTCTGCCTTCGGCTCAGGTCATGATCCCAGGATCCTGGGATCGAGCCCCGCATCGGGCTCCCTGCTCCGCGGGAAGCCTGCTTCTCCCTCTCCCACTCCCCCTGCTTGTGTTCCCTCTCTCGCTGTCTCTCTCTCTGTCAAATAAATAAATAAAATCTTTAAAAAAAAAAAATAAAAATTAAAAAATTAAAAAAATTAAAAACTAAGACTATTCCTAAAATATAAGGAATATATATAATTAAGAATCTAAGACTATTCCTAATATTTGCCATTATAAATTTACATAATACGCATATATTCAATGTCATTAATAGCCATCTAGTAATTTTTTTTTTTTTTACTAAAAGGTTATGGCTAAGTTTTAATAGATAGTCTATCTTGGTTAGTAATTTTTATTTCTTTTTCAGGACTGATTATATCTCAAATAACCTCATGTAGTTAGTTATTGTATGACAGACAAGAAAATATCAGATCTTGGACAGGACAATTACTCTTCACAATAACTAATATAAAATTGGATCCAGATTACTCCCAGTTTTTATTAAAAATTCTTGATGTTTGATGATTTTGCAAGTAAATTCTTGAGGATTTATAGTTACATTAAGATGTAAATATATATATTGAGGAAGTGACTTAGCAAGGAAAAGTATATTGTAGAATAAAAGACCAAAGAAGGTAAGGTTGAGGAAAAAAAAAAACTAATTTATGTATTAAATGTATTGTAATCTAAATAGCCATCAATATTGTTTGAGTGAAAGAATAACAAATCTTCAAAGTATCTAGTGGCTCAGTCAGGATCTAAGCTTTTGTGGAAATGGGTATTTATGTTATATATCACTAAAATATAATTACAAACTATGTGAGTTTTTTTATAAGGAACTTTGTTCTTAGAAAGTTGTAGATATATTACAAAATGTTATTTTACTATTATAGATTTTTTAAAAAATAAAAATATCAGGAATAAATGTCTATAAAAATGAAAGATCAATCAGAAACCTAAGCATCAAAAAGTGGTATTTTTCAAATGACACACGTACCCTCCTCTTTGTCTTCAAAGCCAATACTTCATAGTGGGCATTCACCTGCTTCTGAATCATCAGTGTCACAGGGCATAGCCTTTATTGAATATCTAGAGAATAATTATTTTCTCAAATGGCAAATGTTACAATCTTCAGTTCCTAATTATCTCGGGAGATTTTACATTTGACTCCATACATAAATTCATACATTCAGAATTTTTAAGTTGCATTAGGAGATTGATTTGACCTTTAATCATAAAAACCATATCACTTACATTATTAAAAATAAATATTTACCAGTATGTTCACAATATATTCTTCATGTCATTTATTTTTTTGATAAAATGATGGTATTCCCATTCATAATGTCTTTTGAAGTTCAGCAAATAAAATTATTCGGAAACTAAATTATCTTTTATATTTACTTTTATATTTCTGAGCTCTACAGAAAGAAATCAAATTAAAGCATCCTTTCTGTCATACTCTGTAACTTTAAAAATGGTACTAAGAGCTATGAGGGCTCAATTATTGTTATTTTAAAGTAGGCAAAATGGCCATCCATTCTCATTTTTACAGAACAGCTAACCAATTGAGCTCTTTCAAAGGAAACTGGAACCTATATGAATGCAAAGCATTTAATCACAAAATACTTAGGTTAAATAATGTATTTAAGAATATTCATGACATAAATGAGAAGACACCACTGGAAAGAGTCTGGCCTTTAGAATCTGAGCTGGGATGTGCACTGCTGCACTTAACGGTTTTGAAACCTTGGGCAAGGGAATTAATTCTCTTGGACCTTGGTTACTTCATCTCTAAAATGAGAACGATAATACCTACCTCATGGGAAAGTAAGGAGAATGAGAAGCCATGTTATAAAACACAGTGCCTCATAATGAGTACCTAATAAGTGGTAGTTAAAGTTGTTTAAAATTCTATCATCCTGACTGCTATTCCCAGAGTCCTTAGCAAAGGGTGTGAAGTACTGCCCTGGGATAATCTCCTAAAGTTAGATGAGTTGAGGTAAAAGGTGCAATCTCAAAGTAAGGCCATGAAGGAAAAGTTTGGAAGACAGTGCTTTGCATGAGACAAGAATCATTTTGTTCCCAAGAGGTAAGGACTGAGAAAACCAAGATGATATTACAAAATTGGAGGGGAAATCTATAGGGGAATCTCTAATCTATAGGGGAATCTGTAGGGCAATTTGTAGGGGAATCTGTATAGGGGAATCTCTATAGTGCAACAGGAGCTGAGCATTGTGTTGGAATGAAGGCGCTAAAAAAAATTCTGAGAATGTGAATGCTTATGTTACATTCAAAGTGTTTGGCTTTGCTGAGCTAAATTTAGACCCTTCTTTACCATAACAAATGCTTTGTTATGAGTAGGGATTTTTCCCTTTGGAAATCAAGTAAGAAACACTGGTTGATGTGGTAGGGATAAGAAAATGCGTATCTGTAAATAAGCAGAAGTGAGCATTAAAAAAAGAAGAAGAAAGAAAGGGAAAAAGGAGCATTACTGTGAATTCACAAAGTACTGGAAAAATATTTTGAATTTCATAGGATGTGGACCTATAATTTTAGCCAGTGTTACCAGAGCACAAGTGAAAAAATTCTAGACAATGGAGCCAAACTGACTGAGTTAGAAGAATATTGGTTTCTCACTATGTTCTTGTGCAAGTTATTTAACCTCTCTGTCTCATTTTTCTCATTGTAACAGCCCCAATTACAGCAGTACCTAATTTGATAAGGTTGTAGGCATTGAATGTAATACTCTTAGAAGGATGCCTGGCACATACAAAGAGATTTAAACAAAAGTTACTATTATTATTAGTAAAGTCCCAGCTGACCTTCCATCAGTAACTACTATTATGATGTAAAATAAACTAAGTGGCCTACAGATGCCTTAGGCATCAGAAAGGAAGTCTTGAGATACCTACAGACCAAGGAATGATCAGAGATTTTTGAAGGGTTAAGCTTTCATGTCTTCATTCAGCTATATTTCTTTGAGAAAAATGAAACACAGTCTAATCCTGTGGCATTTTAATAAAGTTTTGTTCCTCACAATTTAGCTTCTTAAGGTAGAGGTCATAAACAGGGTGACGGAAAACAGAGTAAAGCAATTATCACAAAAATTCACTTTGCTGAGTATACTGCTGTCACCCTATTGTTAATATGTCTCTAGTATCAGAATTTAAAAAAGAAAAAAAAAAAAAAATCTAAAGAAGGGTCTGTGTAATGTTCAGCTTTAATCTACCCTCCCCTATATCTCTTCTTTTTCTCAAGTATAATGCAGGCATTCAATAAAATTTAATCCCTAATTTAATAAACAAATTTTGGGCTTATATTTCCATATGTGTAGGTCATTAAATAATTTATATTTTTGAAAACCACTACAAACATTGAAAACCATCACATTCCAAAAATTATCTTCCCAACTCCACTTGTAGAAAATTCTATAGAGTACTGACAGAAGTGCTATCATCCCATGTTACTGTAATGGTCAAGCAAGTTGATATTGGAATCTATAGTATTATCTATAGTATTAGCTCTTTTTGATATTTTTAGCTTCCAGTAAGATATTTATACACACACACAGATATGCCTATATATAAAACAATATTTTAATTATAAATGATATTTTTGTTATCAAGAGTCAACTCTATCATTTAATTTTTAAAATAGGCCAGAATTATGTAATACATTTCATATTTTTTCAACACAAATGACCTATATTTTGACAAAGATAACATTTGCCAATTGAGAGCTTCTAATCTTTATTGCAAAAGCAGTGTTCAAGTCCGGGAAAAGGAATTTAGAACCTGGAAGATATACTTAAACTACCTGTTAAATACTTTGGTGTTATATTTATGTTAATCAATATATCTTTCAATTGTTTTTTAAGTTCATTTTTAAAGAGCTAATGATCACAGTTTCTAATGTATTCTAAAATGCCTGTAAATTAAAATTTGTTTAGAGAATTAGATTCACCCTCTGATTTCAAAGATGTTTTCCCAAATAAGAAAATCTGTTCCAACATGTAATAAAAATTACATTTCTAAATTCCACATTCTTTTAAGACATTCTGCTTTTATCAAAAAGCAGATTTTGTACAATGAACAGTACACTGTGTAATTTTTCCACTCAATCCCTTTAAGAAGTTAGTAAAATGAACAATCAATCCACATGATCTTTACACAGTTGCTCAGTACATTAGAATATATCATACAGATAATCACTAGTTCAGTGGGAGTTCTCTGATTGCAGAGGATTTAACTGTTTAAGCAACCACATTGGGTAGAATACTTAGCAGATTTCTCTGCTGGAAGTATCACATGAATCATTTGCCAAACTAATTCTAACAAAGCAAGCAGTGCAAAGTTCACACCAAAAGTTAAAATGTGCTCTTTAAGAAGGGAGTTACTTATCTCCCTCACAAAATTCTCTTTGGCATCATGATAATGATAATTGATTTCAAAAATCATTTGCGTCGAATACCTAACTTTAAAAAATGTATTGCTGATTGGTACAAATGGCACCTATGAAGTTATTTTTATAGCTTTACTGTTAGAAACTGGTTTGCTGATATCAGATAATCCCAAATAGGTTTCTGAACATAGATGGTCCTTTTAATTAGTTTTATTTTTAGGAAGAATGGCAAATAGAAGGAATGAAGGAATAAATAGGGTAGAGTTTTGTAAACAAAGTAAGATTTTGGTCTTGCCTTATAAATTTGGAAAGATTCTCTGATAATTCACCAATACACAGCCTCATTCATACAGATGCAGAAGGATTCTACTAAATACTGGTCCATGAGTTGCCTGAATCTGGATCACATAAAGGATGGGCACTTTTAAAACTACAAACAAGACACACTCACATCTACTGAATTAGGATCTCTTAGAGTGGCCTGAGAGTCTATATTTTAACAAGCTTTCAAGGTAATTCTAACGCAGAGCCAAACACATAAACCATGTTTGGACTGCATTTTAATCCATTCTGGTAAGGATATTCGGCTTCTTCCAGAGAGAAAGTAAGACAAAAAAATCTCCTTTAGGTAGCTGAATGAGTTATGTTACCAACCATTACCATGGCTCTAACTGCATTACAGCCTAGCTGTGAAAAACAATGTCTATAAAACCGTGTGCTGTGATAGATTTTTAAGTAATACTTTTTTTCCCTTAAAATAATAGAAAATATTCATGTAAAGAGCACTGGGTATTATATGCAACTGATGAATCACTAAATTCTACCCCTCAAACTAAAAAAAATAAATAAATAAATAATAATAATAATAGAAGATAGTTTCAATTGCATCATAGGTCCTTTTTTTTTTCTTTTATCAAGGGTTTTTTGTATATCTGGAAGGATAAAGAAAATACACTCCATTCTCTAGAGGTGGGTAGGGAAGAAGCAAGGAGAAAAGAGATGACTAAAACAATATAGGTCATTACCCATCTTTATATTCCCATGAATTTCATCCTGTTACCGCACTAGTATGAAGATATCTACCCTCCTCAGAGCCTCTTTTTCACCCTTCTAAAGAAAATAGCAAAAGGACATCAGAGGCAGGAAGATGAAAGTGAATTAAAAGGTATACAGAGTAGTCTTGAAAAAGAGCCAGTTGGCTCTGCAGCTAGGTTTTCACTTCTCAATCCAGATAGCTACAAGTAAAGATATCTTATCATACGTCTGTTTTCACCAAATTTTATTTTATTTTTTTTAAGATTTTATTAATTTATTTGACAGAAAGAACACAAGCAGGGGGAGCCACAAAGGGAGAGGGAGAAGCAGGCTTCCCGCGGAGCAGGGAGCCTGATGTGGGGCTCGACCGTGGGATCATGACCTGAGCCGAAGGCAGATGCTTAACCAACTGAGCCACCCAGGCGCCCCTTCACCAAATTTTAACAGGCATTTATAATATGACTATATACAGAAGAATGCAGATATACTGAAATATAAAGAAATGTAACATAGCTCTATCATCAAGGAATTGAAAAGATATGTTGACACATATATACATAGGCATCAAGGTACAGTTCCTGTTAAAAGCAAAGTGTAAAAGCTGAGGTAGTCTTGAGGAGGGAGGAGCAATTTATAACAGCTGCCCTTATCAGGAAAACTTTTACACAGGAGGTCATGTTAACTTCTGGCCTAGAAGAATGTATTGAAGAAGGCATGGGGAGAGGATGGAAGGAAAAAGGTATCACTGTATGTTCCAGTAGATTATAAGCTAAGGGGCAGAAATGGAAAAGCATAAGATGTACTAGAAGTATATCAACATAAACTGTGGCTGGAATATTGACTGCAAAAGTTGGTGTGTGAAGGATGAATTGAAAGGTAGCAAGGAGATAGGAAATAAAATCATATTTGTAAAAGCATTTTGTGAAATGTGAAATGCAAAGCATATGTAAAATAGCATATTATTTTCAGGAAGGAGCAAAAAGTAAGTGAGACCTAGAGGCAGGAAATATATAGTACAGTGTTTTGAACAGTAAAGAGAATTACTTATTGAGACTAGAACAGACTTAACAAAGAATAATGGAGGAGGTGATTAAAGTGAGTTCTGAGGAGTCCGTTAACTAATTTCATTGATAATAGGAAGCCACATTAGGTTCTGCACATGAAGTAACATAATTAAGATTATGTGTTGAGACACAACATTTGAAACAGTTAAGACCTGAGAATAACCTAAGCAAAACATATTTATGAAGGCCAATCTCTAATTTATTTATTTTTAGATTTATTTATTTTAGAATGAGAGAGAGAAGGAGAGAGAGCATGAGTGGGGGGAGGGGCAGAGGGAGAGAATCTTCAAGCAGACTCCCCACTGAGTGCGGAGCCTGGTAAGAGACTGGATCTCAAGACCCATGAGATTATGACCTGAGTCGAAACCAAGAATCCTACACTAGATCAACTGAGCCACTCCAGCGCCCCAAGGCCAATCTTTTAGAGTGAGGTTATAGAGATTAAAAACCCAAAAGTGAACACTTCAGATAAAATACAATTTTGAAATACCTATACTGATATCTAGTCTGTCATTGGAAATAATCAATAATTGGTTCTCCTTTGTATGTTATATTATACATGTAAACTATGATTTTATCATTTCAATATTAATTATTGGTTATGGGCTATTTATCTCTGAAAAAGTGCTTTCTATGCTATAAAAGACAAAGGAAACGAATGTAGGGTATTAACAAATTTATCTTTTGGTTCTCTCCCACGGAGATCCTTGACTGTCTGAACAAGTCACTTTCAGTTTGCCTAGACCTTTTCTGATATGGTAAGATTTCATTTCTCTAATATTTCAGAGTATAATTTTAGGTTAGATATACAAAATAATCTACAGAGATTTCTGTTACAAAGAAAGAGCTATTAAGATCAAGTGACACTGTGTACTATGCAGCTGAGAATTCTAACCCTGGGTTAAGATATTTTGTTATAATTCTAGTTTCTGTTTGCTCGGGATAGTTAAAAAATATTTTCTATACTAATTTTTTTATACTATTCTTCTAATAAAACATACATTCCTGATATTAATCAGAATATCCAAAGTTTTTTAGGAAACAATACAGATGAACATAGGGGAAGGGAAAAAAAAGAGGGAGGCAAACTATAAAATATTCTTAACTATAGAGAACAAACTGAGGGTTGCTGGAGGGGAGGTGGGTGGGGGATGGGTTAAATGGGTGATGGGTATTAAGGAGTGCACTGGTTGTAATGAGCACTGGGTATTATATGTAAGTGATGAATCACTAAATTCTACTCCTGAAACTAATATTACACTACATATTAACTAACTAGAATTTAAGGAAAAACTTGAAACAGAAAAAAAAATAAAGAAAATTCAAAATTCTAACCTTTATTATTCATATTTTATTTCTTATTTAATATATCGTCTTTCTTGAAATTAAGTGTTTTCACAAATTATAAAGGTTAAAATTGGGAATACTCATGTAGCATATAGATTCATGAGAGTCCTATGTCACACCAGTACCAAAAGTATGTTAGAATATAAGAGACATACATGAATGTTTAAAGAAAGTTATAACATGTATCTTTATTTTTCACAAATGAGACCTGCATATGAAAAACCATGGTAAAATCCTGAATTACTAATCATTTAAGGCAAGTGTGACTTTATAGTTTACTGTGGGATTCACACTTTCTCTAGTGAACTTTCTATTGCATGGAAAGGTTATAGATTAGCCATGACCTAATGGGGATTCTAAAACCACAGTCTCCTGGGTGGGACATGTGTGACATTCTTCCAGGAATCTTCCAACTGTCTTAATGTTAATACCTTGCTAGAGGGGAAAACAACCTTAACTTGACAATGGCAAGGCCTCAGGTATCTTGTAGGCTGGTCCTTTTAGCATATGGAAGTTCTTTTGAAACCTCCCTTTTCCTTACTTCCCCCAACTCCTGAGTATATAATCACCACTCCTCAAGACCCTGCAGCAGCAGCTCCTTCTGCCCACAGGTCCTGTCCCTGTGTTTTAATAAACCACCATTCTGCACCAAAATAAACAAATAAACAAATAAACAGATAAATAACCACAGAATCTAATATTTAATATCAATCAGACTAAATTAATGTGTTTTGTATATGTTCCAGGATATTAATTACAAAATGAGAGGCATTATTTTTCAGTTTCAAATATTAAAAGTGTGAAAGTGAAATGTCTGTAATTTTATGTTAGACCTTTTCTTTCCAGAGTATTTTATTAGGAAGGCTGGGTGGTATAGATAAATTTGGAAGGCTTAAAATCCTGTGTTCTCATTTTGGTTTTGATAAACAGTAGTCACATGGCCTCAGGCAAGTTACATACAAATAATACATATATGCAATGATAACTTCCTTATGTAGAGTTGTATGCATTACATGAGATAATTTAGTAAAGTTCCTGTACAGCACCTGTCACGAAATAGGTGCTCAATAATTGTTTATTTCCTTCTCCCTCTCCCACCATATTTCATTTCTTGTCTTACTAACTATACTATAGTTAGGGGTTTTTAAAGATTTATTGATTTCTGAGTGAGAGTGAGAGAGAGAGAGAGAGAGTGTGCGTGCATGAGTTGTGGGGGGACAGAGGGAGAGGGAGAAAATCTCAAGCTGACTCCCACTGGGCCATGAGCCCAAACGCAGAGCTGGATCTCATGACCCATGAGACCTGAGCTGAAACCAAGAGTCAGATGCTCAACCCAGTGAGCCACCCAGGCACTCCTAGTTTTTATTTATGATTTAAATGTCTGATAATCCGAGGCACCTGGGTGGCTCAGTCAGTTAAGTGTCTGGCTTTGGCTTGGGTCATAATCCCAGGGTCCCGGAATCTAGCCCTGCATCCGGCTCCCTAATGTGTGGGGAGCCTGCTTCTCTGTCTCCTGCTCTCCCTGCTTGTGCCCCCCACCAAAATAAATAAATAAAATATTTTTTTTAAAAAGTGTCTGGTAATATGTACTTGGTTAATTTCCACCAGTTGCTCTGACAAATGACAAATGTCAAATCCTACCTTTGTCATGCAACCCATTCAGTAAGGATACTATGAGGAATCCCTTACATCTTCCTCTTTCCTCCTTCATCAGTCAATAGCTATTTCTTTAGCACTGTGGCAAATATTAACAATGCTAAGATACGGTCCCTGCCCTTAAGAAGCTCAGACTCCAATAGGAGAGACATGAAAACAGTTAAAATATAATTGGATAAATGACCATTTAAACACATGCCAAATTCTAAAAACCCCTTAATTTTACTTAATTTTACAGATACCATGCTAAGTATCCATACCAAATTGGTTCAGTAAATATTTGCTTATTACCTGCTATGTGTTAGGCTGATAGAATTTAAAAAAAACAGTCTCTACAAGGACATGAAGTTTCAGGGACCATAAAGAAAGTCGAGCAGTACGTGGGGATGTCAGTCCTCCCGAGGCACTGATGTCACCTTCCAGCAACGTGACTTAGGATACAGACCTTTATATCCTACAGTCCTCATTCCTTCGATGATGCAATCTCATTGCATTTCATCTGGAATAATCATTTATGGCTTTAGTATTCTCTCCTCAGTCTCTTCATAAAGAGCTTCATGCTGGTACAGTCCAGCAAGGTACTTGTCTTCTCAAAATTTAAACAAAACACAGAGTGAATAAGAGAGGGTTTTAAAGTACTGAAAATGGCTGAGATAAACCTGTGGTGCGGAAGAACTATTCAGTGGAGCTTAATGACCAGATTGAGCTTTAGACAAAAAAAAGACACTTTGCAGTAAAATACATTTCCTGACAGGTCTACATTGCATTCTCCCTCCTAACAATGTTATGAGCTTCACTTCCCACATTACGAAGTCTTCCAAACTGTTGAGAGAAATCTTAATTCACATGAACTTTCAGGTCTAAGAAATGGCTTTTTCAAGAATAATTACCCTATATCTCAACTAAGAAAAAAGGTAAATAAAAAATTGAAAGATGGCAACCAATCACTATTTGGTATGGAAACTTAATTTTGATAATAGAATATATTCCCAGTCTTTGTTCCTTTTCCATGATAATGATCTTTTATCCCTAAGTATATCAAGCCACAAATGAAGAGTCAACACTCTGTGCTCAGGAAAATAAGGTCTAATATTCAATAATTAACCATTAAATAATTTTTCCATGAAAATTCTTTCCTAAAATTTATCCTGCAAAAAATTAACTGTTGTATTTATTTTGTTTGTACTTTTATTTGCTTTCTTGGAATTTAGAAAAAAAAACTTTAGAGATACCTTTTAAGTATTTCAACAGTGATTTTTTTATCATTTTCTTTTTATGCTAATTTGTTGTTCATGTAAATTTCTATTGTTTTGAGTAGCTAAGTACTATTCTAAAATTAAAATCTGTAAAGGCAATCTGAATTGAAGCCGTATAACTTTCATTCAATAAAAATTACAAAGTTCCTCAAATACAATAAAAAAATATATGAAAGGAGGAAATATTAAAATTAGGAATAGAATTTACCTAAAATTTGCCCTATAGCCTTCCCTCATTTTGTGCTAAAAGGGATACCAAAAAGAGATTTGAATTGACTGTTGTATTCAGTAAAATTAAAAAAAAATCTAATGAGAAAAGTCTAACTCCTTCCCTCCATAATCCATATAAATCCTGCAACTAAAAATCTGAAATGGAAATTGAACCGTGATAATTTTATGAAAGTGTTTGCTTTTTTAATTATAAGAAAATTTCTATAACATGGTATCTTGATTGGAAATTAGATCATATCTGTTGTTATACTTACAAAATTATCATGAATATAACTCGAGAAATGATGACTTCTCTTGCTTGTTTTAATGTTAGAAAAAAACTGAGTCTGAGAGATTATGTGAATTACTTATATTCAAATAACAAATATTCAGATAGGGCCACAACCCAGGTCTCCAGATACCTGATTTTCCCTTTCTACTGAAGTTATAAGTAGGCTAATTCAACATGATTTAATTTTATGTGAGACTACATATATATATATATATATATATATATATATATATATACACACACATACACACACACATACACACACGTTTATTTATTTGTTTTGAACTCTGAGAATGTGGACCAACTGTTCATGCTCTACAAAATACATGAAAGAGAGACCACAAATACTTTTCTTCTTACACACTAAGTGGCCAAGGGCTAGAGAGTGCCTAGACATGCTAAGTTTGTGAAGCTGTGCCTTGGTTAGAATCAGTAGGCAATATCTGCACAACTACATAAAGTAGAGTGATGTATATGTTGCAGATACTCTAAACCCTTGAACTATTTTTTTCTTGAGCTTCTATTTTAAATTAAAATAAAAATTTTATTTTTAGAAACCACCTAAATTAAAAATTACTTTTATAATAAATGAAGGAAAACAAAAATGACAGCACAGATCTAATGGGACTTCAGGTTTTATATAAATTAATACTTGTATAGTGCTATTGAATCAACAAATAAGTAATAAGTATGGGTATAAACCCTAAATCAACAAAATAAATCTATGTAATGCATATTATTAAACACTCTGTGAAATAGGTTTTTAACCACAATTTATAGTTAAAAATATGTAATATCATGTTTTACCTTTCCAAATTTTGTAGGCCTTTATATAAAATAAAGAAAAAAGATAACAAGGGGGAGTTAAATACAAATTTAGTGGATCCTCATATTCCTCTATTTCTAGATCATTCAAAATAAAGCAAGTTCAAAATAGAGACTGTAAAGCATAGGGGTGGTAAGAATGGAAATTTTTGAGTTAGATTTGCATTCTAACTCTGTCACTGGACTGTGAATGAGGACACATTACCTTGCCTCATTTTTTCTCAATTTCGCTGTTAATGTGTTTAATAATAATACCTACGTGAGAGAGAGACATTGTGAGAGTTTAATAAGATGATATGAAATGGAAAATTCTTAGAACAATATTTGGCATATACTAAGCATTTAACACACATTGGTTATTATGTAAAGAACAATATTTTTATCTTTGGTGAACTCTTATAGTTAGGGCTTATTTTTATTTTTAGTATTATTATTTTTATTTCCATCCCCAAATTAAAGGAGAATGGGAGGGGTAATGACCTGGTTTATAATTTAAAACATTAATATCAAGGTGATGACAAAATAATAGTAACTTATGGTGTCATCATCATACAATATAATTGATGCTAAATTATTATTCTTGATAGGCCATGCCTTTATTGTTTAAAGTGAATTACAACTTAAATAATTATCCTCTTGACTATTATTCCTTTAAAAACAAGAAGTTTCTTCATGTTTCTGGTTGCAGTATAATGAATTGAGGTACTAAAATTTGTTCCATAATGGGAAAAAATTAAAGTACAAAGCATTGATTAACAGTCAAATACCACAAATGTAATAGATTTTAAATATAAATATATGCATATGCATGTATATATTTCACTTTATTTTCACAATTAGATATTAAGTACTATGATAGCAGAGATCAGATCTGTCCTGTTTCTAGCTTTAGTGCTCAAGGACACATAGTTACTTAGTAAATATCTCTTGACTGATTTTAGGTCGGTATGACAAGTAAGAGCTTTCATTCATTAATTCACCAGCTCTTTATTGAACCTCTGTTGGGTTTACTAGTTTCTACTACCATGAGCTAATAATTTGCTCATTATACTGTATATAAAATATAATCAACTTAATAATAATTGCTAACACTTATCAGGTACTTATATGCCAGACTGTCTTAATAGATTATAAACGTACTATTTAATTTAATCCCCACCAAAAAGCTATGAAATACTTTATTTCCATTTGTCCGATGAAAATAAATCAAAGCACACATAGGCTAATTGTATTGCCCAAGGTTACTAAATTAGTAAATGATAAAGCTGAGATTCAAACTCTTGTCTCATTCTTGCATCTGCCCTACATGACTATAGCATACACAGGAAGGGGGCACTAACTCTGCCTGGAGGCAAATGAAATTTTAATGTAAATATTCCTATAGCATATTGTTATTAATTTTCCAGGGTATGTTATGCTTCTATAAAGTAAGATAATATATTTCTAGAAAGACAAAAGACAGCTTTATATTAATAATGTATTTGAAAACCATTATGTAATATGATTGCCAAAAGTAATGTTAATTATAATCATATTAATCTTGCCATTATAACTGATAAATGTATTAAGATATAAATTAAGGATACATTAAAAATGAATAAAATTTTCCTTTTTCATTATTTATATATCTTAAAATAATTTTCAATAACATGTTCTGTATCTATTTAAGTATGACTCTGATTATATTTACAATTATATAGAATGCTTTAATTGTATTAATCAAGATAGATCATATAAATCAAATCAAATCATTTGTACACCAAAAAGTTACACTTCTAGCCTCAGTTAAAATCACTGAACCTATCCTTACAAACACTAAACTGAAAAGGGTTACTTTAATTCTTTAGAAGGATAAATCTCTTAGATAAGTGTATGGATAAACTTTAATTTAGTGGGAGAAAAGAGTATCTATATCATATGGTGGTTATGAGGATGAAATAATACATAATCTGGAATTTCAGGAATGGTGTATGTGCCTGTTTTCACCATTGGACTTTGAAGCAGAGTCTTACAGTTACGTTCCTATCCAGGAACGTATCCATACTGATAGTTATGTTACTATCCAGGCATTTTTGATACTGGGTACATTTCTTAAGTAAATTTTAAAAAGTTATTTTCCTTATAAGTAATACATAAACAAAAACCACAATTTGACTATAATTAAATGATGTAGAAAAATGAGATCTGTTACATGTGTAAATTTACTGAATAACATACAGTATAATTATCTCTCATTATCTAATTATATGCATTAAGAATCACAAATATTGCATTACTGATAGTGCTGTTTATGTCAATTCAAATTATTTCTAAAAATAAGTATATTAATTTCTGTATGTTGGAAGTCTGGATAAATACCATTGTGCTATTAGTATATTCTTGATCAAGGTTTTTAATTTAAATTTGAATTGGAAATTAAATTCTCTTTGTTTTAGGTTAATAGGAGATTTATAGAGAAAGCCAGATTTATCCTTTCAGATTTATCTAAGTATAGCATCTTAATCTGATTTTCCAGTACACCATATTTAGTCCTTGATCCCAAGTTAATTCTATGTGTCATTAATAATTTACTTTATTCAACATTCTTGTTTTGTTTTGTTTTCGTAATATGTGATAGAGAACTTTTCTTTCCATATATATGTGAAATCCTTATTTATTCACATTCAAAGTATATATTCCAGGATGCAAGAGAGGATTACTGCATCTAGGCTGCTACAAATGCCTTAGCTTTACTGGTTATTAATTTTAAGATGTACACCTTTTAGATCGTTCTCTCTCTGACATAACCCATCTTATTTTCACTATCCAAGAGATTGAGAAATTTTAGATGTTAGATTTTGTAAACCTGTTCTATTTCACATAGCATGACACATGATTCAGAAGTTTTCTGCCCAAAAATATGGAATCATACACATTTTCAATTTTGCTTAATACACACACACACACACACACACACACACACACACATATGCATCAAAGAAAAACACTGTTTGTCTATGCATCTTCCATCACAATGCCAAAGTTACCAGCTGGGAATTGTAAATACAGTCAATTTGTATCATTCGCAGTAGTTATATTCTATTAAGTTGCTGCAACCACTGAATCAGCAAATACTGAACAATTGCTCTTAGGGGAAATACAACATTAGATCCCTGGGAGATGCTAGTCACAATATTTTCATCACCTAATCAATATATAACCTTGTTTTGTATGGGTTTCTGTTTAAAGATCCTTTAACATTTTAAGACGTTGACACTCACGGCCTTAACTAGAGTTAAGGCTTCATTAACTCATTGACCTCACAGCCAACAGCACTATAACTCATGCCTGAATGAAACTTAGCTAACACGTATATTTCTCCGTAAGACACATCATAGCATTTTGTACTCAGGAACACTAGACAGTACTTTAGCATTATGGTTGGGGGCCATTTTAAACAGTGAAATCATAAACAAAAAGCAAGAAGAAAAAAAAAAAGGTGAAAACTGTGGCCCTAAATAGACTGCAAAAAGGATACTTGTTTACATTACAGTATGAGGGCAGAAACAAGAAGAGCATCACCTTGTTTGACCTCACATGGGAATGGTCACATTTCATTTTAAGAAAACTGCTAAGGAAGGGCACCGGGGTGGCTCAGTCAGTTAAACATCCAACTCTTGATTTCGCCTCAGGTCATGATCTCAGTGTTGTGAAATCAAGCCCCACTGTTGGCCCTGTGCTCCCTGCTTGGGATTCTCTCTCTCGGCCCCTTCCCCACCCATAAATAAAAATAAATAAAGAAAGAAATAGATAAATAAATAGATAGATTGCTAAGTAAATATTACATTAATCTAAAAGCAACTCTAAATTCTAGACTTCTAATATATATAAAGTTTTGTAACCTAACGCTCTCAACCTAAGTATCAAAAATTATTTACATAAAATTCTATGTTATAAAACATTAAATCCTAAGTGGGGATAAATTAATACATTATACAAATTAAATACAAGTTTTAAAACAAGAAATCAAAATATTATTTACTACCTTACCAATATTCTTACCAGTATGTGTCATAAAGTGCTTGTTCCCTTGAAATATTTAAATTCCATTTTTACAATTTGAATTATAATTATCTTATCATAGAAAGTGCTTTATCCCATTCAGTAAAATCAAACTGATTTTATCTGTCCATTGCCTGTTTGCAATAACCTAAACTAATACCTCTTCCAGTCTTATGCTCTTTCTTTCCATCAGTTGCTTTTCTAAAATATAATCTGATGCTTGAAACAATTCACAACCAACAAAATAAAACTCAAGCTATCACCAGTCTTAAAAATCTCCTTATGATCGTGTCCTTGTCTAGTTCTCAAGCCTCACCTCCTGCCATGCTTCCTCTACACATTATGGCCTAACAAGAACATAGTAACTTTAATTCACCCCAAATCATGCTATTGTTTTATATCTCTATGCTTTGCATCCCTATCTTAGAATTCCTTTTCCTTTAGCTTGCCTAAAGAACGCTTACTTAACAATCTGCTCAAGCATTGCCTTCTCTATGAAACTTTGCCTGATTGCCTTGAGAAATACGTGGATCATTTTTCACTTTGGAACTTTTCACATCCATTTGTAGTTGCCTTTATCATATAGGAGTAGGTTTCCAAAAGACTTAGAATGTCATTATTTATTAATATTCTTTATTTTGTATTATTTATTTTATAATCCAAATACTAGCACAGTACTCATCAATAGATGACCAATGAATGTGTGCTGAGTGAAAAAATGAAATTAAAAGGACTCTTTCTACATTCACTGCCAGTTTGTTTTAATACACAACACAACAGTAGTGTGAGTGCCGACACAATAAAGATACATTAGTAATAACAGAAAATAGGGAAATATTTTCATTATATATATTGGCAAAACTCAGATTAAAAGTATTAAGCATTTGATGAGAATTTCATCAAATATCACTAAAGTGAACTATCTCCATTTTTATCTTTTGTCTTAGATTTACAAACTATCTACTTTCAAAAGACTTGATACATTGTGTAAGAGCAGAAATGAAATGCAATAAAATATAGGGCAGATAACAGCTAACAAAGAATGCTTTTTTTAGCTGGGCACTCTTCTAAGTACTTTATTTATATTGATTCATTTAATCCTCACGGCATGAAATGATATAGGTGTTACTTTCTTCATCTCCACTATTAAAAAAAAAAAAAGATGAAGATACAGAAGTTAAAAAAAATTAACAAAACACTTGCCCCAGATTACTCATTCAGTGGGTTCAGGAGCCAGATACAAACTGACTAGTCCCACTTCAGAGCTCCTGATCTTAGTCACTACCCCATACCCCTCTGCCTCAGGTGAGAGAAAGATGCAGCAGATGTCACTAGACCCTTGATATGAAATAACAGCTAGACTTGAACATTAAATTATAGTCTACATTGTCTTTGACTCTTTGCAAATACAAATAATTTTTGATTACTGAGATCTTACTCTAGACCAAGTACTTTGCATATTTTTCTATAAGACAGTTCTATGAAGTAGCATTTTAGTGCCTGGCCATGTAGTAATATTGTAATAAATATTCTTTGTTGACTAACTGGATGAGATAGGGTACTGAGAATATTTTTAGTATTATTTTATTTTTGAGAAAAGACAGTTAGCAAGTTTAGGTAACTTGCTCATTGTCAAACAGTAAGAGACTGAGTGGGGATAGAAATTTGGGTGTTTCCAAGACATAACACCTTATTAGGTGTAAAAGTTACACATTAAACTGAGTTTCAGTGAATGTTTATATTTCTGTAGGTAGTTAAGCTCAAAAACCCTAAATGCTTTGAATTCCGATGTTCTAATTTACTATGAGGAATACAGTTTTAAGTATCTGAAGGCAGGAAAAGAGAGCACACCTATTAAACCCTCTCTCAAATATCCATTCACTTCTTCAACAGATGTCTACTGCATGTTTTGTGTCAGATGCCTAAGTGCCCGAAATACAGCAGCAAAGAAATCAAACACAATTCCTTCCCTCATGAGTTTATATCCTACATCCAACAGTAAACAAATAATTATAAAAATATAGTATACCAAGTGATGATAAGCACTGGTCAGAAAAGCCTAAGATGACCCTTGATTAGAAACCAAAATAAAGTAAGGAAGCAAGCCATGTGTTTGACTAAGGAAACAATGTTTCAAAAATTAAGTAACATGTGCAAAGGTCCTGAGGCAGGGGCATGATTGAGATAGCAAAAATAAGACAAAGAGCAGTAGGAGCTGAAATCAAAGAAACTGTGGGCAGTCAGATTATAAAGGGCCTTGTCAGCAATTTGATGGTCTTTGGATTTTACTTCTGATGACATGGGAAGTAACTAGAAGATTACGAGCAGAAGGCTGACATTTTCTGACTTAAGCATTTAAGAAGAATTGTTCAACATTTTACTGCTGTGTTGAGAAAAGACTTGTTAGAGGGCCAGAGGAGGGGAGCAGTAGCAAGAAAAACAGTTAGGAAGCAGATATTAGAGGTCTTAAGCAAATATAGACACCTGCCGAAAGCATTATCATGTACAGTCTATACAAAATTTGCTTTTCTCTTGCTCTTCTATTTAACAAGTGTAAGTCTTTTACAGGCATATCTTCAAAATCATTTGCCCTATAATGAACTGTAAAATTTTTCATCCCATGTATTCATTGTTAATAAAATCTTTGGCTAAACACTGAAAAAGACAGGCAGCAGGACATGGTGCAAAAATTTATAAACTCTGCAGCCAAACATGTAAGAATGCAATCTCTTCTACTTCCTAATTCTATTTATGTCATTAAATTAATTTACTCCTCTTGTCTTTGCTCTATAAATCTATAAAATATGCATAGCCCATTTATAAATTTAATTGAAATAAGAGTAATTGAAAGTTTACTTAGGGGCTAGGCCCTATGCTAGATGTCTACTGCATGTTTTGTATCAGATGCCTAAGTGCCTGAAATATAGCAGCAAAGAAATCAAACACAATTCCTTCCCTCATGAGTTTATATCCTACAGTTTACTTAGAGGCTAGGCCCTATGCTAGATGTTGAGTGCTAGGTGTTGAGTGTATATTGATAGGTGTTGAGTGTATATTGATAACCAAACACATGGTGCTTGCTCAATAGAAACCTAATGGCTGAGACTGGCATTAGGTAAATATTCACACAAATAAATTAAACAAACATATGTATAATTTAAAATGTGATAAATAGATGAAAAATACACAAAATTTCTTGAGAGAAGAAAACTAAGAATTGTAATTAATGATAATATTAATAATGCCCATTGAATGTTTTATAGAGTACTGATCTAAAACATTTATGCTTCGTGGATGGAACCAAGTATTTGATATAACAAAGAGCTTGCTGTTACTAGAAAGCTTATATTGTTCCTGACTCTGTACTTAAAAATAAAAAAAAAGGAATAAATAAAAGTTCCTAATAAGTGTCTCAGAAATTTTCATCTTCCCAAGGAAAGCACATGTTTATATAGCAATAAGAAATTTTAGTGACTTTAAGCAATTTTTTATTTTAAAGTATCCATGTATTATTTGTAAAATATTTAATGGGCTTTCTTAAAAATATTCCTGAGAAATCATTGTTAAAATTTCTCTGGACAAAAAAAAAAAAAAAAATCTGTTCAATAAATGAATGAGTGACTGGTCTATTATTTAAACTCATCATGGAAGATTCATTGATTAGATAGTGACTCTGTTAATAGAAGAACCAGAATCATATTTCAAACACATATCAAATATATAATATACACTACATGTTGTAGATTATATGTTGCATATATCATACCAAAGAATATTTTATCTTAAATATTGCATATTACATATATATAAAATTCCCTTCCTGTGCTGTGATGTTACTCTTGACTATTTATTCAAGGCATAAATGCATAAACACAGGAAATAAACTCACAGAAAGGAATTTTTATTTTTCTTCCTAAAAGAATTAAGCTATTTTTTTGTCTTAAAAGATTAACCTATTAGGGCAAAAAGAGCCAGAAATCAGTTTCTATTTAATATATATTTATTATATATAATTATGTATAGATTATATATGGGTTTTGTGTTAACATATCTTTTATAGATTACTTTTAGACATTTTGAATAATATGCAGAACTATATTAACTGTATGTAACAGATAAGTTATTGTTATTTTAATAAGTCATACTTTTCTATACTGATTAAATAATATTTTTATTGAAACACTAAAAAATCAAAACTTCTGAGCAGAATATTGTTGGTGTTTAGTCATATTCATAAGATTACTATTCAAATGCATTAATTTTTAGAAATATGTAAAATGTAAAGACTTTCTGTAGATGAAATACTAAATATGATGACAAATATAAATAAGAAAAAATTGGTAAGACTCAGTTCATATTCAAATTTCTTCAAGTTCTTTGAAATACATGTATACACACCTGTTTTGTAGGAATCAAGATCCATACAAGCTTATATACTGTATCTGTTCATAATATCCATTAATTTTATTTAAATCTATAAAAATTATCTCCATCTGCCCCTTTTCATTCCATTAGTAACATTTTTCTGGCTATGTCTCCTCAGACAAGGAAACAAAAGCAAATATAAACTATTGGGACTACATCAAACTAAAAAGCTTTTGCATCAAAACAAAAAGGCATTCTACTGAATGGGAGAAGATATTTGCAAATGACATATC
Organism: Phoca vitulina; assembly: GCF_004348235.1. Taxonomy (NCBI): domain Eukaryota; kingdom Metazoa; phylum Chordata; class Mammalia; order Carnivora; family Phocidae; genus Phoca; species Phoca vitulina. Next base: position 42,715,754 of record NW_022589705.1, on the reverse strand, counting down.
CAATAAGGGGTTAATATCCAAAATATAAAAGGAACTCATAAAACTCAGCAGCAAAACAAACAAACAAAAAACAAAAATAAGCAATATAATTAAAAAATGGGCAGAGGACCTGAATAGACATTTTTCCAAAGAAGAAATACAGATGACCACAAGACACATGAAAAGATGCTCAATATTGCTCATCATCAGGGAATCTCAAATCAAAACCACTGAGCTATCACCTCACACTTGTCAGAATGGCTGGTATCAAAAAGATAAAAATCAATAAGTGTTGGTGAGGATATGGAAAAAAGATATCCCTTGTGCACTGTTTGTAGGAATATAAATTGGTGTAGCCACTATGGAAAACAGTATGGAGGTTCCTCAAAAAATTAAAAATAGACATACCATATAATCCAGTAATTCCATTAGTGGGTTTTTACCCAAAGAAAATGAAAACTTGAAAGAGAAAAAAAGAAAGAAAAGAAAAGAAAGGAAAGAAAGAAGAAAGAAAAGAAAGAAAGAAAGAAAGAAAGAAAGAAAGAAAGAAAGAAAGAAAGAAAGAAAGAAAGAAAGAAGAAATTGAAAAAATATGCACCCCGATGTTTATTGCAGCATTATTTGCAATAGCCAAAATATGGAAGCAACCTAAATACTCATCAAGGGCGCCTGGGTGGCTCAGTTGGTTAAGCGACTGCCTTCGGCTCAGGTCATGATCCTGGAGTCCCAGGATTGAGTCCCACATCGGGCTCCCTGCTCAGCAGGGAGTCTGCTTCTCCCTCTGACCCTCCCGCCTCTCATGTGCTCTCTCTCTCTCATTCTCTCTCTCAAATAAATAAATAAAATCTTTAAAAAAATAAATAAATAAATAAATACATACTCATCAATAGATAAATGGATAAAGATGTGGTATATTTACAAAGGAATATTACTCAGCCATAAAAAAAGAATAAAATCTTACCATTCGTGACAACATGGATGTACCTAAAGGGTATTATGTTGAGTGAAATAAGTCAGAAAGAGAAAGACAAGTATCTTATCATTGCACTTATATGTGGAATCTTAAAAACAAAATAAAATGAACCAACAAACAAACAGAAACAGACGCATAAACACAGTGAACAAACTGGTGGTTGCCTGAGGGAAGAGGGGTAGGAAGATGGATGAAATAGGTGAAGGAGATTAAGAGCAACAAACTTCCCATTATAAAATAAATAAGTCATGAGAAGGAAAAGTATACCATAGGGAATATAGTCAATAATATTGTAATAATGTTGTATGGTGGCAGATGGTAACTACACTTATTGAGGTGAACACTGCATAATGTATTGAATTGTTGACTTACTATGTTGTATACCTGAAACTAATATAACATTGTATGATAACTATACTTCAGTTAAAAAAGTTACCTTTGCTTGCCCCTTTTCAGGCCATTTGGGAAATCTACATTAATATCAGAGATGAGGGGTGCCTGGGTGGCTCAGTTGGTTAAACATCTGCCTTTGGCTCGGGTCATGATCTCAGCGTCCTGGGATGAAGCCCTGCATAAGGGTCCCCACTCAGCAGGGAGTCTGCTTCTCCCTCTCCCCCTCCCCCCCCCCCCCCCCCCCGGTGCATGCTCTCTCTCGCGCTCTCTCTCTCTCAAATAAATAAATAAATAAATAAATAAAATCTTTAAAAATATATTAGAGATGATAAAAACTTGCATTTTACTACCTATATTCATTAATTTTATATGTCAGTTTGGCTAGGCTATGGTGCCCAGCTGTTTGATCAAACACCAGTCTGGATTTTCCTGTGAAGGCACTTTTCAGGTGCAATTAACATTTAATAAGTAGACTTTGAGGAAAGCAGATTATCCTCCATAATTTGGGTGGGCCTCGTCCAATCTGTTGAAGGCATCAGGAGCAAAGATTGAGGTTTCTCAAAGAAGAAAGAATTCTCCTCAAGACTGTAACATACAAACCCTACCTAAGTCTCCAGTCCACCAGCGTGCACTACAAATTTCTGACTTGCCAACCCTCACAGCTCCTTAAGAGTATTCCTTAAAATAAATCAGTCTCTCTCAACAGATACATACATACATACACACACAGGAAATACACACATATAGGCTATATACATAGATTCTATTTCTCTGCAGAACCCTGACTAATTCACTACCTTTGAACTGTAACTAATTACTTTTCCCTCTAATTAGTAAGAAGAAAATTATTTTTAGTCTTTACATATACATGCATATTATGACATTCAGACAAAAGGGAAATGATAATTTGTTAGAAAAAAATGACTGTTTGGAATTGTAGCTGCTATTTTGTTTAATTAGGGACAATGAAATACAAGCCCCTACCTTCAAATAATAATCAAATCTAAAAGAAATATGGAAAACAAGTAAAGGAAGACTATTTTCTCGTTTGCCATTGTATCTAAAGATACAACTTACATAGCATAAAATATTCTCTAGTAATCTTAGAATCCTGTAGTACCTTTATACATTAGAGAGCTTTAATAAGAGAATGATATATTTAACTGGGAAATTCTTTTCTTTTGTCCATTTTTATCAGAACTTTTATAGTGATTACATGTACTCTTTTTGACATAGTTAATTAAAGTCTCAGCCACCAAAATATATTCAAAGCAAAAATGGAAACCAAGAAGAATGTGATTCTCTCTGCCAACAGCAATCTGCAATAGGGCCATATCTATACAGCCTCAACAGCTCACTCCCACTGGGAAATTGCAACCTCCCCATTATGGAGATAGCATTATTTTTCAAGATGATCTGCTCCATGTACTGCTACCCAGCATGCTATCCATAACTCTCCAGATAAATTGAAGGGACTGAAAGATTTATGAACTCATGAATTCTTTTCTTGTAGGGAACCCCAGCCGAATTCACCAGAGGATTTCTTATACTTATGTGAGATCCTTTGGCAAAATAGAAAATGTGTGGAAAGAGTAATGGGACCTTAAAATTGACTCCTACTTACTAGAAATTCTCTTGTGAATATGTATAAGAAAGAGAAGACTAAGACCATATTATATCTTGATAGGTTGTACTTTATCTTTAAAAAGGCATATTATGTTTTCCTGACCACTGTAACTTTTCTTTATAAGTTTTACATTGATTTTTTGAAGCAAAGGATTATTTTAAACAAAAGAAGTTTTATGCATTATGTAGATCTTATTCTTTCTATGGATTATACTTGTCATAAATATTAGTTAGCAATCTATTGATAGATAAAAATAGATTAATAGGTAATAGATAATAATCACAAAATATTTACTTCACAAAAGGATATATATTCAAAAAGACACAAAAGTAAAGGACAAAGAAAAAGGACAAAGAAAAATACACACTATTTTGAGAGATTTAATTATATCTTTAAAAGGAAATAATTTTCTTACAATATTTCTTCAAAACTGTTTTCCTTTGTATTGAAAAATACAATCCAGTTGAAATTAGTAAATTATTCCTCAAAAAGATGATTGATCAGAGATGAGAGTTTTATTTAGAAAAATCTTAGCACGGTATTTTGTAGATAACATAGTACTTTGGATACAAATAATTAAGTATAAAAGCACATTTTTCTCATTAACCACATTTTATTTGAATCTTCCCAGAGGTTTTTTTTGTGGATTTTTACATAAAAATGTATACAATTTAACCTCTTAGGGATTTGTCTAAGGAAGGCAATTAATTTATTCAAGAATTTTATTACCACTGTGGTTTTATGTCAAGTTCCTCTCAGGGCTCAAAAACCATTTTCAACATTAATGTACCAAATCCTAGCACCCCGACTTGGGTTTAACAAACTCAAATCTCACTTAGCAATTCTAGTACATGTCTGTAACACATTTGTTGATATCTCCCCTTCAATAACTAAGTTCTGTAACTTAGTTCCTATATGGAATGGACTCTACAGTTTATGTATTAATTTATCTTTAAAAAATTTGTAGAGAGGGTACGGAATGTGTGTCTGTGTGTGTGCACGAGACAGAGACAGAGAGAATGGTTTTAGTATACGGTTTCTTTGGGCACTCCAAATTAATCAGGATGAGCGCTCACTTGAGGGTCTACAGATATAGCTTCCCCATATGATCTATCGTATATAGGTTTTTGGATCTAGTAGTATATAATGTAACCTCACACCATCTATTTCAGACCTTTGCTTGTAAATGATCACATTTAGGGCAAAGTGAAAACTCTCTAAGTTTAGAATGCATTTTTTTTTACTTTTTTTTCAAATTTTTATTTAAATTCTAGTTAGTTAACATATAGTATAATAGTGGTTCCAGGAGTAGAATTTAGTGATTCATCACTTACATATAATACCCAGTGCTCAACACAAGTGTCCTCCTTAATACCCATCACCCATTTAGCACATCCCTGCTCACCTCCCCTCCTAGAATGTAATTAAATTGCTAAGAAACAATGAATTGGTGATGCCTAGTCAAGAGGGCTATACATATGCCACTTGGTCTGTTGTTACTGTTGTGCTTGTTTGTGATTTTAGTTAAACAATATTTTTTACCCCAAACAATAGTTTGATAAGTATAAATACTGGGGATGTTTCATATAGTTGGAAGCACTGCTTCTTCTTGACCCAAACATGTGGAGGTTTTTCAAATTATCTGATAATGTAGCTTCAGAATTTGTACTGAATTTGTTGGGTAGTCATTTTTGTTTAAGACATTAGGTTATAATTCTTCACTGCCTCATCCATCATCTCTTCCCTCTTGTCAACAAAGAATCTCTAATAGTTCCATTTTCATTCTCTAATTTGAAAATACTTGAGGAATTGAAAGTTCATGTTAGGATGCTTTGGGGACTCTCTAGGAAATCCTTCCATCTCATTAGGCTACATGCCCAGAAGTTTAGACAGGGAAGTCATACAATGAATTTGAGATCAAGTCACAGAATCAGAATACTTCTATGGAGTGACAATAAGCCTGAAGAGGGATTAAATAATAAATCAACACTCATCTTCACTTCAATACATTATGCTTTCTGCCATATCTTGGGACAAATCCAAGTACAGATCTTTTTCCATTCAACTACAGAAAAGAGTATGAAGACAGAAAAAGTAAGCTAAGATAAGTGCTATACAGGAAGTAGTAAGTGTTCACACAGGAAGAGATAAATACCAGAACATTGTGTTACCAATAGAAATGAAAATGATGTATTTATAACAGATTTCAAAGTCATTTCTAACTGAGTAGATATAAGAAATAAGACAGGAAAAAATTAATCCAATAATACGTCTTTAACTGAAATCAACAGCAATATTATTTGAGTATCAGTATACTGGCAAAAGACTCAATATCAATATCAAGCATAATAAATATGTACTAAATCCATGATATTCAAACGGAAACTTTAGTAAATTGGGACTTGACTCGGATAAGTTGTTGGAAGAAACAGTCATCAGCAAAGAGACACTAGCTGAAGCTGAAAGGAAAGATTAATTCAACACGAAAGCCTTGAATGACAGACTTTTTAAAACTCCATCATTTTACACATGAATAATTGAAACCTTAAATGGTTACAAATGATTTTCCCAAGACCAAAGAAATGAATTTCCCAAGGCAGAGTTGGATGACATTCTCTAACAGAACCAAGACTAACCCATATTCTCTCTTAACCGAAATTTCATACATACTCCAAAGTCCACCTCAAATCCTACCTCATATTTATTTCTGTATCACATGTACTCTCTCTTCTCTGGATTTAAGTATCACGTGCTGTCTTTATAATGCATTTGATATGTAGTACACTGATAACTCCTACATGGGTGTATTTCTTACAGCTGCAATCAAATGTTCCCTAATGAACAACACTTTTAAAACATTCCTTCAATACCTAGTAAAATTGTATGTATTTAGGAGGCACTCAAAGAATGCTTGCAGCTTGGATGAAATGAATGTAAGAGGAACACTGCTGCCTTTCAAGCCATCAAGTTCTAAAAGCTTTTGTGTTTTCAAAAATGATACCTTAGCTCCCACTTCATGTATACATCAAGAAAAACCATTTTATTCAACATATGGTTAAACATGTTTCAAAGCCAGTAAAATGTTCAGACATTTTATATAAAGTGCCTTGTCTTCTTCTTTCCATTAAACCATATTTGTTCTTTTTAAAAAAACATATCTTTCATTTTCTTTTGAGGCAATTTTCCAGAAACTAAATCACCATTCCTACTTCTTTAGATAGCCTCTTGGAAGATTTACATGTCCAACTCTATAGATGTAATTAAATGAATATATTTCTAACTACATTTTAATATATTTTTATGGTTTAGGTTTTTTTCCTCATTATTCACAGGTTTTCTGTTTTTCTCAAATGCTCAGTCTTTCATTCTGTCGGTCTGTCAACTCGGTTTTATCACAATTAGTATGCCCTGAAGTAAAGTTGAAGCCTTATGAAAAATAAATCTGTGATCAAGTCCATATTTGAGTAGAAAGTAGAGGTAAGTAAAATACTCCCCTTCTGTACTAATCCAACACAAACACTATTAACAATAAAATTTTGTTTACTGTTGAAGTAATTGATTTCACTTACAAATGATTTGAATGATAGCATGAATGATAGATAATTCACATCAAATTTGTGAAAACCAATTATTTTATTTACAGAAACATGAAATAATAGTTAAGTAGCTGGTACAAATTAAGTATCAAATAGATATTAAATGAATAAATGAATGTAATTATATCAAGAATACAATAAAAAAACCACACCATCTTAAAAATCATCAAAAACAACCTGAAAAGGACACCATCTTAACTTACTTTGAGCATTAATGTACTCTGTTTCATGTATGGTACGTAAGTTTCCTTACTTAAGAATGTCTACTATGATGTGTCAAAAATACATATTAATTGTAAAACATTAAACTTTCATGGAAATATAGTAAATATTTCTCATTTTTTCTCCAAATTAAATGATAGCTGAAAATCATACAGAAGAGCAATCTAGAAGTTTGTATATTGAGTTTTATACCGTAATTGCACAATAACATGAACTGCAATAAGCAGAGCTAAACTATTTGGCCCACTCATTAATAAAAATAATAGAAATTGGAATCCAATCACTGGGGAACATATATTTTACAGAACAATGCACAATAACTGTTTTGTTCACACCTAAACTATCACCAAAACATTAAGTCTTTGTAGCTTGCAGTTTAGGTTAACAATTGAATTGTGCATGCATTGCACATACTGAATAGATTTTCACCTTTTCATCTGAAGAGTGTTCACCAGATAATAATTAGTGTCTGCTAAGTGCTCTTCAGACTAACATGATATCATCAAGAAATATCACAAAAGTGTTGACACAATGCTCATCCAGCTGGAGATTCCAAACAAGTCTGTTTTCACTGCCATTTACTGTAAATTTTAACTCTGCACCAGCTGGCCAGATCATCTCTTTACCGCACTCATAACAGAAAAGAAGAAGAATGTGCTTTTTGTTTATCTACTTTATCTGGCTTAAATTGATGAGGAGGTAGAAAATACATATTTGAAATTGAAATTGAATTATGAATTATAATTACCTTAACCATGTAACTTCATTACTTTATACATATCAAAGATAATTTGTTTCCTAACATCTATTTCATTACTGCAGTTCACAGAAGGAGAAGAAAATTAATGAGCTAAAATTTATGTAAAAACCAGAATATATATTCTGTGCATAAGTAAATTTTTTAGTTTTATTTACTGTTTTTAATCAAATTTTATTTACCTGATTAGAGAAATAATAGAGCTTAACTCTGAAATTTGAATCTGTATTAAAGGATAAGTAAACAAAAATGGAATGTGCATACAAAATCCATGATTTGGAATAGTTAATCGAGTATGTTCTAGAGTAGGTCAAACCCTGATTTAAACCCAAATTAAGTCTGTGGTTTAATTCCTTTACATGTATTTTCTTTAGCTAAACAGCTAATAGCTCATAATAACATTTTACTTTACAAGGTTGAGTAAGTATTGAATGAAAAAATAAATATATGTGTAAGTTGATTTACACAGTTCCTGGCAAATAGTAAGCACTTAATAAAGGGGAGCTGTTACTATTATCACTGTTTTTATAGAAATATTGATACAAATACATATGTGCTGCTATATTAATCTATGTATCCTATATTCTATGTCCCTCCTCCATATATTTTGAGACTTATTTATATTCACATACTTTTTTTCTTTTTAAGTAGCAATTTTTCTCTCAGGAATAAATTGAAAGGTAAAAAGTGGAAGGCAACCTGATATTCATGTCAACAAAACATCTACTGAAATATCTCTTTCTTACTCACTGGTTTGGGGATGCACATCTGTTTTGGGGCCCTATTTTATGTCCTTAGTCCAGAGACGTTAACTGCAATCTGAGGCCACAGCAGGTGCCTGATCATGCTTTCTCTGGAACCAAAGCTGGTGAAGACTAGATATCCTATATTTGTAAAGAATAAAGAATGAAAATCTAAATGTCACTTATTTAGGAATCATTTTCCCAGATAAATCACTGAACTCTTTTTTTCAGAGTGACCATGTTTAAAATTCTCTAATTTAGAAAAAGTTTTTGTCACTCTTTTATGGTAAAGATGAGGTTAAAAAGTGTGAAGGATCCTGAGGGAAGGATGACAAAAGACCACAAACAGGTATCTCCTAATATTCCCAGCCATTCTCAAATCTCCATTCATGCAGGTTTCCTTAACCCTGGGTCAATGAATCAAGGGTCATTGGGCTATGACTCAGTGCTTCTCAACCAGAGATGATTTTGCCTACCAGGGGACATTTGACAATACATGGCGACCTTTCTGGTTGTCGTAACTCAGGGGTCTGGGTGCTACTGGTAACAAATGGATAGAGGCCAAGGATACTGCTACCAATCCTCAATGCACAGGACATCCCCACAACAAAGAATGAACGAAGTAGCCCACAATATTAATAATGTCAAGATTGAGAAACTCTACAATGGGCTTTCAGAGTTATATGATGGCCGTGTGTGTGTTTGAATATCTGCTCACCCCCATCCCAAGGTCCTCTGGTTTTATTAAAATTATCCAGAGCAAGTATGGCTCCAGAATAAAGATTAATTATACATAGATATGCCATAGGAATTTATGATATAAAATTAGTCATTACCATGAGTCCCATAGGGTATTGTGACTGAATTATTATACGTAATATGTTTGCAATGAACATGATGCAAATATATAGAATGTAGATTCTTATTTTGAAACTCAACTTTACAAAGGATAATGAGTACTGAGAAAATAGCCTGTAAGTGCAAAATAATCTAATATAATAAATTCTAAAAGCACTAACATATTTTTGCATACTAAAATTCACCTGTCACTTTTTTAGTTTCATGAGAACAATAGATTAGCAGCCAGGATAGCTCATTTAGATTGTTTTCTAAATAGCTATGTGACCTTGGTTATTTTATCTCTTCTACAATTCTCCAGTCATTGAGCCTTTCTGAGGATCACAAGGAGAGTAAGCTATGGGAGTTCCCTAAAAAGCATTTAACAATATAAAGTATGATAATGTTTTTTTGCTGACTTGTGAGCTTTTTATCTTTATATATATATATATTATATATATAATATATATTTTAGATTTTATTTTTTTAATATATTTTTAATTTGCTTTTGTTAATTCCTGTCTGTATCATGTAATCTGAACTATGACAAGAACAAATAAATGGCTAGGTGACTAAGCCTAATCAAGCCAAAGTTTGCAGTGAGACTATGTCAACATTTACCATGTATATGAGATCAGCATTAGAAAATTACATTAAAAACAAGGAGCCATGGATAGCAATTCAATTCATCTCGATACAGTAAACTTAATTAAGGCACTGTGCTAGGTACCAAGGAAATAAAGAGAAGCAGCCAGCTTCCTAAAGAAATGGTTAACAGATAAGGAAAAAGAGGGTATGAGTGTAGGGACGGCTGGGTGGCTCAGCTGGTTAAGTGGCTGCCTTTGGCTCAGGTCATGATCCCAGGGTCCTAGGATCGAGTTCTGCATTCGGCTCCTTGTTCAGCGGGGAGCCTCCTCTCCCCCTGCTTGTGCTCTCTCTCTCTCTCTCTCTCTCTGACAAGTAAATAAATAAAATCTTAAAAAAAAAAGAGAGAGTATGAGTGTAGATAGCACCTAAGGGTCTACTCCATACAACTGTTTTCGCTCCTCTTCTTCTTTAATACATTGACATATATTATTTGTTTCTCAAATCCCCTTTTTCCTATCCACACTCAATCAAATCCTGACTCCTTGTAGTAACTGAAGACACGAATTATGGCTCATGAAGACATCACCTAAATATTAGTAGTGGATTTTAGTATTTAAAGGCTACATCTCGGGGCACCTGGGTGGCTCAGTCGGTTATGCATCTGCCTTCAGGTCAGGTCATGATCTCAGGGTCCTGGGATGGAACCCCGCATAGGGCTTCCTGCTCAGTGTAAGTCTGCTTCTCCATCTGTCCTTTGCCCCTGTTCTCACTCTCTCCCTCTCCCTCAAACAAATAAAATCTTTAAAAAAATAAAAAAAAAAAAATAATCATAGAGGCTACATCTCAAAACTAGAGGGAGAGTTTTTATCTCATCTGTAACAAGAGGTGAAATTTTTATTCTATTCCACAGCAACGCAGTACTGTTTTCCAACATATTAAACCTGGTACATAGGAAGAGAGTTCATACATAGAAAGAATACATCCTAAAGGGTAAGGATCTTCTCTATTCAGTGGATCCTTACAAGAGCACGAACATTGGCAATCCTAATAAATGTTCATTGACAACAATGAGGTACAAATAAAACTATTCTTGTATGTAGTTTTGTCTTAGGCAAAACTGCAATGCAGGCAAAGTTTATCTTCTGTTATTGCTCACCTCTTATATTGTTCTTATTCCTCAGTTCTCAGTAGTAATTCTGATTTTTACCATATGATTTTTGTGTTCGTAGATTTCTTTTTCATTTAAAGTGATTTTCTGAAACAATTAGCTATACAATAAAGTTAAACCAATAACATTAATAGCAATAACACAAACCTATCAATCACTTACTATATCCTGCAATGCACTAAGTGCTTTATGTAAATTTCCTCTTTTGATCCTCATAGCTACTCTATGAAGCACAGATTCATCCCCTTTATATAGATAACAAAACCATGGCTTTGAAAGGTTAAGTAAACTGCCTGAACACACAACAGCTAGGAGTAAAAGAATCAACATTGCTCTGACTTTGAAATCTGAGGGTTTAAAAACTGTACTTTCCCCCTTTGGTGTTTATACATTATAAGGACATCTACCATCCCTTGGTTTCATTTAAAACCAAGATTTGATTATCTACTGGTAAGTCTAATTGGTATGAAGAACATATCTGAACACAAACTTTCTTCTCACCCATCAAATCCTATGAACTACGATTAACAAACAGAATGTAATAATTTACAATATTTACTAAGCATGTACTGTGAGCCAGGCACAGTTTTAAGTAATTCACAAGTTTTATATAATTAAATATAAATATAAATAAATCCTCATAACAACCCTATAAAATATGCATTATTATTATCCCAACTTTACTAATCAGGGAACAGGCACAGAGAGTAAGCAATTTGTCCAAAGCCACAATTAGTAGAAAAGTTGTAATTCAAAATAAAGCAGTGCGATTCTTAAGATGACACTATATACACTGCTACGATCCTCTGTTACCCTGTCAAATACTTCTCAAACTAACTTGTCCCAGTGAAATACACTGTGGGTGAAATATTCTCAAATAGCTGCTCAAACTGGAAAATATTTTAGATGAGTTCTAATTGGAATTCAATACAACTCCACACTTGATTCAGTATTTCATCTTACAGTAAGGCAGCCAACATTCTTAAAAGCTGACATTTACATGCAGATTGGGTAAACACATTTCTTTCTAATAAGTTAAAATATTATTTTTAAAAAGTCTAGAAGCGGGGCGCCTGGGTGGCTCAGATGGTTAAGCGTCTGCCTTCGGCTCAGGTCATGATCCCAGGGTCCTGGAATCGAGTCCCGCATCGGGCTCCCTGCTAGGCGGGGAGCCTGCTTCTCCCTCTGCCTCTGCCTCTCTCTCTCTCTGACTCTCATGAATAAATAAATAAAACATTTAAAAAAAAAAAAAGTCTAGAAGCAAAATATAATTAAAATAATTCTTGTGGACTTAAAAATAATAAATTTTAAGCACACGTTTCAATAAGAAATGTTTGACCACATCAATATACTCTTTCTGAAAGATTTCAGATATAGCTGTAAGATTATGACTTCTGCTTGTTTCATAGCGAGATTTATTTTAAAAGGGTCGCAAATAAGCATGTTATGAAAATACCATTTGAGTGTTTTTACTCAAGGAAGAAAAATCACGTTTTACAGTAATGTCAAAAGTAAATAAGAAATACTAAAAATTAATACGAGCCTAAATAGATGGCTATAGAAATATATAACTTTTTCACTACTATTTTACAAAAATTCATATTTGTTGACATTTAAGTTCATAACCAACGTGGAGATAAGTATTGTAATTTTAGCACCTAGCATAATATGTTAAAAATATTCTCGATTTGATAAAAAAAAATTGAATAAGCAAGCCGTCTTACACATATGTATATTTCCCAAAGTATGCTATACAGAACAATGATCTGAAAAGATACTTCTCAGAAAAAAAAAAAAAAAAAAATCCAAGATAAAATAGTTTTGGTAAAAGTACATATTTGGTAAAATGAATAGTTAACATTGTCATGTTAAATAGTGAGAAGCTTTCAGTTAAAAAAAAGTCTTGTTTCTAAAACTTAGTTTTTATTGTCAATAAAACCTTATTGAACACCGACTGGGGTCAAGCAATACTACAGCCCTGGAGATAAAGCTTGGCAGAAAGCACGCAAGGTTCCCCCCAACTCTTACATAAAAGTAGCAGGAGAAAGACAATTAATACAACATACGAAAGAGCATATCAGATAGGGGAAACAGGCATCTCATGTCCAAAGCCAGTCATGTTTGACCAAAGGTCTACCCCAGACCGGATGGCAGGGCAGCCTCCAGAAGAGATAGATGTCTTTTAAGCTGAGACCTAAATAACAACACAGATGTTAGAATACTATTTCCCTAACCTACCAGAAAGTTGGGAAAATCAAGTGTAACGCTATATGTGAAAATAATGGGGTCTATAAAGGAAAAAGTGGTGAAGATTTGGGAGATGAGGCTATGACCTCCCCTAAATCCTGATAGCACTAAAAGTTCTCCTGAAGTGAAAGCTCAAGAATATTTACTTTTTGTGTAGCCTGAGGAGACATGCAGGTTGAAAATCCAGGGAGAAGAATACTAAGTGTCCATTTCTTTCCTCCTCATTAGGAATGCTGTTTTCTTCTCTAGTTGTTTTTCTACCACAATTGGTTTACTGCCAGATTATAACATCCTTGAGGATTTTTTTTGTCTTAATGAATCTCAGAAACCTAGAATAATGCCATCATATACTCTGTGCTCAAGAAATACTAGTTGTATCAATAAATAAATCATGATTATCACCTCCCCTCAAAGAGCAAGAGGCATATAGTTTATTTTATCCTTTATAAATATCAATTTTAAAATGTCATTTTAATCCCTCTCCAAGAATATGGAGTAAAGGTATGTGCTTCACTTGACAGCTAGGGGCACATTATTTGAAGACATTGGCTTCTCAAATTATTCTTCATAGCAAAATCTTTAGAAACATCTTATAAAATAAGATTAAGATCATATTGATCAGTTAATCAAAAAGTAATTCATTATATGCATACCCTACATATTTTGTTTTCACTTAAAAATGTAAAAGTTTCATATACCGGTCTTAAATGATTGAGTAAACTTCTTTTGTTAACAAAAATGACTACTCACTAAAATATCGCACTACCTCTCTTGTACCACATAATGCTCTAATTAGGATTATCAGACTTTCAGTTTCTGGTTCTTCAAAGTGGAATGAGAATTTAAAGATACTTGTTATGCATTCTCAGTGCAGAATGCAAGTAAATTTTAATTATTTTCCTACAAATATTTTACAGTTACTCCAGCTACATCTAGTTAAACATAATTACTTTTAACAATTGTCTTTATCGAGTATTTTCAAAGCATTCAACACTGTTTTTGTAGGAACAAAACTCTTTTTCATCACACATATTTTAACCAATTCTGCTAATCCCAGAATTCAACTGACAAAGAAGTGTTCAAGTACACATTAAAGAGAAGTTTATTGCATGCTGTAGGCACCAGGTGGAAATTTTTAGAGGAAATAAAGAGTGTTGATCATATATAGGTCAACTAAAAGAACTTCTTTTGTATTAACATTGTATAGATTAGCTTTCCCCATGACACCATTTGGGGACATTCTGATCAAAACTGATCAAAGTCCTCTATTACCTTACTATTGGAAATTATCTATGCAAATTGGATGTTTTATTTCTCCAAAAGTAATGTTCCATGTTTTCTATATTTAAGTAGTATTGTTTTGTTTTTTAATTAAAAGGGAAAGAAAATCTGTTGTTAAAGTTAAATATATGCTTAATAAAAACAACCTTAAATAATATTTTTTTAAAAATTTATGATGAATATATCTAGTGAAAACAAAAGAAAAAAAACAGATGCTGTAGCGTTTAAAGTACTCTTTACTTGAAAAATCTGTTCTCTCTTTCTCTTGAATCACTGCTATGTAGGTACTTCTTTCTGCAAAGAATTTTCTCCTTCTAGCTCTATACCCCAAATTAAGCAAGATGGTAACATAATTTCTCCATGAAATAACTAGCTAAAGAACTGGCATTAAGAGATATTCACCATCTCCTGGTACTTTCTTTTCTTGGGGTACAGAGTGAAGGGAAGAAGGTAACAAAGCAAAATAAAAAACATGGCAATGACAAAAGAGAATGGCTATAATGTAACAGTGGGAAAACATTAATTTTCACTCCAGTATTCTTTATTTTCTTTTCTTCGTGTGATTTTATTTCTTCTTAGATGTTTCCATTATTTACTCGACAAACATTTATTTTGTGTGGGATAGGGTAAAGTGTGATGGGAAATGGAGTACAAAATAGTGGAAGTTAGAGACATCACTAGTTATGATAGGTATATTCAATATGGAGGCCCACACCAAATGTTCTGGAGCCCCTGAAAAATAAGATAAAATCCATAACATTGAGTAGTTCATGTAATCAGTAATATGAATAAAAATGTATTGAACAAGAACTCAGACTGAGCTTCAGTTTGAAAAGACATTATAACTATTTGTAACCAAGAAGTCTTTAAACATCTGAACCCGTGTTTATTCCTTTGTAAAATTGGAATTTTAACACTGGTCCTGCTTCCCCCATGAGGATGTTGTGATATTTAAGTAAGATAACATATAAACAATACAACAACTCAAAATACAATTATTATTTTCAAGTATGAAATAAACATGTTTAAATTTTAATTCAAAATTTATAAGATATATTTACAATCATATTTTGATTTCTATTTTATTGGGATTATTTATAGTCTATTATTAAAAAGCCAGAGAGTCTACATTAAAGGCTTTTAAGTGTAGAAAAATTAATACTAAATGATTAAGTATAATTTTGGCAATTACATCATTTTCATTTTCTGATATCCATCATCCCACAATATTTTTTATTATCCTTCAAAGTAAAATAATATATGGTGAACAAACAATTTTACAGCAATATTTAAAATTTTCAAATTAAATTTTTTTTTTTTTTTTAAAGATTTTTTTTTTTTTTTTTTATTTGACAGAGAGAGAGATAGCGAGAGCAGGAACACAAGCAGGGGGAGTGGGAGAGGGAGAAGCAGGCTTCCTGCCGAGCAGGGAGCCCGATGTGGGACTCGATCCCAGGACCCTGGGATCATGACCTGAGCCGAAGGCAGACGCTTAACGACTGAGCCACCCAGGCGCCCCTCAAATTAAATTTTTGAAAAAATAAATTATATTTCTATAATACTTAAATAGATCAATTATTCTTAATGACAGTAAATATAGATAGTCCCTGAACCAGTAAAATGTTTACTAATGTACAGACTTTTTTGGGATTGAAGGAATCACCCTTTAAAATGCTGGTATTTTACTTATTCTTAGAAAACTCTTATTGAACATAAAGAAAAATTTGAAAAAATGTACCAAAGTCTAATTTTCCTATAAATGGAAGACCATTAGCAAGAACTTATTTTATATATTTGTCTGTTTTAAAAGTATTTATGTTAATGCAATAAATTTATAATTCATTAAATAAACTACCATGCCACGTAAATTTTAAATACTCAATTGTCATTTCTTCATAAAATAGTTCAATAACTATACATAATATAACACTTTTCTTAATCAAAATTTATATAACTACACCATTATAATTTATGTAACTTTAAATGTCAAATTTTTTCTCCACACAAAATTAAATCTAAACTCTTGAACAATCTTTTTGTTTTAATTAATTTGACTGACGATAGCTGTTTGCCTGTTTGACTACCAACCTATATGTTTATACCAAAATAAAAGAATTTCAAACAGATAATAAGTTGACTCTTCCATTAAGAAGATAATTTTTGTTAGCCTTTAATTTTAATTAGCTTTTGGGTACTCAGCTGAAGGTGATCAGCTTCAATATTCCTATTTAATCTTAAAATACATCAAACCTCCTCTATTGAATTTTTTCTAAGGAATATACCTGAGATATGAATGCCACAATCTAATTTAACTATTATAAATTAATTTTTATCCAAAAGTATGTCTCTAATTTACTGGGCATAACAAGTCAGTGGTTAAGAGTAATTCTAGAAATGTAAAACAATCAAACTATTTATCAAATGTCCCACTAAATAGCTGGTGATATATACTGCAGCATCAGAAACCAAAAGTTCTTTACCTTTAAAACCAAACTAAGATCTGTTTCTTAAATCTCTAAGGCATGTAATATTAAGTATACCCATTGGGAACAAGATATTTGGAAAACCTCCAAGGAGCTTCCTTCCTAATTTTATGAATTTTAAAACTATTTTCATACCTGGCTATAGAAATCATAAGCATTATCATCATTATCATGACACACCATACTTCACAATTCTCCCACCCTTACATGTATTTGGTCCCATAAGCCTGGAACTTAATTCTTCCTCCCCACTTTGGGTATCTTATTTTATGAGCCTCTACTCAAAAAAGAAAAAAAAATTGGGGGGAAAAACACTATAGCGCCCTTCAGTCTAGAATTCAAGTGATTTTACTTAATCAAATACCAAAAAAAAAAAAAAAAATCCCCCAAAACCTTATTTTTAGGTAGTGTTACATTTAAAAAAAAAAAAAAAACACATTGCATAATTCTTGAGATGATCTTTGTTGAAAATATTTCCCATCTATGTTACCATATCATCATAATGCTATTGATATTAACATTTTCTGGAGGTATGGCAGTGATATTCACAGGGCAAATATGTCCCCCTACCTCCCAAATTTCTGGTAAGTGATTGATATAACACTAAAATGAACACTAAGAAATGGAGATATAGATACATATTCACCTTAACATGTACTCCAAGTGGGATTTATGTAAAAATGTTAATTAACAGCAAATTAAAGTAAATTAACAAATTAAAAATATGTGTGTATTTCATACATATATAACTCCCAAACCAAACATGCAATGACTCTATTGTGAGAAACTAATTTTTTTTAGATTCATTTACTCATTTCCATATTCATCTACTCACCAAGCCAATTCTAGGCCTTAGGGATACAAAGGCAATTAAGGTAACAATTCTGCCTTTCCACGGCCTAGAGAGGGATAGAGGTATTTCACAAAACATGTATATAAATAACTAAAATTCAAGGAAAGAACTGCTTATTTTCACTAAATTCATTTTGTTAAATCCAATATTAATGCAAGGTAACTAGACTTACAAAGTCATGAAGGAAATAAATATGCAGATACATATATGTATAAATTTGGATACATAAATTTGGGGATACATAGAAATATATCCATGTGTTTAAATTTTTGCTTTCAATATTTCAATTCCAAGCAATTAATGAAGGTTCCATGAAAAAATTAGCATTAAGCTAAGTTTAGAAAATGAATAGAACTTGGAAATTACTGAAAAGCCATTTTGGAAAATCAACTGATAGGAAAAGAAAATCCCACAAAAGAGGAGGCAATAGCGAAAAGCCCTATCTGAAATAAAGGATAATTCATGAAGTAAGTCCCTAAAGCATGCTGGATCATACAGAAGTAAGCACATTACCAGAGAATCTTGATTTTGTCTGCTGTCAGCTAATCCCCAAAATTATTAATGAAGGCCTATTGTTAATGATAGTTATAAAAATCCTAATAGCTAGCATTTATTTACTGTTTATTTTGTACCACACAGGGTGCTATGGAATTCTCAAACTTTAATTCTTAAAACCTATAGGTTAGATACTATCATTAACCCATTTTATACAGAACTAATCTTAAGCAGTTTCCTGATTCAATTTTATTTAATGATTCAAAGAAATATGCCACTATTTTTTAAGGGCCTAACCTAAATACACTTTGAGAGTAGCTAGAAGTAGGAAAACGATGAGGATATTGAAAAGTTTAGGATGAATTTGAAAAAGCACAATATTCCTGCACTGGAGGAAAAAAAAGTAAATAGAGATTTTAATGTAAATGAAGGAAATTAACAAGAATTTGCCTTTTAATAATTTCCCCATATAAACATTAAACAATGTATGATACTTGAAACTAGGTGATATAGAAAAGTCTAAATATCCCCTGCCAGAAACCAATTGATTATGTATGTCACATATAAAGAAAATTTTTAGAATACTCCAGGAAAAGTCAAAGAATCATCTCATCAACTGTTGAGATTAGAGAGAAGTGTCATCCATTCCATTAGGGGTAGGAGGCTCAGAATAATTCAGAAAATGAAGTGGCAAAAGTACAGAAGTGCTATTTAAGTGAAGAATCATTTGCTGAAGAACTCCAAATTGTTAATCAGAGGACCAGGTGATAATTATGAAGTGTTCCTTACATATATTACCATTCCAACCAAGAAAAACCATAACGAATGTATATTGAGAAAAGTATAGGATTTTAGAAAAAACATATAATGACAAGTAGGTTTTTATGCTAACAGAAGAATTGTGAAGAAAATATAATCTTCCTTGGACATTTAAAATATGTCAAAAACTGACAATAAATTTAGGGAGAAATCCATATACAAAAGTATTCAAAAGGGAGCACAGTATGAAGGAGGGAAAACATCCCAGAAGAAAAAAATGAGTCTAAGAAGTAGAAACAAGATGAATGAGATAGCCATCATATGTTCGGGTTAAACCTACCTTTCAAATTATCAGAAAGATGCCTTGAATTAAAAATAAGTGAGCCTCAGAAGTTATTGGGGAACAAACAGAATACAGGAGGCACAATATAACACGTAACAATTCGTTCAACTAGATAGTCCTGGCCGTAAGTTATAGCTGTATTAAAGGAAGCATGAGGAAGGGAGAAAGTGAGGACACTGACATTGAACACCGACTATGTGCAGAACACTGCTTTGGGCACATTCACTGGCTTATTACTAGGATTTACAGTAAGTATAGGGGTAGCGATCAATATTTCCATTTTACAGACAAGAAAACTGAGTCTCAGAAACTATCAGTCTCAGAGCTAGTAGTTGGTGAAGTAAAAAGTTAAACCTAAGTTCTTTACACTACACAACACTGTTAAAGGATACAGGTTGAACTATAATGTAAATTCAATGGAAGGGACCTTATCTCTTACCATGACTGTAGCTCAAACTCATGGGAAGTGTCTAGTGTCTGATGGGGATTCAACAAATACATGCTCTAAAATATGTGAATGACTATCTGAAAGAACACGTTCCCTATGGAAAAAACTATATGATGAGTGGAAAAAATATGAAACAAATTCCTGAAAGAAGAAAGAAAAATGAAGAGTCAATGAAAGTATATTTACTAAATATATTCTATGCAAATAGCAATATGCAAAGTTCTGTGAAGGATTTGCAATAATATAGGTAAATGACTGTTAAATAAGACAGTAGCTGAAAAAAAAAAAAGAAAAGAAAGACAGTAGCTGTTATATTCCTCTGCAGACTCAAACATATAACAGTATACCATAATGTAAAACTGATGGAATGAACACTGTAAAATGGAAAAGTGCAGGAATTTGGAATTCAGGGAAGGAAGAGTTAGAACGGGTCTAGAGAGGCTGAAAATGTTCTTGAATTATATAAGACAAAAATAGGACTTTATTTTGGGAAATCTCTGGACAGACAAAAAGCAAGTCAACATGAAACTCTCCTCTTGGGTCCACACGTAAAGTCTGCAGAAGGTGGATACGTAAGCACACTAAAGAAGATGCTTCAATTACACACCATCAGATTAAAAACACGTTTTCATTCAATTAGACTATAAACCATATATACTCCTTCTACCAGCCAGCAGAAAAAGGCAATCTGTCTAGTTTCAATGTTTCATTTTATTCACTGACTACAATTAACCATATGATTCAGTAACATCATTGACATGTTTAATGAAATTAGAATAAACACATCTTTTATAGGTCCTCAAATTTTTTTGATCTTCCCATCTACTTTGGGAAATAATGGTGCTCAACACCTTAGGCTGCCTAACCCTTTTCAAGGGAGGGTTTGAAATCAACTTGGTACAGCTGTTTGGAGTTACGCCAGAATTAGTATTCAAATGATTTAATTGGAAACTTGGAATAATATAGCAAGCAACTACTGCTTCTCCTTTTTGTCAAAATGCTCCAAGAAATATTACAACTTCTAAAAAAGGATGAGCATGGGCCTTGGAGACACACACCTAGGATCAAGTCCTGGTTATTTCATTTACTATCTGTGTTAAAGTTAAAAGTTAAATAAATACAAATATAAAGTCATTCGCCTATGAATTTGTTTCTTCACTTACAAAGTAGAAATATTGAAGGCTGTTATGAGGATTCAATGAAGTAGGCAATGGATAATGCCTAACTTTAAATGATACGCAAAAGCTGTTTATTTTTTTCTCTTGTATTATCAGTAGCTTCTAACAATTAAGGATGAAATCATCATTGGATGAGAGATTTTATTTCATAATATTTATAGTTTTAAGAATTCACTCTTTTCCAATCTAATAAATGCTCGATTATGCAATATATGGTATGTATTTAATTTCATTTAAAATAATCTCACATTTTTCCTCAAACATGTAACACACCTTGTTTTTTTTTTTTTTTTTAGCATTGTTGACTTATCAGTAGGTAAAATGCAGCAGGTGCTTAACATATTTTTAAAACTGAATAAGCAATAAATTTATCAATCGTTTTGATCTTTTTCTTAGGGAGAGACACAAGATAGGAGAAAAGCCGTGGGGCTTGGGATAAAAGGGCCTAGATTTCAATTCTGGCTCAGCTACAACCCATTTTACATGGGGCAGGTTAACTCATTTTTCTAAGCCTGAATTTACTTGGCGATAAAACTGGGAAAGCAGTAACTTACTGCATATTGTTGAGAAAGTACATCATACAGACACTCAGTGACTGTCAGTTGAATCTGAATCATGATGATAATGGCTTCGTCATGATTATGAACCTAAATCATTCTGCTGTGCATTTGGCAAATATGCAAAATTAAAGCAAGCACTCATATTTTCTGAGCTTCTCCTGAGTTTATTGTCTATGGATAAAATGGTGACATATATGGAAAATTCTTGCCCATACAGACTGCTTCTGCACTGTGATGTCTTGAGCATAACATACAGATGCCCTAAAGAATCATAAGAGCATATCTAATCCTGAATAATTATTTGCTACCCCAACCAGAATACACAGTTGGCTTTTTTTTTTTATTATTCTCGCTCTCTTATCGACTATTCCAATGTTGTCACCAGTTATCACCTTTTCTCTCCTAAACTGTCACAAATGTTAATCTTAGCCCTCTAACTATTCCACTGCCATCAGATTGTACTTTCTTTCATTTCTTCTTTTCTGTCTCTTTTCATTTCTTCCTCCGTTCTCAATGTTTCATGTGACCACCCAATTACAGTGATCTCTTACTTCTGTTAAGTGAGTCAAATCACCATCAGTCCGTTGAGTATAAAATTTGTGGTTTCTCTGCTATTGAGTGCTCTGGGTCTGCACCCTGATAATTGCAAAGCCTCTTTTGGTATGTTTCTCCTTCCAGATTTAAGTTACTGCATTTGCTTATCAGGCTCAACAACAAAAACAAACACAAGTATGTCCATTAAACAGAATCTTTAGGGGCGCCTGGGTGGCTCAGTCGTTAAGCGGCTGCCTTCGGCTCAGGTCATGATTCCAGGTCCTGGGATCGAGCCCCGCATCGGGCTCCCTGCTCCGCGGGAAGCCTGCTTCTCCCTCTCCCACTCCCCCTGCTTGTGTTCCCTCTCTCGCTGTGTCTCTCTCTGTCAAATAAATAAATAAAATCTTTAAAAAAAACAGAATCTTTAAAATACAAAATGTCAAGAGTGTAGCTAAACTACTCCAGGCTACTGCTGCCCACTCATCCATTTCACGTGGCCAAGCGGCCCACAGGAACCTTGAATTGACTGACTGACAGTAGCCCCTTCACTTGCACATCTCCAGAATAAGCAAATCCAAGTTCCTGATACCACTTTCCCAGCAGTCCTTGTGAGCAACACTGTCCCTTGCCTCCCCTTGTGTATCTTCCCCTTGTGGGAGCCTAAGATAAAACTCTGCTGTTTTTGGTTAGAATTGACCAATAGGCTCTGAACCAAGGAACCACCAAACACTCTACCCATCGACCCTCACAAAGGCATGTACTCCAGGTGTGGCTGAGCTCTCTGCCTAGACTTCCCATGTGGCCCCTGAAGTGGGCCATGTGTCTCCTCCAGCACCTGTGAGTAAGAAACTCCTCTATTTCTGTTTTCCTTGTGTTTGTTTGTTTGTTTGTTTGTTTAACCGCAGATCACTATCTGACATCCTGGGGTTCTAGTTAACAAATGTAATTTTAACAAAATCACAGCATAAATATATGATCAACGAATATTGTACTGTTGGTTCACAAATAATTGAAGCAATGATTTAAAAATCATATCGGTAAGTAAGTAGTGCCATAAATTTCAGATTAAGATTAGGAGAAGAAAAGCAACATAAAATTATTTGCCAATATAAATGTAGTGTTTACTATGTGGTAGGTACTGTGGTAGCATTTTACATGTATTATCCCATGTAATCCATGTAGTTCTGTTAGGAACATACTAATCAAGGGTAAGGCATTTGTTCAAGGTCATGTAGCCAGTAAGTAATTAGAGAAGTAGGTATTCAAATTCTCATCACTCCCATTCTGGACACCTCGAAGCACGATAGGTTTCAATGAAACGAAACAATTACAAAAGAAGATAAACTCTGTACATAAGCAAAAATAATTTTTTATATCTATTATTTCCCATTAATGATGTATGAGAAAAAAATCGATCAGTGACATATGCTCAATAAGACGGGAGCAATTATTCAAAGATTTATATATAATTTCCTGTTGTGAACATATTCCGAAAAATTAGCCCCTGACCCCACTGCAGGCCAAGGTCCCGAGTTACTAGCTATCTTTTAAAGTAAACAGAAGTGAACTAGTAACTTGGAAGGAAGACATACCTGAATGTAAAATATAATTTTAGAACTTCAGTTTGTATAACATACATCACTTCATCATGGGAAAGGTGTAGATTTAGGATTATTCCAATTATTTAATGAATTATATGAAATGAAATTTATTCATTTTCATGGGAATTAATTTATTACAATATGCTATTCTTAATAAAAATATTATTTTATTATTAAATCATTTTTATTGTAATATAGTACAAATTATGGGCTTAATTTTGTCATCCCAGTGACGTAAAGTTTTAGGTAATTTGATCAGAAGTCACTCACATAACATAACACACTCCTCCCGCCTTCTTCTTTCCTCCCCTTGCCCCTTCCTCTTTCTCGCCTTCAATTCCTTCAGTCAACACCCAGATTTTGAGTACTAAATACTGTATCAAGCAATGTTAGGCCGTGGAGATGCCACCAATCCTGCTGACCAATTACCAAGACATTAACCGAAAACAGGTTACTTATAAATCAAATATATCTAAAGATGTTCTCCTATAAGAAATATGTTATCTATAAGATTAAGAAAACATTATGATTCCTTTGATTTATTCATTTAATATCTCGATACAATAGTATATGTTATTGCAGAGAATGTACAAGCAATACTCTTGCCTTCTGATTATAGCAATTCTGTTCACAATGTCTCTTAAATCCTTTTAATATCTCTAAATTTAATTTAGTTGCGTGAGAGGAAAGGGGTTTCTGAAGACAACAGTACACATTTTTCCCATGGCCCTTTTAAATCACGCAAAACCTTTCGGTACTTTATGGCAATAGCTATAGCTTTAAAGAAACCCTATCTTGTAGCATGAGCATGGGCACTGGACCTGTGTCCAAACAACTTAGTGAAATTCACTAAAGAACAATTTAGTTTTAGACCAAAAAGGGTTATAAACATCTTCCTTAAATTGAACAAATTACCAGCTATCTGGAAAGTATAATGCATTGGCTACTGTTCAAAAGAACAACACTTAATGCTGGCAACACTGCCAAATTCCTCCTTTCCTATATTTCCCTTTTCCTAGAGAAAGTGATTAAAAGACCAATTCCCATGCCAGCTGGTTGCTTAAGAGCATCAAAGGTCCTCTGTCAGGATTCAGAACTTGATATGGCTTAGAAACCACTATGCTAATAGATAACCTCTTCAACATTATAAATCAAAGCCATATGACCACATTAAAATTCTATCAGCTAGTATCAATACCCTGTGGTTTATAAAGTACTGTTGACCTACCTCTGGGAGATGGTTAGAATGATATAAAAGTTCTGCTCGGCTTTGGGGCATATAGCTACTTTTCAAATGAGAGTTATTTGTCCATAGCAAAGAGACATTTCTCTCTACCTCTGTATCTTTATTGATTTGATTTAATTGAAACCTTAGGAGAAAGGAAGAAGAGGCTCATGAGTTGAGGTAGAAACAGAAAAAAATGTTAGGTCACAATAGACATATTACTATTTTGAACTGTCCTTCTTATCTGGTGATTATCATTGCAAATGGCAAAAACCTTACTATATAACTTAAACTCTTTGATCTTCTTAAAATTATAACTACAATTTAAAATCTTACAACCATACCATTGCATTTCAAACTTTCCCTGCTGAAACCCTCAGTAAGAAATACATCTAAAATCTTGACACAGCATATGCATGCACGTACATGCACACAAAATAAATGTTTTATCAAACAATACTTACCTTTACTACATATAATGCCTTCTACTCTACTTAGTACATTTAATTTAAAAAATTTCTTCAAGACCCACTAGTAGGTTGTGTCCTGCAATTAAAAGACACTGAATGATTCCAATGTATGTGTCTTAACCCAGTAGGATTTCTGCAGGAATTACTTAAGGCAGAGACCTGTGATATATGGAGTCAATAAAAAGTACTTAATCACTATAAATATGCAGATCCAACACAGTATTAAATATATTACAATTATTAAAATGTGAAACAATTAATAAACTAAAGCACAAACACATTTATCCCTTCACTTATCCTTCCATGGAATCATTAATTTAAAAAATAGTAGATGTTACCTTCCTGCTATATTCTTCTTTTTTTTTTTTTTTTTAACATGGACGAACCATGAGAGACTATGGACTCTGAGAAACAAACTGAGGGTTCTAGAGGGAAGAGGGTTGGGGGGATGGGTTAGCCTGGTGATGGGTATTAAAGAGGGCACATACTGAATGGTGCACTGGGTGTTATACGCAAACAATGAATCATGGAACACTACATCAAAAACTAATGATGTAATGTATGGTGATTAACATAACATAATAAAAAAATTTATTGATTAACTAAAAAATAGTAGATGTTAGCCTGATAAATGTAAGGTTCTGTGTTAAGGCCCTAGGAAGAGATGAACAAGAATCATAGTGTTTACACACCCAGCTATTCTGTCCATTAAAATGAATACAGCAAAGAACAAAAAGTACATTTTAACAAAACATCAAAGAACTTTTTGCTATTATTAAATTTCTTCAATATCTTTCAAATGATATTACATTTTTAGATACAGGGGACTAATTAAAACCCAATTTGATAATGATTATGACCATGTAGGAAAATCCTAAATTTTAACTCTCTAGGAGTATGGGAAGTTCTTGTTTCCACTGGTGCATTTGAAACACACAAAATACCTGACAAAAGAGCATGTGACCCAATTTAAAATTCCCTCTACAAAAGCCAAAAGGCAGATAATATGATGCTGCTAGGAAAGAAAGAGCAATAAGTTTTATTTTCTCTTATACATAGAAAGTGTCAATGACAATCTATAATGGATCAGCAAAACTTTGAAAAGGATGGCATGGCAGAGATCAATTAAGTCCAACTTCCCTCCCAATTCAGAATCCTCTCTTGAACATCCTTGAGAGAGGGTCATTTCATTAATGATGGTTTTAAATTACCGTCTTTCTTGCAAAAGCACGAAGAAATATACCAAAAGTAGACTTTCCGGTGAGTGCTTATTTATATTGTAGCCAGACACCTACGCAATGCCTTTAGAAAGTATTCTGATGAAGTTAAAGGAAGGTTGCCACATGATCTAATACTCAGTTAAGAAGGGGGAAAAAAAAAAAAAACAACTTGTTAATGAAGCTTCCCTTAGCTCTTCTATGTAAGTTACATGATGTTTACAATGTCTTGATTTATGTCATTTTGAATATGATAGAAAAGTGATTTGATTTCTTTTTTTAAAGATTTTTTTTATTTATTCATTTGAGACAGAGAGAGAGAGTGAGAGAGCATGAGCCGGGGGAGAGGCAGAGGGAGAGGGAGAAGCATGCTCCCCTCTGAGTCAGGCGCCCAATGTGGGGCTCAATCCCAGGACCCTGGGATCATGACCTGGGCCATAGGCAGACGCTTAACCATCTGAGCCACCCAGGCACCCCAAGTGATTTGATCTCTAATCAAAAGGCCCAAATGGCTTGAGAGACTAATTCCAACAGTGTCAAATACTAGAATCATGGGCATTGTTATGACCATATATTTCATAAGAAACTGGAAATTTTGATTAGTTCCTCAGGTATTAAGCTACACAAAAGAAAGGCCTTTAATTCCTATTGATTCCAATAGGCAACTCTGTAGGAATTATCTCAGCATTCTGATCCCATATCCACAAACAGAGTTTAGCCCTCCTTTTCCTTTGCTCAGTGAAAAAAAAAAAAAAAAGATACATAATTATTGAGTCTTGCCAATATTTATTCATCAACTTCTTTATTTTCCCACCCTTGGCAACATTATTTACTCAAATATTATTAATCAATGTATATTTATTAAATATTTACACATTTGGTTTATTATTCTCATCATAATCTGGGTATGGGAAAATAAATGCATTTTTCTTCTTTGTAATATGCCCCAATGTCGTTATGGTTTAACTTCTATGCATGTCTCGCTCAACAGCTATTATACCCACCCAGTGCTGGTAAGCAACATGTATGGTGCCATGGGCAAAGCAGTCATTTAATCAAATATAATTAAAATCACTGAAATTATTACCTTTCACTATATATCAATCAGGGTTCCAACCAGCAAAACTTAAAACACTCTGGATATTTACAACAGGGAATGTAATGAAAGAAATTAATTGCAAAGTGTGTAGAAAAGCTGAGGAGCAGTATAGGTAATGGTAAGACAACCCAGGAGTTCGAATAGCAGGAAGCCACTACTATTCATAAGAGAGAAGAACAAAGAGATGAGAGTGTAAACAGAAGCCCAAGAGCAAGTTTTCTGGTAGAAGATGAAAGAAAGAGGTCCCAGTGGGAGATGGAGACACTGGGACACTGCCCAAAGCAAGGAGTAGGGGAGAAACACTGTAGAGTCAGACTCATCACGTAAAGCCTTCTCCCAAAACTACCTTCTATTGGGCAACCACACAAAATGAAGGCAGATGCTGATGGCTGCCTGGATAATGCAGGCTCAGGGATTAGCTCTGCCATCTATCTCCACTAGCAGAGGGTAGCAGAACGAAAATTGGACTGCTCAATCAGGTCCAGAACTGTCACAAACAAGGTATGAACATTTCCCTAAGTTCTTCAGAAGTCCGATATTGCAGAATTAACTTATTCCATGGAGCTATTTAATTGCAAAGGCAATCTCTTTAAAATAAGTACTTCATTAACAAGAATGTGTTCAAAGATTTATACAATCACATAGGTTTATCAATTCTTCTAAACAAAAAAGGCTGGGCAAAATAAATTTATCTAGAAAACTTTAAGATAACTACATTGTCCTTTAATATAACAGATATACCAAGTAATAGGTCATGCTAATTGAACAGCATGGCAAATCATTACAGGCAACGGTGTAGCATTTTATTCTGTATTCTAGAACACATTTTTTCCAAAATGACTCAGTAGGATAATCTATTTCCCCTTCTTCTTTTGAAGAACGGGAAAAAAAAAACTCAGAATTTTAAAAATATTTGTCCAACATATACTGAATAAGTAAATAGGTCTTGAAATAATGCTTTAATGTTCTAAATTGAAAATGCCTATATATTTAAACAATGTATTTGAAATATGTAATGCATCAGTGTGTAGGAGTGACTCAACAGACAATGTGAGACAATCTGATGATATTCCAAAAGTACAGCACAATTGATTTCTCCTGCTATCAGTAATTCTGCATTCTCATAAATAAATCCTTTACTTTCTTACATCCAGTAGCATACATTTCAAAACAAAACTAATTAATGTAGTCTAATCAAAAGGTCAATGTTTTGGATAAATAGTTCTGAGAAGTGATAAATACTTATCATATCCACTTATAAATCTACTTGTGAAAGTTTTGTGGCTTCCAATGAAAATATCTTCTGTGGAAATGTGCTCTATGTTCTCTGCTGTAAGCAAAAATTGTCCCTCTTATTACAATATCATATTGGGATCTCGTATATAACTTCCATTCAAACCTACTATATTAAAATGACAGAGTTGTGTTCAACTTTGCTAAGGTAAAAGAAGATACCACATTTAAGAAAAGAATCTCTCTTCCTTTCTTTGATTAAAGCATGACAAGTACAGAATAGGGTATTTTGAATTCATATCAGGAAGGCGGCTTAAAATGTACAAAATTCATATAGAAGAGCTGAAGTAGAAACAGTTTGAAAGAATTAGCTTAAAAATGACATGTGTTTAAAAAAATGTTCAGTCACTAAGAGGATATAAATGAGGATGTTCCTTGTATTGTTTCCAAAGAATATTAAACATTTTGGACATGTTAATATAACTGTTTGTTCATATGGTAAGAATAAAACAACTGATTCACATTGAAGTGATGCAAAACTACATTTTAAAAGTCATCTGAAATTTATGTATTGATCCAGAGCATTATTATGTTTCCCTTGATTCGCCAGGTCTAGAAACAGAAGGTCCTGAAATATGACCAATGTGGTTCTAGCATCTTCTGTTCTTTGCTATGTCACCCCGCGAAACATTAACTCCTATCTTCCGTGTACTACAAAATGCAATTTGAAGATTGGAGAAAAAGTTAATTTCTCCATAGGCAGATTAACAAATTTTGTTAGGCATAAACTACTAATATGTATTAAACATAGTAGCAATTGAAGTCAATATTTAATAAGTTAATGAAAGCATTAATTTGTGTTTGTAGCAAATTACAATGTATTCAAAGACATACATGCATGTATTGAAATCCAAAGTTTAAGTAAAGGAGGTACCAAATGTTCTATATTGAATAGATGCATCATTAAATACTCTATCAAGAAGGTCCAAATAGCTCAAGTGAATCCTTCAGAGATTTATCAGTGAATAATATTACTAGGAGTAAGGGAAATTTTGACACTTAATATATTGCTTCACTAACTTTAAAGGTAAAATTAAAATGATAAGAAAGCTGCAATAATTAAAAGGAATTTCATTATAAGTCCACTATTTAAGCTAAACAGAGAAGATGATTTGTAAAATGATAGATATAGTTAGTAGATCACAGAATGATTTCCCTGTTGTATTATAATGCCACTTAAGGAAAGTTTTGTTTTTCTTGATTTCTTTTTTCTCTAAAACAGACATTCTGGCATTTAGGAGATAGAAATGTATCATTTGACCTTTACACTTCTATTTCATTAATGTAACCACAAGCAACAGAGTCACTGATTGACATGTTTGCACTTTCAGGCCTTTAGCTCTTAAAGTTATTTGATAACTGTTATACCACTATTTGCTCTTTATTAGAGACACTGAGGAATGTGTTACATTAAAAATAGAGTATATTGGGTAAAGCTTACTAAATGATATCATGTAATTCAGTAAAGTGTTCTCTTGAGCACCTGATTTTTGTACTTTGATGGGAGGGGGTGTATGTTTGAAGGTAAATTTTGTTTTGTTTTGTTTCCTAATGATTTAGAGAGTAACATCAAATATGATTCTAAGTCTCCAATGTAAAAACATAAAATATAACTGTGACATTACTTTTGATGAAAAATGTGGCACCTGACTTCCTCAATTTGTCCTTAAGCTCTGTCTATATTGGTGTGAACAGAGCAAATACCAGATGCAGAAGAAGAGTCAAGAAAAATAACTGATACAATTTAACAATTTTTAACAGAGAGAGAACTTCTTATAAACACAGATATTAAAATAGTTTAAAAACCTATGGACAATGTATAAAAAAAAAAGAGGGACAGTCCCTAGAGAATTACAGAATTACTATAAGCAAATTACTTTGGGTAAAAAGTAATGCAGATGAGACTTCTGTTTCATATGACAAGAAATTATTCTGGTTATTAAAAAAAAATAAACACTGTAATTGGTAGAAACGTCACTTAGAAGAGATAGAGATTTTATTCTTTTTTAAAAAGTTTAAGAGTCAAAAGTTCCCTAATTAAGATATTACAAAAGTCAGGATAAAGCATCTCAGTGGATGTGTTACAGTGTACACAAGTAAACAAGGACTGCACCAAAGCAACAACACTGGAAAGATATTGCCCCCATTAGCTAGAGAAGCTTCACTATTGTAAGCAATGAGAGAACTAAACCTAGGTCTCCTGGAAGCAGAATATGGTTCCAGATATTTTAATTAGCTATAGCATGTATTAGATTCATTAGAAACAAAATGCCAAGATAAATCACCCAAAGGCAAGTAGTGTATCAAACCCATTAGGTTGAAAATGTTCATGCTCATCACAAATAAGCAATATGCTGCCACACAGACATAGATTGCAGCTCCCATGATCTGTGTTTGCAGCCTCTGAAGGTAGTGTTTCATGCTTACCACTGTTGTTCAAACTTCCAAAACAAACTTAATATAAAGAACATAAATGTGGGTTTTATTTATATCCTCTATGTGACATAGAGTTCATAGCTTTTACCAGCAATGAAAAGGTATTTTACTAAGTTATAACAAATTATATGTTACTTTTGTATACATTCAGTGGCATTTTGTATTTACAGCAGCATAGATAACATATTATGAAAGCATATTAGTTATTAGTGTATATCAGAAATTACAATAGTATTCCAAGTGAATTTGGAGTCCTAAGCATGTTTCAGAAGATGTAAAACATATACCACACCCAGATTCCAGATCGTTAAATTTAAATATGTTGCACAATTCAAACAGAAACCTATCCCATTCTCTGTCACCTTAGACATGCCATGTATACTGATTTTGTGCATCCACACTTACAAGCCAACTACCACCCAGTGGAGAGAAAGAAGATCTTTCAGGGAGATTTGAAAGTGTACGTCAGCTGGGGGCTGTCGGGGGGGGGGGGAGAAGGTAGGGCGATGGGAAATGAAGGAATAAGAGTGTTTAGCCTTGTTTAGATCTAAGCACTGCTGATCATCAATTCATATTTTCACAAGAGAAAAAAAAAATGTTTCCAGACGCTCACTCTGCAGTGTTGCTTAGGGGTAAAATCAGGCTGTGGATGTTCATTAATGACAAAACATTTCAGTGCTCAAGCTTAGGGAAAAGAAGGGAGGAAGGGAGAGTGAGAAAAAGAAGTAAAACTGAACATGGAAGGAGGAAAGAAGGAGAGGAGGAAGAAGGGATCAAGAGAAACAGAGGGAGACAGAGAGGGACCATGTGTACACATGTGTGAGTGACAGTGTGTGGAACAGTGAAGGAGTGTGTGCCTTTTAAACAGTGAAAGAGAATGTGAATATGAAAGTGATTGTTAGAGCATGGAAGTGCCAGTGTGTGTGAGGATGTGAAACAGAGTATGTAAGTGAGTGTGTTGAAGGGAAAGAGATCTGTGAGTGTGAGAAAATGGTACTGGAAGGGTTCAGAGGGAACATGCATGTGTATGTGATGGTGATGGGAAAGGATATGGGGAGAGGGATGGGAAATGTGACTCAAAAAAGGGAAGACAAGATCACAGAACAGGGACATGAAAAAGGAAGAGAAGGAATGGGGAGAGGTGAAGAGGGGAGGAAAGGGGGCTAAACAGAATCAGAAATCAGAGTGGTGAAGATAAACAGGAGGAGAAAATAGAAAAGGGAGGAAAGATTACAGAGAAAACAGGAAAATGAAGAAGAGAGGCAACAGAGGAAAAGGAGAGTAAGAAGGTAGTGGGAAAATGGGAAAAGAAAAATGAGGAGGGAAAAAAGAGAGAGGGGAGAAAACGATCAGCGGAAAGAAAGAAGGCTCTTGAAGAGGGAGAAATTGAGCCTAAGTGTCCAAGTGAAAGGGAAAATAAATGGGAGCAGGGAGCCAGCAGTTCTGAAAAAGTCGCTTAGGCTAGAGTAAAACAGAAACAAACCTGATAAACTTGTCAGACTCTCCAAGAGTACCCCATGACAGTAAAACAGAGACCTTGTGAATTGAGTTTCAAAGTGGCACCTGCCCCTCCTAAATCTCACACTTACTCATCCCCGGGCTACTTGGCGTTCCAGCAAAGTGCTTTAGCATCACGCGTCCAGCTTGCTACCTGCCCCAGAGTAAAGGGGCCAGGCTCCTGGCAGAATCAGCACCTGGATTTCTTGAGATGTGTGGGTTTTGTGTGTTTTTTTTTTTTTTTTATGTTGATCACCACCAGCATTATTACTCAATGTTAAAAAAAAAAAAGGCAAGAAGGGTGGAAAGAGAGACAGAGAGAAAGACTGAGACAAGTACGAAAAGCACGCCGTTCCTCCTACCTAAGCACCGCCGTGTCCCCTTTTCTGACCATCATGTTGTCCACGGCCGCCCAGGGGAAGTCCACACTCTGTCCAGCCGGGAGGCAGGAGGGTAGCAGGCAGCACAGGCTGAGGAGCACCGCCGCCAGCCACTGGTTCGAGCAACAAGCACCCTGCACCAACAGCATCATGTCCATCCCTGCTAGGGCTGCTCACTCTCCAGCAGCTTTCAGCTCGCACTCCCCCACCCCCTGGTGCTGGCGAGTCTTCCCGGGAACCAGGCAGCGCGCCACAGGATTTTTTTTTTTTTTCCCTCTTTTTTTCTTTTTTTTTCTTTTTTTGTGGGTTTTTTTTGGGGGGGGGGGGGGGGGGGGGGTTTTCTTTTCTTTCTTTCTTTTTTTTCTTTCCCCTCTAGTTGTTGGCTGTTGTTTCTCTCTTTTTTTGCCTCCCCTCCTCCTTCTCTTCGCTTTCCCTCCCTCCCTCCCCTCCCACCCCCTGGCACCACACTACACCTCCTCTCGGTTGCGTTTGGCCGAGTCCGGAGTGAGTCTAATTCTCGGGCGGCTCGCACACCATCTAGCGAGGAGGCGAGCGCGCCGGCGAGTGAGGGAGGAGGCGCGGCGGCGGCGGCGGCGGCGGCGGCGGAGGCAGGGCGAGCGGCGGCGGCGGGCGGCTGCAATCGCAGCAGCCTTCAGAAGGAGCGCGGGGCGCAGCGGCGGCCGCTGGCCCCCGGGCTCGCGCGCGTTGCCAAGCGGCCGTTTCCTTAGCAACCCCGCCCGGGGACTGGGGATGCAGCAGGGGAGGGGGGGGGAATTTAAGGGGGAAAAAAAAAAAGAAAGAAAAGAAAGAAAACGGAAAAAAAATCCGGAGGAGGAGGTATATCACAATTATGCAAAGTGAGGGGGAAAGAGAGATGTGTCTTAGACAAAATGCTTCCCTTCTTGTCATATGCACTAGAGTGATGTTTTGCTAGAAAAGTCTCCGTGTCGGTGCTGAGGTGGAGAGCTGAGGGGCGCTTTGCTTTCCCTCTCTGGTGCGTTTTACCTCTTGAGACACCGTAACTTTAAAGTCCTCCAAGTTGTAGTCGGCGCCATCATGACGCCGGGGACTGTGAGATTTTGTTGTTTAATTTTTTTCCAATCTCTCCTGGGCGGCCGCGCTACAATCGATAAGTTGGCTACAGTCGGCCAACTAGTTCACTCTTTACCTCTTTTCGGAAATAGGTAGGGACGGTGGCGGGGGTGCTGCTTTTTGAGGGCACATGGAGGGGTGCATGCGGGGCCTTGCGGTAGAGAAGCTGGTGTATCTATTGGGTCAGTCAATATGGATGGGAGGGCGCCCGCTACCCGCCCCCCACCCTATGCGTGCTGACACTAAATAGTGCGTGTGTGTGTGTGAGGTATGGTCGAAATGGAGGGTATGTGTGGATGTGTGTGGATGTGTGTGGGGTGAGTGTGTAGTATGCGCGTGCACGGACTCGTGCGCGCGCGGCACGCAGGCGCGGTGGGAGGGACGGGGCGGGTCGTGGCTGGACGCAGTCGGGAAGAGACTGCAATCAAGTGTTTTAATTGTGTAGAGTCGGGCAGTCCTGTTATGTACGAGGCAGTTTAACCCGTTTGAGCCTGTCAGGCATACTGATCAGCGCATCCGAATCTAGACAGGACTGAGTTTTAGGGTTTAACGAGTCACAGGGTTATATATTTTTTTAACAGCCTCCAAACCAGGTTGGACAGATTTCCTCCTCCGCGGCGCAGAGAGGCTCCCCCTGCTTCCCACGCCGCAGCCTCTTAACCGATTGCCCCGCCGCTGGGAGCCGCTGTCCTGGCGTAAGGCAGACCCGGGTGCTGGGCAAGGGGCCGCCCCTTACCCTTTCCTACTTCTTCCCTTCTTAAACTCGTTTCCAGATTCAAGACCCTTTAGCTATTCCGGGCCATTTGCAGATCAATGCGAAAACCGAGGCTGGAGTCAATAGCAGTTACGCCAATCAATCTTGTTCAGTGAGGAGTTTGGGAAGCAGAGCGAGGAAGTGGAGAGAAACAAGTAATTAAAAAATATGCTCACCACCACCACCACCACCCTCAGCCCCCTTAAGCAGTCTTTGAAGATTTTCTTCGCCTTGACGCCAGTCCTTCTTCCCTTGGAGGAAATAAATAAAGCAAAACCGCACATCCCTAACTCGTTTTCCTTAATGCTAGCGGGATCTTTTGGAAAAGCGCACAGAAGCAATAATCTCTGCAGGGGTCAGCATCCGGCTGCCTCCCCAGACTGAGCTCTTTACGAGGCAGGCAGGGAGTCGTTTTGCTTGTCGCTATCGGTGCTCAGGGTGATTTTTATCGCAATGCATGAGGATATATGGGGGAAATGGGGAAAGGGAAGTGTTCCCATCACCTGTGACCACCCAGAGCTGACTGCTCCAGGAGCCCCTAACTAGCATCACCTCCCCGCTGAACTGACACTCCAGTGCTAGGCAATTAACCGAGACGCTTGCGGCAGGAGTTACTGATGTTATTCGTATTCAAGCTTAACTCTCAAACCCGGCTCAGAAATTGAGAGTGCAATAGTAGTATTCAACCGCATTTTGAGACATCAATAAAATGTTAGTCATTTGCGGATGAATGAAAACATTTTCTTTACCGTCTGGTATGCTAGGGAAGTAATTGTCAAATGACAGACTCTTGCTAATATTGATGCCAAATACCTAGATAACACTGTCATCTTGTTAACTGCGTTTTTCTTTCTCGCGTGGTACACTGATGGATAAAGCTTAAAATTATCTAGGGCAAACGGAAGATTAGAAGAATCAGCATGTCACATGCATGGGCAAAACTATGCAGTATTATTTAATATTTTCTCTAGAAATGATCTAGATCCCATTGAAGAGAAGCAGAAGGCACAGCTTCCGGCATTGTGACTCAGTTTAGTGCTATTTTATGCAGAGATGGGATGCCAGCGTTTTCTAGTACAAGCTATGAAAAGCATCCTTTTGTAACTGCTGTTTCCCAGAGATCTGACATCTTGCGCGGGGGGGGGGGGGGGGGGGGGGGGG